>NW_026712255.1:874084-962162 GCF_030504385.1 Musca domestica
CCGGCGAAGGGCTTTTTAGAGGTAGTCGAAACTTTGGTATTGTTTAGTGCCAACTTGCTTTCCAAAAATACTCCAGACACAATAGTCCGACGGAGTGGTGTGGAGATTTTGGTAGCCATTGTGCGCTGGAAATGAAGCGAGGAACCTCATTTTGTAACCATTCTTGGGTAGCGCGGTGCTGAGCCCTGTTGGAATGTCAAAGGTCTGCGCGCCGAAATGTTTGCGTGCCCAAGGCTTTAATACAACCTCCAGAATATTTTCGCGATAATATTCGGCATTTATTCAAATGCCACAGTCGATTAATACGAGCAAAGAGTGGCCATCGGCTGGTCTGGCGGCCCACACCATCACCATGGCCGGCGCTTGAGTTCTGGTGGCCAGCCAAAGGTGCATATTTTCAGCTGACCTCTTTGGCAAGTAACCACGATCATTTTGCTTGTGTTACAAACTGCTTGGCAACGAATGATTTCTCATCGGAGAAAACCAAATTCGGCAGTTCACAACTTTCGGTCAAGCGAAACAACTCTTTACCTCTTTTTGTCTATTTTCTTTCTGTTGCGGTGTAAGTTCTTGCACTTTTTGGAATTTCAATGGCTTACCCCGAGCTCATTTTCAATATTTGCCAAATGGAATATTACGATACGTTCAGCTCACAAGCCATTTTTCGGCCACTGCGACGCTGGGTTCGATCAAGTCGCTTCTTTACTTTTCGAACCATTTCTGCATGTGTTGTGTTCCATCCTCTACTTGACGTTGGACTACGATAGCATTATCACGGTGACAAGTGATGGTACGAGACACAAGAGATTTATTCACATTTAATTGCTTGAGTGCTCTAACGGTAGCCACTTGTGGTTTTCCAGCCAAATATAAAGAAATCACATTATTACGCTTTTCCAGAAAAAAGCTATTCGTGATGGAAGAATAACTTTTTTCTGGAAAATTCTCACCAAAATGCTTTTGTATGCCTGTAAACAATATAATGAGCTGTAACTGGAATATTTTAACAGCAGTCAGACGAGTGACTTAGAAATGACAGCAGTCTGAAGTTGGTTGCAGTTTTTTCATCTCACCCTGTATTTTGTACAAATATTCTACATGTAACCCATAAGTCTATATCAAATATAAAGGTCTATTTTACATTTTAAGGCCCTTTGTGTATGGTAAGCCTACTTACAGAATGGACCCTAAAAAATGTTGGCATGGGATCCAAAGATATTTTGGAATTTTGATCTATAATTTTATATATTGAATACCATCACCCTCACTTTGAATTTCCCACCTCCCAGACCATGACCCGAAAATTTCCGATAGATTATCTTGGATATGAAAATCTATAAAAAAATGGTAACTTCTGCAGCTTTCCCCTCTTTTACTACCCTTCCGTCCATGTATTATTTTTTACCAGCAAATATACACATATGTTATTTAAACATTATGATTTTCTACACATTCCAATGGATTGATGTCAATGGGATAATGTAAATGTAATGAATAGGCTTTCTATCCTCTCCACCCTTGCCAAACAATATATTAACCCTGCCCCGGGTGTGAACAATCTCAATTTATGGCACCCTACATGACATCATAAAATCACTTTCGTTTTGGAGAATCATCAATAAGCTGACCGCCCCCCAAAAAAGCACCCAATAAACCAAATATTCCCATCTCAATAAAGATGTGTGAATATGTGCTACTGCACAGTGGGACAAAAAATACGTTATGATCCATATTTTAAGGTGGCAATGACCGACATGCTTTACAATTTCCATTTCAAAATGTATTCCAATGTGAATTTTCGCGCATGAGGTGTATGGTGGGAAAGGGGACGATGCCATAAAGCTGTCAGCTTCTAAATTTAAACTCATTGATTGTTTTTCAATCAAATTGATTTGTTAGAATGGGGCAAAAAATACAATGAGCTATTCTTTTGCACATTGACAGCCACCCAAAAATGGGGAGGGGGATTACATTTTTGGTTACAATTAAATATGTATTTTAAAGATACATAGTAGAACACAAAAAAAAATAGATAGCACATTACATTTGCATTAAATGCACATGGTTTTATGAGAGCACGCACCCCACTTCTAGTCGGAGGTTAGTTAAGAGAACACGCACACACACACATACATGCACACGCCGAAAATATGGAACATTACTGCATGGAAAATATGCGAAATGTATGTCACTGGGTTACACGCCCATCTATCTATCTATCCGCCACCATCCTCCATCGTTCTCATCATCTCCGCAACTAGAATCCATAAGCAATGAACAAATATTGTTCTTCGACCAAAATTATATTTGTTCACTCATTAAAGTGTCTATCTCTCGTCCGTCGTCTTCTTTGTCGCCGAGTTTTTCAATTGACGTGGAAATGGGATTTTGAATTGTTTGTTTTTTGTCAATTTAAGTGGGTTCTTAGTTCCTTAAATTATTATTTTTATACCCTCAGCCATATGGCTATAGAGCGTGTATATAATTTTACACGGCCAAAACGTGCCTCCTCGAAATAACGGTTCTAGACCCTAGGTCTCTTTGGGACATATCCGTTTCAGGACCTGTGTGTTGTTTTATGTGAGCACCTAACTTGCAGTCTATCTCACAGAGGTCTTAGCACCGGGAGAATACAATACGTCTACCAACGTCCCCACAAAAGTGAGTACCAATTCGCTCGCACATTATTTGGACGCGGTCGCCTTTTGGTTAGGAGCGGAGTCTATCTAAACTCCTGCTTTTCTGTGGGTAAGGCTCGGTTGATAATGCAACTCCACATTCGAGTAACACACTCTCCCCGCGATTTGGGTTTAAATCACAGCCACCGCGTCCGTTTCAGGACATTTGGAATCGATCTAGCAATATCCATCCGTCCATCTTCTGTCTGTTTTTCTGGCTGATGCACAGGATAACTCTCGAAGGGTACATCGTAATCCTCTCCTTCTTGTACTTTTCCCACAAAAGATCAACATTTTCAAGAGAGGGTATAAAAAATTTGCTCCAACTTAAAAATCCTAATATTTGCATCAATGGTAGCTCAGTTGAGAAAATGGACCATATCGGTCCACTGCGTACCTATCCACAAAGGCTCAACATTTGAATAATTATAACTCTTATAAAATGTGATGTAAGAGTCCGATTGTCCTCAAATTACACACATCACAATAATATTTTTAACCCAAGGTGTGCTGTGAAGATAGGATATATCGGTTCATTTCTTCCGGTACCTTCCACACAAAGGGTCAAAATTTGAATATCCATAAAGCTCATGCAACGCAAATTTAACATCCGATTCCATTCAGACTTGGCACATCTCATTATATCTATCAACACAAGATCTGTTGTAAAGATGGTAGAGATCGAACAATCTGGTACCTCCCCCACAAAGAGTCAAAATTTGAATAATCAAAACGATTATAAAATCCGAAATAAGCATGCGGTTCTCTCCATATTTCACACATTCTATTATTTCTATCAACATAAGATGTGGTGATACCAACATAAGATGGATATATCAATCCACTACTTTGGCACCTCCCACAACAAAGAGTCACATTTTGAATATCCGTGAAGCTTACAGGGTGAGATGAAAACCGACTTAAGACTGCTGTCATTTCTAAGCCAATCGTCCGACAGCTGTTAAAATTATTCCAGTGACAGTTCATTACATTGTTTACAAGCGAACAAAATCATTTTGGTAAGAATTTTCCAGAAAAAAGTTATCGTGATGGAATTCAAGCGTGATAGTGTGATTTCTTTATATTTGGCTGGAAAACCATCACCACAAGTGGCTATCCTTAGAGCACTCCAGCATTTAAATGTAAATAAACTTTTGTGTCTCGTACCATCGCTCGTTACCGTGATACTGGTAGTGTAGCCCGACATCAAGGAAGTAGACGGAAGAAAACAACAACATCAGCAGGAATGGTTCGAAAAGTAAAGAAGCGACTTGATCGAATCTGCGTCGTAGGGGCGAAAAATGGCTCGTGAGCTGAACATATCGCAATATTCCATTCGGCAAATATTGAAAAATGAGGTCGGGTAAAGCCATTGAAGTTCCAAAAAGTGCAAGAACTTACAACGCAGCAGGAAGAAAATAGACTCAAAGTGGTAATGAGGGGCTTCGCTTGTTTCGCCGAAAGTGGTGAACTGCCGATTTTGGTTTTCTCCGATGAGAAAACATTCGTTGTCCAGTAGTTTGTAAACAAACATATGATCGTATTTTTGAGTTTTGCCTTGTTAAGGCGAAGATCATATGTTTTTATGATTTATGTGTTGTTTTTCTCTTTCGAGACGAGCTTAATGATCTGAAATTTGCAGTGAAAAGGAAAGCCAGATAGACACTATCACACACTCACCACTATGCGACGCGTTTCGCCGTTGGTTAAGCGGCTCATCAGGCATATTTGGTGTGGATGATGGCTTACAAGGGCCGTTCTCTGGAAAGTAGTATATATTCGAACTTATTGCAATTAGCATATGCGAATTATACACTAGAAACTCTCCAGGTTCGACTCAAGTTCTATTAGCAGATCTTTTTCACAGCAAAGTTTTGTTTTTTTCGTCGTATTTACTTGCCAAAGAGGTCAGCTGAAAATGTGCACCTTCGGTTGGCCACCAGAACTCAAGCGCCGGCCATAGTGATGTGTTGTGGGCCGCCATAACAGCCGATGGTCGCTCTCCTCTCTTATTAATCGACCGTAGCATCAGAAAAAATGCCGAATATGATCGCAGAAATATTCTGGAGGGTGTATTAAGCTTTGAACAGATCTTGGACATTCCAACAGGACTCAGCACCATCGCACTCAGCACGCGCCACCCAAGAATGGTTACAAAATGAGGTTCCTAGCTTCAATTCCAGCGCACAATGGCCACCAAAATCTCCGGATACCAATCCGGTGGACTATTGTGTCTGGAGTATTTTGGAAAGCAAGGTTGGCACTAAAAATACCAAGTGTCGACCACCTCAAACAACCGCTTCGCCGGGAATGGCAACAATGCCGCAGAGCAACATTCGCGCAGTGTGTAACGGCCGTTTGAAGGCCATAATTCGTGCCAATGGTGACCATTCGAACAACTCTAACTTATTCCAAAATTTGATGCTATTTCCGACATTTGTTGCTTTCATTCAATAAAATTTAAAAAAAATGTAAAAATTATGGCGTTTGACTTTGCTGCAGTTTCTTATCTCACCCTGTATAGTATTATTTAGTACTTTTCGGGCACTTTTACTACATATTTCTTAAACCATACCCTTATTCACAAACCTACCACCAACACGGATCCCAATACCAACATTTCAAATTACCAGCTTTTTCGGTTCACCCAAATTCAGTACCAGTATTTCCAGAACCAAAACATACTTTCCAACCTTGATTCATATACCAAATTATAGAATTTCCAAAAACCCTAATGCCAAATTGCGCCCAGTTCAGATATTTGAAAGTTTTCGACCACCTATTCCAGCAGAGTTAGCTGTAATTTCAAGTATTTCAAATTTCATAATATTCAAAATCAGTCCATGTTTTGGGTGTAGCACCCGTATAACCTACCACGACCGATTTTAGGTATTTTACAGGTTTTGACCACACTTAGCAGAGGAATCACTCTAAATTGTGATCATCATCAAGTACGCCAAACTATGTTGAAAACATCGTATTCGGCCCAAATCTAATATATCAACCCATTTCCTACCACCAGAATTCAGGTACATAAATTGCCAAATTTTTTGGTATAGCCATCATATAACAGTTTCCGCCCAATATATGAAAAGTTATGACCCTGTTCCCGCCATAAGTGGCTATAATTGATATTTGGGGTATTAATTGGTATTGAAAAATCGACATTTATTTAAGTTTTGGAATGGCCCCCTATTTTAAGGGTTTAAGAATACCTCTCATAATATTATGATTTTTTAGGGATATCACTACATTAAAAAATATTTACAATCGCTAATTTAACTTCTTAATGGATTAATAGAAAAGGTTCGCTACAGGTGGATGTTACGATATATTTATCATAATACGCTGCCACCAGACATTCGACATTTTTGGGGATTCAAAGCCATGATCTTTGGCCTTTTCACTTGTAGATCTTTTTAACAATCTCCCTAATAACAAACTTCCAATTTAAAGACCAAGTCCTTAAATGCATTAAGCAAAACACAAAAGAGCCTATTTTACTCAAACAATGTAGATTTTCCCTGCCTCGGAAACGCATTTACCAAATTTGGCAATACATTGGCTCTCTCACAAAATACTCAAAGGATATGTTCTACATTTTCCTCATGTTATAGCATCGTCTTATTCATTTTTTTTTTGTTGTTGTATTATTTATTTACAAAATTTCACGTGAAATCACAAGTTCTCATTCGAAAATAGTTTATTTGTTTGTTTGTTGATTTTTTTTTGAGGTTGCTTCTAATCCAAAGTCAAATAGATTTAATGGTCTTGTGAACAAATGATATTGAAAATTGACAAGATGAATAAATGGGCGAGTGTGTTTGAGTGTCTGCTTGTATCAATACAAATATATATGGGGTGTATAGAAAGCATTTGAAGTTTCGGAGATTTAAAGAAAATATTCTTTGAGAGAATACTTGAAATTATTTTTATTCACATTACACCCCATTACACATTTGTATACACACACACACGTACATTGGAAATCTATTTCCGTTTGAATTGCTATTTTATAAAACACAATAAAACAATAGCAAATACAATAGCAACGGCAACAGAAAACATTGTCATTTCCTCTGTAAAAAAAGCAAACAATTGCCAAGTATTTTAGTTTTTCGTATTTGTATGAGTGTGTGTGTGTGTGTTGGTGTGTGTGTCGTCTGCTGATTGTCTTTTGTGGTAATTGATTTCGTCATTTGGTATTAACCTTTCTCAAATCTCTAAAAAACAAAATCTCAAATAAAAAAAAAACGATTTCGATTTATTTGAGAATCAAGGGAAATTGTTTTATTTGATTTTGAATTTTTTTGTTTTATTTTTTCTTGGTTGGTAGGGAAAACTTCTCTGAACTATTTTGTTTCTTTCTTTTCCTTTTCATTGAAAAATTGCTACATTTGTTGGCTGACTGTTGCTGAGCACAAAATACATTTGCTCTCTCTCTCTCTCACTCGCGTTGACGTCTTGTTCGAGTTCATGTGATTTTCCAAATGCAAACGCAAGACAGTGGTTTGTATTGGCACAGAATTTTCGCACAAGAAAATGAAAACAAAAAAGCCAGTAAGGAAAAGTCAAGAGTCGGGGCCCCACACCGCTATGCACATTTAGTAGAGCTCCCACAAAAAAAAAAAATATTTGAAGTAGATCATACCTCCTACCAGCCTTTGGCTTTAGAACAGTTATAATTTGGTTCCAGAGGGAACGAATATATGGGAGGCATATCCAATTCTGAATCGATTTTCACTAAATTTGACGAAAACATTAATATTTCATACCAAAAAAATATATATATCGGGGCCGAGTTCAGACACAAAACGGACACGTAAGTCCCGAAATTCGGTACATTTGACTGATATTAGCCATTATTTGCACAATAAACCTGAGATCGGATTAAGGATATATATGTGAGCTATATCCAAATCATAGCCCATCTCAACAAAATTTGGCAATGGTATTTCCGAGCTCTATAAGATATCTGATACCAAATAGCATTGTTGTCGAATGTATATTACGAATGTGAAGGACTTAAACACCAAATCGGCTGAAAGATGGACCGATTTCGCTAAATTGGATGTACTAGCTTCTGGACTGAATTCGGTCGGACGTACCAAAATTCAGGTCATTTGGACTGATATTGGCCATTTGGTGCACAAATAACCCGAAATCGGATTGAGGATATATATGGGAGCTATATCCAAATCTTAGCCGATCTCGATAAAGAGATATATACAGAGGTACTTCTGGGCTGTATCTGATATCTGGTGTCAAATATCATTGTTGTCGAATGCATATTACGAATGTGAGGGTCTTAAACATTAAATCGGATTAAACATATATATGGGAGTTAAAGCTTTATCTGAACCGATTCTGAACCTAAGATATATATGCGAGGTATATCCAAATTTGAACCGATCTTGATAACATTTGGTAGAGGTATTTATGGGATGTATCTGATACCTGGTACCAAATATCATCCTTGTGGAGCGCATATTACGAATGTGAGGGCCTTAAAGCCCCAAATCGGATGAAATATATATATATGGGAACTATAGCTATATCTGAACCGATTTTCAACAAATTTTATGTACTTGCTTTTAGACTGAATTCGGTCGGATGTGTTTAGGTCATTTGGACTTATATCGGCCATTTGGTGCACAATTAACCCCGAAATCAGTTGAAGATATATGAGAGCTATATCTAAATCTGATCCGATACAGAATACATGGACAACGGACTGACATGCAAAAATCGACTCAGAAAGTGATTCTATGAGGATCCTCAAAAGTAACTATGAGCCCATCTCGCTTCCCTCTCCATGTTAGAAACAAATGCACAAAGACACCTTTACCACTGTGTGGTGTAGGATATAAAGACGAGCGAGATGAAACGGAGTAAATGGATCCGACCGAGAGATGTCGAGAATTCGAATAATTCAATTCAAAATATTAAGGTTGCTGGAGGATTTTCCCGAAAACACTCCCGGAAGGACAACTTTTCTTTGAGTGACACAGAGAGCAAGTACCATAGGGGACTCTATGAGAGATTCAACTATCCTTCTTTAGGTGACGTAATGACATTTAGGCTTAATCAATGCCAAAAGACTAAAGACTTAATCAATGCTAAAAGTATTAAAATTTGGGACCCTTTGTGGCTGGGGTACCAAATATCCTTTATCTTCACAACCTATCTTGTGTTAGCAAAAATGTTTGTATGTGTGAAATATGATTGGATGCTTATTTGAATTTGAAGAGAACCGGATGTTTATTTCGGACTTAACAATAGTTTTGGTTATTCCAAACTTTGACCCTTTGAGCCTCCCCTCAAAGGGTCCTATTCCTACCATCTTTAAAACAGATCTTGCGTTGATGGAAATGATGTGCCACGCCTGAATGGAATCAGATCTTAATTTCGTTTTTTATGAGCTTCATGAATATTCCAAATTTTAACCCTTTGTGGGGGAGTTACCAGAAGAAGTGGACTGATATATCCCATTTTCACACCAGACCTTGCGTTGATAAAAATATTGTGATATGTGAAAAGAACCGGATGCGTATTTCGGATTTATAATCGTTTTGGTTATTCAAACTTTGACATTTTTAGGGGTGGTACCAGAAGGAATGGTCCGATCCCTAGATCTTGTGTTGATGGAAATATTAAGACCCACCAAGTGTGAAGGGAATCGGATGTTAATTACGCGTTTATGAACTTCATTCTCTTTGTGGGGGGCGTACCCGAAAAGTGGACCGATATATCCCATCTTCCCAGCCGATCTTGTGTTAGTAGAAATAATAGGATGTGTGAAATATGAAGAGAACAGGATGCTTATTTCGGATTTTAAAATAGTTTTGATTATTCAAAACTTTGACTCTTTGTGGGGATGGTTCTGAAAGAAATGATCCGATCTCTACCATCTTTATGACATATCTTGTGTTGATGGAAATATTGAGATGTGCCAAGTCTGAATGGAATCGGATGTTAATTTCGTGTTTTACGAGTTTCATGAATATTCAAAATTTTGACCCTTTGTGGGGGAGGTACCAGAAGTAGTGGACCGATATATTCCATCTTATCACCAGACCTTGGGTAAATAAAATTATTGGGATGTGTGAAATTTGAAGACAATCGGACTCGTACATCACATTTTAAAAGTGTTTTAATTATTCAAGACTTTGACCCTTTGTGGGGTAAGTAGTTGATGGAGTGGAACGATATTATCCATTTTTTACACCCAACCGAGAACTAAGGCAAATATTAGGATTTGCAAAGTTGGAGCAAAATCGGATTTTCGTTTCTCTTTCTGGACAGAAAATATATATATTTTGAAAATTTCTACCTTTTGTGCGGGAGGTACCTGAAGGAGTAGACCGATATATAAATCTTAACACCACATTTTGGGTTAATAAAAAAAATTGGGATGTGTGAAATTTGAAGACAATCGGATACTTACATCACATTTTATAAGTGTTGTAATTATTCAAAATTTTGACCCTTTGTGGGGGAGGTACTTGATGGAGTGGACCAATATTATCCATTTTCGCACCTGACCTAGCACTGATGCAAATACAAGGATTTGGAAAGTAGTACCAAATATCCTTTCTTTTTCTGTGCAATATTTTATTTTCTTTAAATATCGACCATTTGTGGGGTAGGTTTCAAAAGAGTGGACCGATTTTGCCCATTTCCGAACTCGATCTAAGTTTGACAATAATATTAAAATGTTAAGATGTACAGCCAGCCATACAGATGGACGGACGGACAGACATCGCTAGATCTACACCAAATGTTCCGAAACGGACTTGGTCCAAAGAGACCTAAGATCTAAAACCGTTATTTCGATCAGTCACGTTTTGGCCGTAACAAATGATATATATCCTCTCTAGCCACATATCTGAGGGTATAAATATATCTACTGAAACTTATTGTAAAATTTTGAGAATATTTCAATAATATTGACTTAAATATTATGGGCATGAATTTTTCTGTGTTCTGGGACCCGATATAGCTTCCTAAAAAGGTCTATAAAAATTCCACTACTCCAAATATTTTTTTCTCCAAATCACTGTCGGAGGCCAATGAATGAGGAGTTGGGCCTAGCTGCTGGCAACACAAGTGCATTTTCAGCCAGTGTCGTATCGCGAATAGGCAGAAGATGGAGAATTTGAAATAAAGCCAACAATTGTTGCAATTGCAACTCATGTTGTTGTGTGTTTCCTGTTAAGGCAAATGCTGTGTTGTGCCATAGACAACACTTCATTGTGGCAGCATAGTTTTCTTGTGCCGGCCTCTAAGAAAAAATATATTTTTTCTTTTTTTCACATTTCTTCTCTTTAGACTTCATCATCGTCATCATCATGACGTTGTAAGATTAAATACTTTGCGTTATGTTATTCCACTCTTTTTCGCGTAGCACAAAAAAAGGAACACACTACAATTGAATATATTTATTCCGGCGGAGTAGATGTTATTTTTAATTCTATTGCATATTTTAGAGAAAAATAAAAAAAACTTAAATAATTGAAAAATATATATTTATTCTTCTGCCTGTACTTCGATAAAATTTAGGGAAATATGCACTTATTTTTATGGCATTCTGTCTGTCTGTCCGTGCGTCCGTCCGTATGTTGTGCCACTATTATGCATTGTCATGTTTGAAATTACATCACATTCGGTTATGTCTGGGAATGAGGCCTTTTGCATTCTTTTCCGGCGTTCTTGTTATATTTTTTTACTTTGCATTGGAGGTTCATTAAAAAAAACGGGAAGAAAGTTAAAAATATCTCTTTTTTTGGGACGAATAAGAATTTTTGAGATTTTTAATGAAAAGATTTTAAATAAAGATTTGAGTGAAGAAAAAACAAAATTGCAAATTGGAATAGGAATAGGAATTGTGTGGGGAAAATATTTTCAACTTAAATTTAACCAGAGACCATGACGGGATTGTAATTGTTGGCATAAAGAGATTGTGGAATTTTAAAAGTACTTTTTAAGACCTATCAGAAAGAGGGTCCTTGATTTTTTAAGAATATTTTTAAAGGGATACAAAATTCAGAACAGATTATAAGTCGTCGATTTTTTTTATAAAAGCGATAGTTGAGCATTTTTAAGAAAAATTTTAGAAAAAAAGTCAAGACAATCTTTACAACAACAGCACTAATAAATAATGATTGTTTTTTTTATAAAAACAACAATTATGGGACTAATTCTAATTATTTTTTCAATAAAAAAAGCTACCATATTCCGGAAAAAAATGCCGACGATGTTCTAACAATTCATAGAGCTAGAGTTTGTGGTTAGTTTTGAGAATAATTTTTTAAAGACTTTTAGAATAGAAATCGTAGAAGTATTGGAAAAATTTTTCAAGGACCAATTGATATTTTTTTAGATTATTTTTAAGAACTATCAGAAAAATAATTGGGGATTTTCTCTAAATATTTTGTAATAATATGCAATATATGGATTATTTTCAAGCAAGCAAAATTTAAAAAAAAAAAAAACTAATCATGAAGGCTTATGATAATTTTTTAAGAACCATAAAGCCAATAATCTTGGATTTTTCAAAATATATATTTCAGGAATTAAAGGAATTTAGGATTTTTAGGAATATTTTTGGAAAAACTATTAGATGGATATTTTAAAATAAATTTTCATGGAACAATCATGAAATATAACAAAAAATCGTTAACTTTTTAAAAAATATATTATTTCAGATACCATCAAAACAAGAGTTGTAGACTTTTTAAGAATATTCTTTCAAGGATTAAAAATGTTGTTTACACAACAGTTTTTCTAGGTCATGGTGTAGGATTATTTTTAATAATTTTATTTTATTTAATATTTTTATTCTACTATCAGAGTTACACGCCATGATATAAACATTTTTGAGGAATATCAGAGGATGTATTACAATATTTTGCAAGGACTTTTGTAGATATTTTACTTTACGAAGGTTACGAAAAGTTCTAAAATGGCACTAAACTTCACAAAATAGTCAAAAACTTGAAATTTGGTATGAGAGTCAATGTTAGAAAATATGTTTGATACATGACGGTTGTTTTGAAAATGTGTACTAACTGTCCGAACTGTACCAAATGTTACTAAATTTGAACAGATAGTACGTGAAATCTGAATTTTGATATTAGAGTTGCTGTTCATCTGTAGCCTCTGGATTCGAAAAGGTATACTATAATTGTACGAAAAATACTGAATGGTACCATAAATGATATTGGGTGAAAAATAGAGATAAAATTCTGAAATTTCATAAATAAAATACTGATGGTGTCTGTGTTTGTGATTTGACGGAGGCTTGGAAATGCGTCTTGTATTTGTACAAAAAGTACTAAGAGGTACTAAATTTGGAATTGGTTAAAAATATAGGGCTGGAATTCTTAAATTTGATATTGAGGTCTCTGTTGGTATCTAAATTGAGATACGGAGGTCATTTTGGAAATGTGTATTATAATAGTACCAAAAGTACTAAATAGTACTAAATTTAGTTTTAGGCGAAGGGATAGAGTAAAGGTCCTGAAATTTGATATTGAGGTCTCTGTTGGCATCTGGATTGAGATATGCAGGTTATTTTTGAAATATGTACAATAATTGTACCAAAAATACTAAATAGTACTAAATTTGGTATTAGGCGAAGGGACAGAGCTAAGATCCTGAAATTTGATATTAAGGTCTCTGTTGCTATCTGGAATTGAGATATTGGGGGGGGGGGGTTTGGAATGTGTACAAATTGGATGAAGGAGTAGAGCAAAAATCCCGAAATATGACAATGAGGTCTCTGTTGATATATAGGGTTGAGATATACAAGTGGTTTTGCAAATGTGAACCATAATTATTTTAGAAGTACTAAATTGTACTAATTTTGGATCACTGTTGGCGTCAAACGTAGATTATTTGGAATATGCGTACTAAATGTGACTAAATTTGGTATTGGGTAAATGGATAGAGATAAATTCTTATATTTGATATTGAGGTCTCTATGGGTTTCTAGAGTTTACAAATGGAGACGATGAAATAGTTTTTTTGGATAGAAATAGATAGAATGTGGGTCAACTGTCCAACAGTTTTACTAAAATTTTTTGAAGACCTTTTGGAAAAAATGTTCCTAGTATTTCTTCTGAAAAAGAAAAATAATATAAAACCTGGAAAGGAGGGATATGAGAATAATTACTTTATTTTTTTATTCGATTTTTTTGGTCGTCAAGGTCACAATTCCAAGGTAAATTTGTAGTAAACCCAAGATATTTCGAATTGGAAATAGGCTATATCGGTCCACAATTAGGTATAACCCACATATTGCAGTAGCTGCTTATTTTCGGTATTTTAAAGGTTATGAACCTCTTCAGCTGCAGGTTTATTGTGCACCAAATGGCTAATATCAACCCAAATGGACTGCATTTTTGCAATTTCGATGGAAATCATCCTACATAAAAGTACTTCAAATCGGTTCAAATAAAGCTTTAGCTCCCATATACGTATATGTTTCATCCGACTTGGTCTTAAAATTCGTAATATGTACTCCGCAAAAATGATGTTTGGCACCGGTAATCAAATACTGCTCGAAAAAACCTCTGCCCTTTATTGGGTCCGATTATTGCTCACCATATATGTAATATCGGCCCAAATTGAATTAATTTTTCATATTCAAACGAATTTTACCATTTGGTGAAACTCGGTCCGGTATATCTATTGCTCCAATAAATATTTTTTAATATAATATTGTTATTCGGATCATAGTTGGTATGATCTACTTCATTTACATTCCCAAAATAAATTTTTTTGATACGGGAGCTCTACTAAATATGCATTGTGGTGTAGGGTATTATCATATAGTCGACCCCGTCCGTGTTTTGACCTTTCCTTACTGGCTATTCACATGGTGAAGGGTATAACAAGCTCAACCCAGTCGAATTTAACTTCGTTTTTACTTTTTTATACCCTCAGCCATATGGCTACAGAGGGTATATATAATTTGATACGGCCAAAAAGTGCCTAGTCGAAATAACGGTTTTAGACCCTAGGTCTCTTTGGACCAAATCCGTTTCAGAACATTTGGAGTCGATCTAGCGATGTCCGTCCGTCCGTCTGTCTGTCTGTCTGGCTGGTGCGCACGATAACTCTCGAAGGGAGTATCCGATTTGGTCCAAATTGGCTACATCGTAATATTTTTGTCAAACTTAGATTGAGTTCGGAGATGGGCAATATCGGTCCACTCCTTCTGGTACCTCCCCCCCCCCCTCCACCCACAAAAGGTAGAAATTTTCAAAAAAAAAAATATTTTTTGCACAGTAAGAGAAAGGATAATCCGAATTTGCTCCAACTTTGCAAATCCTAATATTTGCGTCAGTGCTAGGTCAGGTGTGAAAATGGACAATATCGGTCCACTCCATCTAGTACCTCTCCCACAAATGGTCAAAATTTTGAAAAATTACAACTCTCATAAAATGTGATGTAAGAGTCTGATTGTCTTCAAATTTCACACATCCCAATATTTATATTAACCCAAGGTCTGGTGTTAAGATGAACAATATCGGTCCACTCCTTCTGGTACCTCCCCCACAAAATATTGAAATGTTGAGTACCCATGAAGCTCATAAAACGCCAAATTAACATCCGATTCCATTTAGACTTGGCACATCTGTCGAAATATTTATATCATATTTTTGGGTCCGATAGGAAATGGGCAATGTTGGCCCATTCCTTCGGCTGAGGTTATATATCTGGCGGCAATACCGACTGATACTTTTTAACTTGTTTTAAATAAAAACCCTTCGTTGTGAGATTCCAAGAGATGTTCAACTTATATCGTCTATATTTAAACTGATATTTGTGAAACACTTCTTCCAACTTAATATAGATTTCGTATAAATATGGATCGGAAGCACCTCCCAATTTAAAATATGAAGAGGATCCAAACTCAGTACTTTTGCGAGTAATATAATGATGTACACTCTCACTTCCCATAAGACCTAGACTTAATTAATTTGAAATCCGAATTCTTCGATCTGGAACCTATCAACTATTTGTTTTTTTTTTTTTGTGTTCGGCACTTCATTTGCCAAATCAGCACGGCAATTTTGTATTCAGCGATTTCAAATTGAAATCTTCTTCATCCCTCCTCTTGCATGGCAAAAACAAAATGCATTGAAAACTGAAGGCAAACAATGACGAAGATAATTGCCATTCATTGATCGAAACGAGCCGAATCGAATCAAATCGCATAGAATGTTTATGGGGTTGTTTTTCTTTTTCGAAGATAAACAAATACCAAACAATTTTGTATTGAACTTTTGTTTTGTTTATAATTTTATGATACAGGGTCTGGCCAATGCTCATATTCGCTGGCATAAATAAATATATAACACACTTTATTTACATTTTAATAACTTAGATAATTCGGCAATGATTGTGACTTCGACGACGTTATTAAATTCAATTTTTTTTTTTAATTTTTTTATGTGTATTTCACTTTCACAAACTTCCGTTGTTGGGAAATTCTTTCGAAACAGCTCGTACTTGTAGTTTTCTTTGTAATTTCCTTGAAAATAATATTGCCGAATACTTTCGTTTTCATTTAGAGAAATTCGATTCTCGTTTTTTTATTTTTCCACATATTTTCCACGAAAGCATGAAAATTCTACACTTCGTTGTCGTTACGTTTGGTTTTCACTTTTTTCTTTCATAAATCGAAGTATTCGCGTTATTTTGTTCGTTCACCATAAAGGAACAAAATTCAAAATTCAGTCGTCAAACGTTGCCGCACAACTGAATATTGCAACAGAAAACGACCGCCACATGCTGATGGTTGGCTCGCTGGCTGCCTGGCTGGCTAACTCTCGAGGAAACATCGGACAGGCAGAATTAATTTGAAGCTCTTTCGAATGGCGAAAAAACAAAGAAAATTATTTTCTGTTCTCTGACCACCCCATTTGTTCTTGCGCTGCTTCGTTGCTCTTTTTTTTCTGTTTTGGTTCAATTCCGTTGAGGTTTTTTTTTGCGCTATCCAAAATTCTGCTTCTACTGATGACGATGATCATTCAAAACACTTTTCTCCGACTCTTTGAAAATAAAACCAACAACAAAAAGAAGCAACAATAACGAAACACTTCAACAGAAGCTCTTCTCCTCCTCAGTGGGGCAGTGGCAGACGCCCCAGCACTTGTTGTAGCGACGCACTGCCAGAGTCAAAATAATTTAGCAAATTGTGATCGTATTTAAAACAAAAGCAACAGCAACAACAACAAAAAGAGTTCAACATGTGCCTTGACTTCGGTACACTGCCAGCCAGAAGAAGGCTAAAGGGGAAAAGTTATGCTAATGCATCAGAAAGAATCCTCACTTTTTTCCTATATTTTTTTCAGGACCCCAAATGCCTATTTGAAGAAGTCTAAAGAATAATCTAGATCAAACTTTTTTTAGGCTCCATTATATATAGCCTTAACCAAACACAAAGGACCTCAAATATTTTGGTCTATACCTCGTAAAAATTGACATAGAGTTTTAACATTTGATATTATCATTTGTACAAAAAATGGGTCATGCCGGTCCACGTTTTTGTATAGCCCCCAAATAAGGGTAACCCCGATTCACTTTTTTTCTATATTTTAGCCATATTTTTATACCCTCCACCATACTATGGAGGGTATATTAACTTTGTCATTCCGTTTGTAACTCCTCGAAATACTCATATCAGACCCAACAAAGTATATATATTCTTGATTAGCGTAAAATTCTAAGTCGATTTGGCGATGTCCGTCTGTCTGTCTGTCTGTCTGTCCGTCTGTCTGTCCGTCTGTCTGTTGTAATCACGCTATCTTTCGAACGAATTGAGATAGATGGCTAAAATTTTGCACACATGTTTATTTTTCCAGTAGGCAGGGTAGGTTCGAAAATGGGCCATATAGGTCCACGTTTTCATATAGCCCCCATATAACGGTACCTCCCTATAATCGGTATTTTGATGATTTAAGCGACATTATTCACGTGAATTGTTTCAAATTTGGTATTTGAAGTTCAAAATGGATACTACACCCTAAGACAGAAAATTTTCTGCACAGGTCCACGTCTTCATATAGCCCCCATATAACGGTACCTCCCTATATTCGGGTTTTTGATGATTTTAGCAACATTATTCACCGGAATTGTTTCAAAATTGGTATTTGAAGTTCGTTATGGGAACTACAGTCTGTGACAGAAAATTGTCTGTGCGGGTCCAGGTCTTCGTATAGGCCCCATATATCAGTACCTCCCTATATTCGGTATTTTGACGATTTTAGGTACAATACCCACCGAAATTGTTTGAGATGTGGTATTTGAAGTTCGTAATGGATGCTACAGCCTGTTACAGAAAATTGTCTGTGCTGGTCCAGGTCTTCGCACAGCTCCGATATAACGGCACCTCCTTATATACGATATTTTGATGATTTTAGCTACATTATTCACTGTTTATTTCAAGTTTCGAATTTGAATATGGTAATGGCTTATGACAAACAATGCCTATGTATGTCCACGTCGTATAGACCCCAATATAACGGCTATATTCGGTATTTTTAAAATTTTAGCAGAATTTTTTAAGGATTTTATTTTTTAAAAATTTCCAAATTCGTTGCAAATGGTGGAGGGTAACTTGTTCATACTAATTTCTGAAAATGTTTGTAATTTGAGTTGTTGGTTATAAGAAAACTTCCTGGCAAAAAATGATAATTATGGGCCCACGTTTTTGCCAAAACCCTCATATGAAGATATCTCCCGATTTTAACTATTTCCGGGGTCTTGGTCACATTCTTCAATTCATCAAGTCCTTATCTGACATCTTGGTTTCTAAGGGAATAGAAAAGCTCTACTCAGAAAACTTTCAACGGAGGTGAAGATTTTGAAATAGCACCCTCCTTCGACCACATTTTCCAATCACCTTAGAGAAAAGTTTCGATATCGGTATATATTTTGAAACAGACCCCATATATAGGGTACCTCCCAGGTCCTCCCATTGCACAGCATTGCAAGAAAGACTTAGTAGATCAGTAAATAGAAATAGAAGACAAGCACATATGCGTTTTGAAAGTTTACATCGCAAAGTAACCAAAGTAGGCTTAAAATTCCATTATATGGGATCGTAGCAAGTCAAAATACTCCAGAAATTTATTTTCATAAAATTCTACTACAGATCCTAGAATAAATGAAATTCTTGTCCTTACGAAAATTCCAGCAATACATAAACATTTTAGGGCTTAAGACGTACTTTATGTGAGTTTATGCAAAATTCTCTCACAAAACATCATTTTGGGAGGATGTCGTCAAAGACGATATTATTCTTCATAGAATTTCGAAAATATTTCATACATTTTTTTATAAATTTTTCCCGTCCTTCTTCCGAGGATGGAAGTAGCATAAAATTTTGTTTTTGTCATCAAAAGAAAAAATATTCTACACATAATTTCACTTTAAATCTTAGAACAAACCATATATCTAGCGTTAACAGTTAAGAAAAATTACATTCGAAATTTATATATTACATGTGAAAATGATGTGTTTATTTTTTTACAACTAATTAAACTCGCTTTTATTCTCAGTCAAAATCTCCCTTAATACCTTGTTTCTTGGGGAAAGTGTCAAAGGGAAAATATTCTAGATCTTCGAATACGAAATTTGAAACAATTTTGGGTTAATAATGTAGCTAAAATCATCAAAATATCGAATATTGAGAGGTACCGTTATATGGAGGCCATACGAAAACGTGAACCGCCGACCCCTTTAGGAACTTAACCTGCCTACTGGCAATATACACATGTGTGCAAAATTTTAGCCTTCTATCTCAATTCGTTCGAAAGGTAGCGTGATTACAACAGATAGAAAGATCGTCTTAGAATATTATGCTGATCGAGAATATATACTATTTGTAGGGTCTATCATGAATATTTCGAGGAGTTACAAACGGAATGACAAAGTTAATATACCCTCCATAGAATGGTGGAGGGTATAAAAACAACTTGTAGTCTTCAACGCATTTTTAGTTTTTTTCAGGCCCCGAAAAATTCGCTCGAATTTGTACAAAGAGTGAAACTCACTCGAATTCGAGCGAGAGCGCTCCTGGGAGCATAAAAATCGAGTAAATTCAATGTCATTCGAACATGAGTAAGCCTATTTTCCTAGCCTTTTTTTGTGATTGGGAGCCAAATTCTTTCAAAATCGAGCAGATTCTACTCTTGCGGGTGCTCTCTGTTAATGTTGTATTTCTATGTATGTGCATTATTCTGTACAAGATGTCCACACATGTTTCACTCGTTTAAAACGTGTGTAATACATTTTTGGATATTCCCATATGTAAACATTAAGATTGGCTTTTAAAGGAATTAGAACGTTGCCATTTTAAGTTTCTCAAAAAAATACCACACCTAAATTTTTTACAGTGTATTGTTAGAAAGAAATATCTCATAAATTGTCTCATAAGATGCCCAACAACGAGGGGGATGAATGATGAATCGGTATTTTTTTATGAGCGGCACTGCCCATAATTACGCATAGCACATTGTGGCTTTTAATTACGCACAAAGTATATATTGAGAAGCAAATGGCGAAAGAGAGTGTAGAAAAATGAGGCAACTCTAATCAACTTTTTCCCCAGAATGAGAGGTGATCTCTCTCCATTCTAAGGTGAATGATTGAAAATGAATCTCTTTTGATATTAAAAAAATAAGAAATAAGAACACATTCTCAAATTAATTGTATGTCATACACTCTATCTCACTCTCGCTGTCTACAACACATGCTACGTAATTTTTTCCGCGTAAATTGGAATGAAATTCTCAAATATCTTACAAAAATTAAATACCCAGAAGTAGTGTCTTCCGATTAGATGTTTTTATTGGAAATATTTGACATGGGACATATTGTGAAGAGCATCCATCAAATGAATATTTGGAAGAGTACCACGAAGAAAATATCTGTGTGCGGTCCACAATCTACTTGTCGTGTCAATAATGAAATTGATGAGTGATTGATTTGTTTGATTTATTTTACTTTCTATTAAAAATAGGTATACAGTAGATGGGGAATGATACATAGGAAGTCAAAGTATTTGACTTGGGTCAAACATTGGCAACGTTTGAAAAATTTTAACAGTATGACTGTTAAATTCAATTTTCGTTGGACAAAATATGCCCAAGTGAATGGGGAAAAAACATTTTCCATTAAAAAATTATTCGAAATCTTGTTTTTGAAATAGCTTGGAGAAGTGCGAATATGTCAAAGAACGTTGACAATATCGAGCAAATTCTGATATTTTCCAAATAAAGGTACAAAACAAGGTAAAAACTATGAGTCCGTTTTGCCGCCGACGTGTAACCTCAGCCAATGTTCGATTGTTTAGATATATTTTGACTTCTGTAATGATTATTCAAATTGTTGGCCCTCTGTATAGTAGGTTCCGAAGGAATGGGGCAATATTATCCATTTCATATCAGACCTAAATAAATATGATATAAATATTGCGACGTGCCAGGTTGGACTATATCGACTTCTATAGCAAGTTCTAAAGAATCGCTGAGTTATGACAGATAAAGGTATTGAAAATTGTGACCCTTTGTGAGTGAGGTAACAGAAGGGGTTCACAGATAAGTATCATCTTCACAACAGACCTGTATGTAGATGTGTATATGAAATTTGAAGAGAGTTGGATGCATATTTCGCTTTCTTTGAGCGTTTTGTTTATCAAAATCTTGAAACCTATAAGGGAGAGATACCAAAAGAAATGGTCCGATTTATACCAGCATTATAGCAGATCTTGTGCTGATGAAAATATTGAGATGTACTAAGTCTGAATGGAATCGGATGTTAATTTCGCGTGTTATGAGCTTCATGGATACTCAAAATGTTGATCCTTTGTGGGGAAGGTACCAGAAGGAGTGAACCGAAATATTCATTCTTCACAACTAACCTTGGGTTAATAAAAATATTATGATGTGTGTAATCTGAAGAAACCCGAATGCCTATTTCGGATTTTATGATCGTTTTTTTGTTATTCAAAAAGTTGACTCTTTGTGGGGAGGTACCAGAAGGAATAGTCCGATCTATACCGTATTTATAACTGATATTGTTTTGACGGAAAGTTTTGACCCTTTGTGGGGGTGGTAGCAGAAGAAATGAACCGAAATATTTCATCTTCACACCAGAACTTGGTTTAATAAAAATATTGTGATGTGTGAAATTTGAAGAGATCCGAATGCCTTTTTCCGATTTTATTATCGTTTTTGTTATTCAAAACTTTGACCCTTTGTGGGGCAGGTACCAGAAGGAATGGTCCGATCTCTATCATATTTTTAACAGATCTTATGTTAATAGAAATATTGAGATGCGCCAAGTCTGAATGAAGTCGTATTTTAATTTCGTATTTTAAAAGCTTCATGAATATTCAAAATAATGATACTTTATGGGGCACAAGAAGAAGGAGTGGGCCGATATATCCCATCTTCACACCAGACTTTAGGTTAGTGAAAATATTGTGATGTGCGTAATTTGAAGACAATCGGACTCTTACAACACATTGAATAAGAGTTATAATTATTCAAAATTGTGACCCTTTGTGGAGGAGGTACCTGATGGAGTGGGCCGATACTGACAATTTTTCCACCTGACCTAGCACTGATGGAAATATTAGAATTTGTAAAGTTGAAGCAAAGTCGAATTATCCTTTCCCTTTCTGTACAGTAAATTACTTTCTTTGAAAATTTTGACATTCTGTGGGGGAGGTTGCAGAAGGAATGGACCGATATTGCCCATCTTCTAACTCAATCTAAGTTTTAAAATAATATTACTTTGTACGAAGTTTGGATCAAATCGGATATTCTCTTTGAGAGATATCGAACGCACAACAAAGTCAACGAGATATATATATTGGAGCTATTTCCAAACCTGAACCGATCGCGATAAAATTTGGGAAAGGTATTTTTGTGCTGTATTTGATATATTCCCCCCGAATATCGCTGTTAAAGACTTCATATTACGGCTGTGGAGAACAAATATAACAAATCGGATGAACAATATATATGCGACCTATAGCGATATCTGAACCGATATCGATCAAATTTGGCACACTTATTTCCAGGCTTAATTTGGTCGTATATGGAAAATTCTATACTATTTGGGCGTTTGATGCACAATCATAGGCAAATCGGACGAAGCTACAGGGCGAGATAAAAAACTGCAACAAAGTCAACCGCCATAATTTTTACATTGTTTTTTTTTTTTTTTTTTTTTTTTTGAATGAAAGCAAAAATTGTCGGAAATAGCATCAAATTTTTAGAATAAGTTTAGATTTGTTCGAATTGGTCACCTTTGGCACGAATTATGGCCTTCAAACGGCCAATGAAACCGTCACAGTCTGACCGAATGTTGGTCTGCGGCATTTTGGCCCATTCAGCAATCTGAAATTGCAGTTGCAGTTTTTTCATCTCACCCTGTATATCTAAATTTTGACCGATTATCTCCAATTTCAATAGGGTTTGTCCTTGGGTCAAACATATAACTTGCGCAAAATTTCATCTGGATCGGGCGACCTGTACTCTGTTTACAAAAATACGTTGACAGACAGACGGACGGACGGACATGCAAACATCGACTCAGTATGTGATTCTATGCAGTTCATGACAAGGAACTATGGATTTATCTCGTGTCCTTTTGCCTGTTACAAACAAATGCACAGAGACATAATACCCTGACCACCTTGTGATGTAGGGGGGTATAAAATGAGATTATATTTCACTGCTTGGTGTCAATTTAAGAAGATAATAGCTAAAAGTGTTGATAACTTCATTTTAATTTACCAATATTTAGGGTATCTTTGCCGAAAACCCAAATAAATAAGTTAAATGGAAAACGTTACATAAGATTCCCAACGACATCTGTTGTAAAATTTCGACATCGGTATTTGTTTACATCTGAAAAAGCTTTTCAGTGAACGTTGCCACTCTCACTGTGCATGGTAACATGCGGGAAAGCTTCTCTTTTCAATTAAAGCGTAGGAAAACATACAAAGCGCATGTCGGTAAAATCCATTGAATGTGTTTGCGTGTGTTCGAATGTAATAAAAAGCTTTCCATATCTCAGCTGTCTGTTGTGCCGGCATTTGTTATTCTTTCAAATACATATAAAGGCATATCCATCAGAGATGATAAAAAAAAAATAATATCCAGATGTAATTTCGATAATTTCTCGAACAGAGGTGACTAGAATTTGGATATATTGCCGTATATCGAATATCTGAGGGACATTGGCCTTAAATCCAAATGTATGCAAACCATATATATTTGCTTTCCCATTATACCATAAAAATGTATTGATATAGTCCTACATCTAGCAAAATGTTGGTAGTCTTTGTTCCGATTTTCAGCACTTCCTGTAATGCCATCGACATACCCTTTGCATTTTCAGTAGTCCTAAGCAATGTCAACAACATACATTCTTCTGTAACACCGATAAGCCAAATGGTAGATGGTTCTTTTCTCAAAAATTGACAAGGCAAATAATATTCCATTTCCATATTTATAAAGAACTGCCAACATATAACTTATAAATCCATTATTTGATGATGATATTTTTTGCTGGGTAGACGTAAAACTACACATATACAGCTTCCAACACAAGTGTCCAACTATTACAGAAAAATTACCAGTATCTATAATTATCACTTTGGTAAAATGGTTTTCTTCCAGCAACCAACCCCTTTTCAAAAACGCCTAAAAATAGTTCCACATTTCCTGAACAACTCTTTCATGTATTTTTAGATCATCTCCTAACGTTGGAGATAAGGATTTGCGTCATCTCATCTATTTTGGATAAAGGAAGAAGCTTTCTGTCGGAATTTCCAGGAAACATAAATGACGGTTTGTTAAACGGCAATATATAATGGTATTCCCATTGATGCCTGCCATGTGGATGTGGATGGATGGAAGGATATTTGATTCTATACTTAGACTTAACGTCTATTTCATTTCGTAACATTTTGATGTCAAGTGTAAATTTAGATTCGAAAAAGGCTAGAAAATGACATGAAATATAAATGATTTTGATTTACCTATAAAATTCAGAAACCGAAATCCTAACCCAATAGTTAAACATGGCCATATTCATATTTTATGGATAAAATGCAGGTTTCTATGGATAGAAGACAGGTATTTTATGGATAGAAGACAGGTCTTCTATGGATTGAAGACAGGTCTTCTATGGATTGAAGATAGGTCTTCTATGTATTGAAGACAGGTGTCTTCTCTGGATAGAAGACAGGTGTCTTCTATGTATAGAAGACAGGTCTTCTATGGATAGAAGACAGGTCTTCTATGTATAGAAGACAGGTCTTCTATGGATAGAAGACAGGTCTTCTATGGATAGAAGACATGTCTTATATGGATAGAAGACAGGTCTTCTATGGATAGAAGACAGATGTCTTCTATGGATAGAAGACAGATGTCTTCTATGGATAGAAGACAGGTCTCTTCTATGGATAGAAGACAGGTCTCTTCTATGGATAGAAGACAGGTCTCTTCTATGGATAGAAACAGGTCTCTTCTATGGATAGAAGACAGGTCTTCTCTGGATAGAAGACAGGTCTTCTATGGATAGAGGACAAGTTGCTCTTCAATCAGTAGATGAGCTGCTCTTCCAACAGAGTTGCTCTTCATTCCATAAAAGAGCTGCTCTTCTAGAAGAGTTGCTCTTAAATCCATAGAAGAGTTGCTCTTCTTCGGATAGAAGAGGGATAAAAGAGTTCCCTCTTCTATCCATAGAAGAGTTTCCTCTTCTATCCATAGAAGAGTTTCCTCTTCTATCCATAGAAGAGTTTCCTCTTCTATCCATAGAAGAGTTTCCTCTTCTATCCATAGAAGAGTTTCCTCTTCTATCCATAGAAGAGTTCCCTATTCTATCCATAGAAGAGTTCCCTCTTCTATCCATAGAAGAGTTCCCTCTTCTATCCATAGAAGAGTTCTCTCTTCTATCCATAGAAGAGTTCCCTCTTCTATCCAAAGAAGAGTTCCCTCTTCTATCCATAGAAGAGTTCCCTCTTCTATCCATAGAAGAGTTCCCTCTTCTATCCATAGAAGAGTTCCCTCTTCTATCCATAGAAGAGTTCCCTCTTCTATCCATAGAATAGTTCCCTCTTCTATCCATAGAAGAGTTCCCTCTTCTATCCATAGAAGAGATCCCCTTCTATCCATAGAAGAGATCCCTCTTCTATCAATAGAAGAGTTCCCTCTTCTATCCATAGAAGAGTTCCCTCTTCTATCCATAGAAGAGTTCCCTCTTCTATCCATAGAAGAGATCCCCTTCTATCCATAGAAGAGATCCCTCTTCTATCCATAGAAGAGATCCCTCTTCTATCCATAGAAGAGATCCCTCTTCTATCCATAGAAGAGTTCCCTCTTCTATCCATAGAAGAGTTCCCTCTTCTATCCATAGAAGAGTTCCCTCTTCTATCCATAGAAGAGTTCCCACTTCTATCCATAGAAGAGATCCCTCTTCTATCCATAGAAGAGTTCCCTCTTCTATCCATAGAAGAGTTGCTCTTCTATCCATGGAAGACCTGTTTTCCGTTTAGAGAATACGGCGAAGATGGCTTCTTAAGAAAGACATATATCAACATTAAAAAAAATTCCCTCCACACTCACCTTCATTTTCGCTCCTTCGTCTGCGCGGCATACTGTGATAATACTGCTGTTTCATTTCCGATTTCTCGGTCGATTCGTTTTCCTGTTTCTCATCTTCGGTGTGTACCGGTGACGATGGTCCCGACGATGCACTGGCTCCCGGCGAGGCTGCCGAATTGCTGCTGCCACTTAGAATGCCATTGGCACTGGCAATGGAAGTACTGTTACCGGCACTGTCAATCGAACCCCGTTTGGCGGCATGCACATAACCCGGAGCCTGTAATGTTGGCGATGACGGCGTAATTCGCTCTTCCGTTTCCACCAGATCTATGGATTTCTTGCGAGGCTTTTCTGGCGGAATGGGTGCAATGCCATTCTGTTCGTCAATTGAACGTTGTTGAGCTGCAGCTGCGGCGGCTGATTTGGCTGGCGGTGGCGGTGGTGGTTCTGATATTTTTGTTGGTGACCTTACCCGTTCGGGGTTGAATTTGACGGGGCTGACATTTTTCGGTTTGGCAGCCGGTATGGGTGGCAAAGGCGGAGACTTAACGGGGCTTCCGATTTTATTGCTGCTACGTGGTTTTATTTCGGGCGGTTGTACCGAATGCCGTATCGGGGGACTGGGTGGCTTATCCTGATGGGCCAAACTGGCCAAAATAGGGGAACGGGTTTCGTTGATTTGATTATTCTGGGGAATCATTTTGTGATTATTTAGCGGGGGTGAGGTTGTGGAGTTGGCCGCCGTGTCTTTCATTTGTATGACGGAGCTGGGTATCAGCACCGTACCCGGTCCGGTGCGTATGATATCGCAACGATTGAGATCACCATGAGATCGTGTGGTCTTGGTTTTGGTAAAATGGGATGTCCATTTCTTTTGTTTTTCAATCAATTCTCGGGAATTGAATTTCCGTTCAGGTTTCTCTGGCTTATCGCCACCGGACGAGCCGGACAAAATGGCGCTAACACTACCCACCCCAGAGCTAGATGATGACGATGAGGTAATGTTATCCTCGGATTTTAATCTTGAAATGTTGTGTTGGAATTTTGGACTTGGTTCCATAATAAATTTGGAATTTGCCAGAGGCGGAACTATGCCGCCGTTCAGCTGATTACTACTGTTATTGTTAGCCATTGAGGCAGCCACCTGACAACCGGAAGGGAAGGGAGAACGCCGTTTGGGTGGTGATATCGAACGATCCGATGAACGCGACGACGAACGATCCGAATGATTGATGTCACCGCAAAGGTTGTCTTCACGCGAACCCGACCGTTTGACACTGAGATTGGAATTGCTTTCGACGCCTAACTTCTCGAAAAGGGCTCGGGCGTTGTTGAATCGCGCCGAATGTGATTCTGTGCGTACGACAGTGGCGGGTGTACCCGTTGTGTTTGCGGCAGCGGCGGCCGCTGCGGCTGCTGCAGCTGCGGCGGCGGCAGCAGCACTCAATTGTTCGACTGGTTGGATTTCAATGGGTTTGCGTTGGAAAAGGTTCGCAATTTGCGAAACCTTACCAACCGGCTGCATGGGTTTCTCCATTTTGACGGCAGCAGCTATTGTGATGGGATTTTCTTAGAAAATGCTTCTTCTGTGGCACAAGGGATGTCTGCAAAGAGATGGAGGACAGAAAGAGAGAAAACCATTTGTTAAAAAAAAATGGGAAACAACACTAATGGATAAAAGGTAAAGCATTTTTTTGGAATTATAAACAGTTTGAGATAGTCACAAAAGAGGATTTTTAGGAGAAATAATCCTGATTTTTTGAAGAATACTTTTAGAGGTTATGTAAGCAATTTACCCCACTTACACATTTTTTGAAAATTTCGGATAACGATTCCATAGAATCGCCCGGCAATATCATAGATACAACTACGAAGATTTAGTTACTTAGGCCAACAAAGGGGTCCTTCTGGTCGTTCTTTAAAATTTTTTTAAAAACTCCTTTTAAAAGTTATCCTAGCATGTAAAAATATTTTACAAAAAATTATTGTTTAACATTTTGATCCATTGTTGGGGGAGGTACTTGATGGAGTGGACCGATAATGTCTATTTTTGCTCCTGACCTAGCAGTGATGCAAATATTAGGATTTGCAAATTTGGAGCAAAATCGGAGTATCCTTTCCATTTATGTGCAATATTTTTGGCAAAATTGTGACCTTATTGGGGGAGGTACCTGAAGGAGGAGACCAGGTACCCACAAAAGGTCACAATTTTCCCAAAAATATTTTACTGCACAGAAAGGGAAAGGATACTTCGATTTTGCTAGGTCGGGTGCGAAAATAGACATTATCGGTCCACTACATCAAGTATCAATGGGTCAAAATTTTAAACAATAATTTTTTGTAAAATATTTTTACATGCTAGGATAAAATATGATGTAAGAGTCAGATTACAGGCATCACAGACTTAGGGTTAGTCTAGTACAAACAGTCTAAATTTTGAATATCCATAAAGCTCATAAAACGCGAAATTAACATCCGATTCCATTCAGACTTGGCACATCTCAATATTGCCATCATTTCCAGATCTGTTATAAAGATGGTAGATATCGGAGCATTCCTTCTGGTACCTCCCCCACAAAAACGAATAACCTAAACGACCATAAAACCCGAAATAAGTATCCGGTTTTCTTTAAATTACACATATCACAATATTTTTACTAATCCGAAGTCTGGTGTAAAGAAGGAATTATCGATCCACTCCTTCTGGTATCTTCCCCACAAAGGGTCAATGTTTTGAATAACCAAAGAGGTTATGAAATCCGAAATAAACATCTGGTTCTTTTCATATTTCACACATGCCATTATTTCTACTAACACAAGATCTGCTGTGAAGATGGAATATATCGGTCCTCTCCTTCTGGTACGCCCCCCACAAAGGTCAAAATTTTGAATGTCCATGGAGCTCATAAAACACGAAATTAACATCGGATTTCATTCAGTCTTGGCACATCTCAACATTTCCATAAACACATGGTCTATTATATAGATGGTAGAGATCGGACCATTCCTTCGGGCACCTCCCCCACATAGGGTTCAAGATTTTGAAAAACAAAACGCCCAAAGAAAGCGAACTAAGCACCCAACTCTCTTCAATTTGCACACATACAAAAGTGTTTGCTAACACAAGATTTGTTGTGAAGATGCTACCTATCTGCAAAGGGGTTTGAACCTGGTACCTCACGCATAAAGGATCACAATTTTCAATACTTTTATATGTAAATATTTCTTTCAACCAGAAAAATGAATATTTTGACTTGCTACGATCCCGTATATAGGGAGTTTTTAAACATATTTTCAAAAAAGGATCAAAATTCCCTTTGAAGATTCGCTTGAGGGTTAAAAAATCCACAATATTAATCCTCGTATTGATACAAGTAATATTGCCAAAGTAACAATATTCCTAAAATGTAAGGGTCCCAAATAATCGTAATCCTAAAAATCCCAAAAGTGTGGAAGAGTTTACCCCCTTTGCCCCCTTTAGATTGGTTCCTTTGCGATATAAAAAACGCCGATACATGTGTCGGCTATTTTCAGCTCCACTTTCATAATCTGCTGGATGTGAACTCTAATTATTTTTTGTGTTGCACCGTGTAATTTGTCTAAAATAGAGCAAGTGATTATGTCTTGCATTAGGTTTAAGAGATACAGAGTGAAAATAGGTTACATTTTGGCGTGGAGGGAACTTATAATTATATCTCTTTATAAAGGAACGAAATTCGAAGTAAAGCCAGTAAAAACGCAACTAAGTTCGGCCAGGCACAACTTTTAATACCCTTCATTATTTGGAAGGAATTTGAAACATTAAAAAAAATCGTCGAAAAATACCGGCTAAATAAGAACCTTTATAATGGGGGCGAGGACCTGCATAAGTAATTTTTTGTCATTGGCTGTAGTACCAATTTCGAACTTCAAATACGAATTTTGAACTTATTCCGGTTCGTTATATGTGGGCTATAGGAAGACGTGGATTTGCATAGAAATTGTTCTGTTATAGGTTAGAGTATCCATTACGAACTTCAAATTCCAAATTTGAAACAATTCCGGTCTATAATGTCTCTAAAATCAAAAAAATATCGAATATTGGGAGGTACCGTTATGTAGGGGGCTATACAAAGACGTGGACCTGCATAACTATTTTTTCTGATCAATAATATATATGTACTTTGTTGGGTCTGATATGAGTATTTCGAGGAGTTACAAACGGAATGGCAAAGATAATATGCCCTCCATACTATGGTGGAGGTTATAAAAATATGTAGAAAATATCATTTCCCCAGTCCAGAATATGAATTGGAACCATGATTTTATTATTTTTATTTATTCCCCTCAAAACTTTACCATGTTTACACTGTGTTCCAAATAATGCCAAATCACAAACAAAACAACAACGAGAAAGAAACCTAAGAACACCAGCTGCAATCACACCAAGAGTTTTGATGACAAAGCGAATTTGCTGTTGCTGCCTTTTATTTAACAAGTTTCAATTTCAGTTCGGGTTCAGTTCAGTTATTTTTTTCAAAGAATTTTACAACTTTCAACGTGTAATACTATCACAAAATCCGATTTGAAAATTAGTTCCACATTGAAAGAAAAAAAAAACAACGCGATTTCCGATTTTCTGCTGTTTTCGCTTTTAAGAATCGCAACTCGTCGCTGAAGAGAAGCACTGAAAATACAATTTCCAACTAAATCAGAAACGTTTTCTTTTGGTTTTTGGGTTGGGGTTCGGTTCGGTTCACACTGTCTGTGGCCCAATCACAACCTCTTGTCTAGGCCGATTGTTATTGGGTTTGTGTGTGTTTGTGTGTCTTTTAATTTTATCTGTCAACGTAGGAAAATAAAAACAATCTGAAGTGGAACAGCATTGATGACGATGGCAATGACAGCGCTGAGTAGCTAACCGCCATCGTCACCAGCGACGTTAATACATGTTTAGAACAGAGAAAATGTATAAAAGAAAATAAATATAATAACCGAATGGAAAACAACAAAGAAGGAAAGGAAAAGAACAACCACAACAAAATAATAAATTACTTTTATGACAGAATGGGAAAATAAACAAAAAATAAATAAAAGCTACAATAAAATAAATTGACACTGTAAAGAGGAAAAGTGCTGGGTGAGGTCGCATCGGTTGGAACAGTATTTTCAAAAAAGAAAATTGAATGGGAAAACTAGATAAAGGGTCATGTGTTGTAGAGCGAGCTTTTTTGTATTTATGCTATAAATATATTGTATACTTTTAGGCGCTACGAATAATATAAAAATAAAATAACAATATATATACTATACTATACTATGCTATACCAAACTACACTACAATGTGAGATAAAAAAAAACTGCAACAAAGTCAAACGCCATTATTTTTAAATGTTATTGAATGAAAGCAAAAAATGTCGGAAATAGCATTTAATTTTAGAATAAGTTTAGATTTGTTCGAATTGGTCACTTTTAGCACGAATTATGGCCTTCAAACGGCAAATGAACCCGTCACACGCTGCCCGAATGTTGCTCTGCAGTGTTTTGGCTCATTCCAGGTGAAACGCTTGCTTGAGATGATCGACACTTGGGTATTTTTAGTGCCAAACTTGCTTTCCAAATTACTCCAGACACAATAATCCAACGGATTGGTATCCGGAGATTTTGGTAGCCACTGTGCGCTGGAAATGAAGCAAGGAACCTCATTTTATAACGATGGTGCTGAGTCCTGTTGGAATGTCCAAGGTCTGCGGCCAAAATGTTTACGTGCCCAAGGCACGACGATTAATACGAGCGGAGAGCGACCATCGGCTGTTATGGAGGCCCACACCACCACCATGGCCGGCGCTTGAGTTCTGGTGGCCAACCGAAGGTGCACATTTTCAGCTGACCTCTTGGGCAAGTAAACACCATCAATGTTTTCTCATTGGAGACGGAAAAAACCAAATTCGGCAGTTCACCACTTTCGGCCAAGCGAAGCAACTCTTTAGCTATTTTGAGTCTATTTTCTTTCTGTTGCGGTGTAAGTACTTGCACTTAATGGAATTTTAATGGCTTTACCCGAGCTTATTTTTCAATATATCCCGAATGGAATATTGCATATGTTCCATCACGAATAAGTTTTTTTCTGGAAAATTCTCACCAAAATGCTTTTTTGTACGCTTGTAAACAATATAATGAGCTGTCACTGGAATAATTTTAACAGCAGTGGGACGACTGGCTGTGAAATGACAGCAGTCTGAATTTGGTTGCAGTTTTTTCATCTCACCCTGTATATTCTTGATCAGTGTAAAATTCTAAGACGATTTAGCCCTGTCTGTCCGTGCGTCCAGAGTTAAATCGAATAAAGATAGACAGCTACAATTTTGCACACATCACTCTTTTGTCTCCTGGCAGGTTAAGTTCGAAGATAGGCTATATTGGTCAACGATATCGTATGGCCCCCATATAACGGTATCCTAGCGATATTCGGTATTTTGATGATTGTAATGTTCTGAAAATCCACAAAAGAAGTTGCTTCTGAGTACCTTACTCCCTGGAAGAGCGGAGTGGACTATATAGATCCACGATATCGTATATCCTCCATATAACGGTGCCTCCCAATATTCGGTATTTTGATGATTTTAACTACATTTTTCAATGGAATTCTCTAAAAATCCATACTAGAAGTTCTGGAAGAGAATTATCGATATCGTATAATCCAATGGTACCCCCAGATATTCGATATTTTGACGATTCACCAGAGTCGTTTTGAATTTCGTATTTAGAATTCGTAATGGGTACTACAGCCTATGACAAAAAACTGCGTATCCAGCCCCACGTCTTCGTATTGCCTCCATATAAAGGTACCTCCCAATATTCGGTATTTTGATGATTTTAGCGACATTATTCACCGGAGTTATTTTAAATTTCGTATTTTGCGTTCGTAATGGGAACTACAGTCTATGTCTAGGTCTTCGTATGGGTCTTCGTATGGGCCCCATGTATCAGTTCCATCCTAAATTCGGTAGTTTGAAATTTCGTATTTGAAGTTCCTAATAGGTACTACAGCCTGTGACAGAATATTGTATATGCATATAACGGTATCTCTCTATATTCGGTATTTTGACGATTTTAGCTACGTCATTAACAGGTTTTTTTAAGTTTCGTATTTGAATGTTGTAATGACTTATGACATAACGTCTACATTCAGTATTTTTAAGATTTTAACAGAATTTTTAACGGATTTTGTTTTACTTTTTTAAAACATATTCCCAAATTCGTTCCAAATGGTGGAGGGTACGTGCCCACCCTGTGCCGGGGTTACTCATTACATGGTAGGACATTGTATTGTTGATAGCAAACCTCCAAAAACTCACACGAATTCAGGTAAATATTCAAATTCGATCGATGTCGAGTGGAATAACTCATGGGAGTAAGAAAAACCAAACCAAAAACAAAAGCTCTATTTTCGGCTTCGTTCGTAAAAAGGACTAGCCAGTGAGTTTGGGTATTTTAGTCGGACGTGCCCACCCTGTGCCGGCGTTACTCATTACATGGTAGGACATTGTATTGTTGATAGCTAATCTCCAAAAACTCACTCGAATTCCGGAAAATATTCAAATTCGTTCGATGTCGAGTGGAATAACTTCTGGAAGTAGGAGAAACAAAAGCCCTATTTTTCGGCTTCATTCAAATAAGGGTTAGCATGCTTTGCTCGTTTTAGAGTGGGAGCAAAACTCGTTCGAAAACGAGCACTTTTTTAGTCTTTGTCATACCATTGTTATATTTCTATGTATGTGTGTTTTTTCTGTAATCGAACACACTCCCTCTTCTTCAACTCTTCACCACTTCACAGCAACATCGAATTCCGTTTGCTATTACACGCACACACACAATTCCGAAAGCAACATATTTTTCCTGCTCATTTGCACTCTTAGAGCAAACTCTTGCCCCATTTCGAGCGATTCTGCTCTCTCACTCTAATTTTTCAAACAAGAATGACTCGGGAGTGAAAAAAGACAAAAGAGTGAGAAGAAAACTCCACAAACAACTCACACTCTTCGGGGAATTCTACTCTCGAGCAATTTTCACTCCCGAGTGAAAAAGAGCAAATCTGCGCTTTGATAGAAAGTGCCAGGTACACCTCTCAAATAAAATATTTTATAAACCAACAATATAAACACACTCCCAGGAGCATCTATGGCTTGCTTATTGGCATTCCCGATATAAAACTGACAGTCCAGTGTTTAAAAAATGTAGGGTGCCTCAAGACTGATGTCTTCAACTTATCTTGATATGGTCGCCATCACCATTCAAGACATGAGAGTTCAACGCTTATGATAAACAATACAGTGAATTGAAATTGAAGTAAACGACGAAAAAGAATGTTTGGAGACATTGAAAGAAAAAGAGAATAGAAAATAAAAACACCGAATGCGAGGGAGAGGAAAAGAGGGAAAGTGTTGGATTTCAATCTGTGTTCGTACACATGTACATGTGTATTGCACATGTGAAGGAAGGAAGACATTTAAGAAAACACATTCATCATACGCGCCGCGTCGTCCATCGCCAGCCAGGGCAAATTGACGTGCCAATTATTATCGCTGCATTATCGTATCGTGTAACGAGAGAGAAAGAGAGAGAGAGAGAGAGAAAAGGAACAAGAACAAAACATGGAATTGATTTCCAAAGCAAAAACAACGAAAAAAAGCATAACAAATCACAAACATTTGCAATGACAATAGAACATTGATACCGTTTTTTTTTGCTGCTGTTGTTGTTTTCAGAATTTCGATTTCAAAACAAAATTTGAAATTGTCAACAATGCACAGTGGTCGAGGTCGTATGGGAACAGCGGCCAAAAATACTTTCAGTGCACATATCAATATGAATCTTTGGTTATGGTACCTTGATGGGATAAAAATAAAAAATGTGACAAAATGGATATGGTCGATGCATGTTTTGGCATGGTCCCCTTACAACGTACCTCCCGAATAAGGGTTATTTGCCCAATTCTTGTCACATTCTACACCAGATTGTAATGTGATTTGATATTTTACGTTCTAAGGAGTTAAAAAATAATCTTACTGAAAATTATTTGGAACGGGCAGCCTTTATCTGCGGGTCCCCCTGTAGAGATACCTCTAAAAATAGAAGTATTTTTTATATAAATCAATTCCAAATTTGATTTTTGTAAACAAAATAAAATAACAATTCAATATAAAATTAAATCAAAGTTAAATTTTGCACAAATAATTTGTTTGACCCAAGGCCCGATTGAAATTGTAGATAATCGGTCAAAATTTAGGTATAGCTCCCATATATATTTTCATCCAATTTGCCTTATATTGTGCACCAAACTTGTGTCAGCCCAAATAGTATGGAATATACGTACGGCCAGATCTCTGTAACAACGATATTTGGGGAAATATATCAAATATAACTCAGAAATACCCTTGCTAAATTTTATCGAGATCGGTTAATATTTGGATATGGCTCCCATATATATCTTCGTCCGATTTGCTTTTTATTGTGCACCAAAGTGTAATATTAGCCAAATGGAATGGGATTTGGTACTTACGGCCAAATTGAGTCTGGAAACCAGTATGTCAAATTTGGTGGAAATCGATTCAGATATAGCTATAGCTCCCATACATATTGTTCATCCGATTTGTTGAATTTGCTCTGCATAGCCGTAATGTGGACTCCGTAGTAACGATATTCGGGGCAATATATCAAATACAGCTTAGAAATACCTTTGTCAAATTTTATCGAGTTCGGTTCAGATTTAGATATGGCTCTCATATATATCAATCCGATTTCAAGATAATTCTGCACCAAATGGATTATACAAGCCCGAATTGAAAAGGCGCAAATGTCTCGACAAATTTAGTAGAAATCGATTCAGAGGAGGATATACCTCCCATATATTAGTTCCTTTGGACTTTTTATTATTACTATAATCATATGATTTAATTCTTACAAATTCCCCATTAAAAACTTTATTTGTTATGTAAGGCTCTACTAAATATGCAAAGTGGTGTAGGGTAACATGAAGTCGGCTCCGCCCAACTTTAAGACTTTCTTTACTGGTTATTGTTTGGTAACGTTCGCTGTCCCGTTATAAAAGGGTCAGAGCTCAGAAGAAGACGGTTAATAAGATCTGTGTTTGTTGAAACACGAGACTTTTTTCGGGTATGATTTAGTCGAAACTTTTTTATATCTTTGTTTCTAGACTCCACGGCCTCCTCCTATAATTATCTAATCTATACAATGACAAATTTCTAAAGTCGGGTGCATGTATTAAAGTTTTATGAACTGTGGGTGGAAGATAGTGCCATGAATATCTATTTGTTAACTTTTTAGCAGTTTCCAGTGCAATGGCCTTAAATTTTTCGGCATTAATCAGAAGACAATGCTTGCAACATTATTGAACACCCCTCAATTACATCCTTATCAATCCCAAACAACAAAACACATTCTATGTCACTAGCACCATAGAACTGACAAAATTGCAGCGAAGTCACTTCAGTATATTGGGCATAACATACAAATCTGACAAAATCTGAAAGTTAAATTAGCACTTTTAAAATCTTAGGGCCATTACTAATGGCGTGAAAAAAATCACATTGGAGGATTCAGGGGGGAAAACAATTAAAACTTTACCTGAAATCCAATTTTATTTTCAAAATTAATCTTAAAGGCAACTCAGATCACTCACATCTTCTATATTATACACAACTACTATACACACAAATTACTGCACTAAAAATAAGTCAATACCTTGCTTTTCAATAATAATGCCAAGATTTGTCGTTTTAAAATGTATTTAATTTTGTAATACATTTCTATTTTTACTCCAATTTTTCACTGATCCCACTGAAAAAAGCAAATACCTACATTATCTCTTTTTTGATGCTATTCTCGAAGTGGGCCGTTAGAATGAAGTCAAGATAATTATGTCTTCTAAAAAGCTTAACTTCTTAAGAGTTCAGGTGTACACATTTGACAATGAATATCTGATTTTCATTTTTTGAATTTTGGCCAATGCCAGCGACCACTGTGCAATGGGAACGGTAAGAAAGGTAAAGTCCCCCAAACAACGCCAATGGACAACAACAGCAACGATAAAGAAAGTGTGAAAAATGTTTAAAACAGATTAGGTTGACTGATAACCGGCAACCGCAATAGCTGATTTGATAAAACATCAAAATAATTCTGGAAAGCGGAACAAAAATGCAATGGAAAACAAAAAAATGATACAAAAAAGAGACTGGAAGATTAATGGTGTTGCAAGACAGCCGGTGTCATTGGCACAGATGTAGAGTAGCATATTTTTTTAAATAAATATAATATTTAGAAAATTTGGAATTGTTTACCAAGGTGGAACCAAAGGGGGAATAACTTTGCTATCTCTCTTTAAAGGCCCCACAGCACTCTACACACACTGGCAGTATGTCGTCTCTAGTTTTGTATATTGGGAATCACTTTTGAAATTCATTTTAGAAATGAATGTATAAGGCATTGTCGGGAACAGGACGAAAAGTTTTGAAATACACAACTATTTTTTCCAAACTACGGAAAGGACAAAATCTCGTAAATATTCTGTTATTACTACATATATCATTCACATACTTAGTGACTTGCCACACTTGAATTTCCCAACACGAAATTTAGATTGTTTTGTTTTAATTTTTAAATGATTCACAATTTCTCAAAAATTAATCACTCTTAATTTTTTTAGATATTTTTACAATTTTTTTCTTGCTACTTGCTCTTTTCAATTTCCACAATATTTCCAATAAATGCACTGCGTTGAAACAGAACTGCACAATTAATTAAATTATTTCTTAGTGCTCAACAATTTTTCCACAATAACTGAAATTCAATATCGCATTTGTCCACTCACGCCTTCTGCTTTAGACTAAATCCTCAATTGTAAAGATAAATGGGCCATGAATGAACACAAAAAAATACACTAGGCAACACAAAGTGAGGCAAAACAGCTTTTAATAGATCATTAAATAACAGAATCTGTGACACAAGTCTACTAACGATGAAAAGTCTTCTAACGCTCTTCCATAGCCACCTGTACCTGTAACAGCTCTCCTGGGACCAGAAGACCTTTTACAGCTCTCCTGGAGCCAGAAAACCTGTTACAGCTCTCCTGGAGCCAGAAGACCTGTTACAGCTCTTCTGGAGCCAGAAGACCTGTTGCAGCTCTCCTGGAGCCAGAAGACCTGTTGCAACTCTCCTGGAGCCAGAAGACCTGTTGCAGCTCTCCTGGAGCCAGAAGACCTGTTGCAGCTCTTCTATAGCCAGAAGAGCTGTTGCAGCTCTCCTGGAGCCAGAAGACCTGTTGCAGCTCTTCTATAGCCAGAAGAGCTGTTGCAGCTCTCCTGGAGCCAGAAGACCTGTTGCAGCTCTTCTATAGCCAGAAGAGCTGTAACAACTCTTCTATAGCCAGAAGAGCTGTAATAACTCTTCTATAGCCAGAAGAGCTGTAACAACTCTTCTATAGCCAGAAGAGCTGTTACAGCTCTTCTATGGCCAGAAGAGCTGTTACAGCTCTTCTATGGCCAGAAGACCTGTTACAGCTCTTCCATGGCCAGAAGACCTGTTACAGCTCTTCTATGGCCAGAAGAGCTGTTACAGCTCTTCTATGGCCAGAAGACCTGTTACAGCTCTTCTATGGCCAGAAGACCTGTTACAGCTCTTCTATGGCCAGAAGACCTGTTGCAGCTCTTCTATGGCTAGAAGACCTGTTACAGCTCTTCTATGACTAGAAGTCCTGTTACAGCTCTTCTATGGCTAGAAGACCTGTTGCAGCTCCTCGGAGGCCAGAAGACCTGTTGCAGTTTTTGGGAGGCCAGAAGACCTGTTGCAGCTTTTCGGAGGCCAGAAGCTCGTCTGTTGCAGCTCTTCTGAGAACAGAAAACCTATTGCAGCTCTTCTGAGACCAAAAACCTATTACTGCTCTTCTGAGGCCTGAAGACCTGTTACAGCTCTCCTGGAGCCAATAGACCTGTTAAAGCTCTACTGGTGCCAGAAGACCTGTTACAGCTCTCCTGGAGTCAGAAGACCTTTTACAGCTCTCCTGGAGCCAGAAGACCTTTTACAGCTCTCCTGGAGCCAGAAGACCTTTTACAGCTCTTCTGAGGCCTGAAGACCTGTTACAGCTCTCCTGGAGCCAATAGACCTGTTAAAGCTCTACTGGTGCCAGAAGACCTGTTACAGCTCTCCTGGAGCCAGAAGACCTTTTACAGCTCTCCTGGAGCCAGAAGACCTGTTACAGCTCTCCTGGAGCCAGAAGACCTGTTGCAGCTCTCCTGGAGCCAGAAGACCTGTTGCAGCTCTCCTAGAGCCAGAAGACCTGTTGCAGCTCTCCTGGAGCCAGAAGACCTGTTGCAGCTCTCCTGGAGCCAGAAGACCTGTTGCAGCTCTCCTGGAGCCAGAAGACCTGTTGCAGCTCTCCTGGAGCCAGAAGACCTGTTGCAGCTCTCCTGGAGCCAGAAGACCTGTTGCAGCTCTCCTGGAGCCAGAAGACATGTTACAGCCCTCGTGGGACCAGAAGACCTCTTCTGGGACTAAAAGACATGTTAACATTTTTGTTGCCTAGTGTAAATCTTATCTTCATTTCGAAATTGTTTGACTTATATTTTCCACATACCTGGCCTACCTAGCCGAGTAATACTGACTAAGGGTAAGAAGGTAACCGAAATGGATAATACTGACAACGACCAAAGAGTGCGACGATCTGAAATGCCGCAATTAGTCACAATTAAACTATGTGTTATCTATCAGGTAGGTGGGTGTATGTACGAATGTTTATCTGAGTCGGTAAGGGTGTATGTGTACTTATCTTACATAAGTTATCTGTAGTACTTATCTTGGCCCGAACTCGAACAACTCGTAAAAAAATGACTTGCTTGGAACAGTGACAGAAATTACTTCAATTTCAACCAAGGCACCCGACGTTTGCGGGGGAGGTTGGGGTGAAACCCCATAGGCAAGGTATGCAAATATTTACCGGTTTTGTGTTGCTTTTCATTACCGGGGATAAGGAAGATAAGAACTAATTTTGTTTTGTTTCTAATTTTATAACACAAAAACAAAAATATCAGTTAAATGATTTTTTTAATTAACTCAAAATGAAAATCGGGGGATTTAGCCCGATCACACTTAAAGATTACCAACTTTTATGGGATTTTTGCAATTTTTATAGAAACCTGATTTTTTTTATAATACAGCCTTATTTCGTATTTAATATGAAAACGTCCATTCCGTTGAATTTGATGTCTAAATGTATTTGTCCCACATTTAGACATCAAATTCAACGGAAATCCATTAGTTTTCCCCCGACTCAGAAGACCGGAAAAGATTTTTTAATTAAAATCCTTTTCATTTCAAAACAACAACAACAACAAATGTGAATTATAAAACATCTACCCACACGTTCCACACACACAGAGACACAATTATACTGTCATAAACTATTCTACAATTGCACTATTACCTCCACCACCTACCACCTCCACAACCACTACTTTGAGTCTACACCTGAAAACACCTACGCAAAGTTTTATCCTCAGCGTTTACAGGTGATGCTGCCAGTTACATGGCCCCAGTGCCAGAGCTCTGTTGGCAACATTTAAATATAACTTTTCGGGTCTGTGGGTTTCAAGGATGGCGTTGTTGCCACGCAAATCCGGGCGATTCGTTTTTATTCCAATCCATTGCATCCAGCCATCCACATTGGACGAATCAATTTGGCCAAGTCATAAGGTCAAGAGAATCCTTGTGCATCCCCCTCCTTCACACCCACAAAAATCAATTGGAATTGGACACTGCAGCAATGGAATGGTTGAAAATAGCAAAGGACAACACAGCTGAGTTGTTTTGTTGATGTCAACCATCCATTTAGTCCATCGGTGAGTCAGTCAGTCAGCATTTAATACCCTTTGGCATAGAAGAATATCCTCCCACATTTATTTCTCCATTTGACAGTTGTGTAGGCAGCAATGATGACACTTAACATTTGTTAGTTGATGTGACAGAAGAAGTCTGACAGTTAGGTGTTCCATAAAAATAGTTCGGTTATTTTAATGGTTGCCCAATGATGTCCCAGTAGGTTTCAGTGGGTGTGAGTGCAAAATAACTGCTATGGTTCGAAACTTAGGTTGGTAGAAATATAATTAATATAAAACACTAAAATAGCATTTTTTTAATAACGTATAAATGTCCTGTAAAATGGTATTGAGATGGAAAATTGTTTAAAATCGAACAGTGTTGGCTTATTTGTTCAGGATACCATAGCATTTTGTTGTTGCAAAAGGGTCAGGCTTAATCTCATTATTGTTGTTTTTTATAAAACAGCGTTTGTTTATTAGTGGATGGTAATGTTTACCAGGGGGTAAGATAGGGAATACCTAGGTTTCGGAAAGATCCACCAATTCTCATCTGTCTCGATCTCTCACTTGGGTAAAAACAGTTTTTTTTGTCAAAGAGGTTATTATACCCTACACCACAAGGTGGTCAGGGTATTATGTCTTTGTGCATTTGTTTGTAACAGGCAAAAGGAAACGAGATAGACCCATAGTTCCTTTTGATGATCTGCATAGAATCAAATTCTGAGTCGATTTATGCATGTCCGACCGTCCGTCCGTCTGTCCATGTATTTTTGTAAACAAAGTACAGGTCGCATTTATTGTCTGATCCAGATAAAATTTTGCACAGATCATTTGTTTGGCCCAAGGACGAACCCTATTGAAATTGGAGATAATCGGTCAAAATTTAGATATAGCTCCATATATATCTTCGTCTGATTTATTTTTATTGTGCACCAAACGTGTAATATAGGCCCGAATTGTATGGAATTTTGCATATACATCCAAATTAGGCCTGAAAATAAGTATGCCAAATTTGATCGAAATCGGTTCAGATATAGCTATATCCCCCATATATATTGTTCATCCGATTTGTTATTTTTGTCCTCCGCAGCCGTAATATGCACTCTGCAATAACAATATTTGGGGAAATATATCAAATACAGCTCAGAAATACATTTGCCAAATTTTATCGAGATCGGTTCAGATTTGGATATAGCTGCCATATATAACTTCGTCCGATTTACCCTATATTATGCACCAAACGTCTAATATTTGTTTAAATGGGATGGAATTTGGTACTTACGGCCAAATTGAGTCTAGAAGCTAGTATGTCAAATTTGGTGAAGATCGGTTCAGATATAGCTATAGCTTCCATATATATTGTTCATCCGATTTGTTGTATTTGTTACCCACAACCGTAATATGCACTCCGTAACAACGATATTCAGGGAAATATATCAAATACAGCTCAGAAAAATCGTGGCCAAATTTTATCGAGATCGGTTCAGATTTGGATATAGCTCCCATATATATTTTTATCCGATTTTAAATTATTTATGCACCAAATGGGCAACACAAGTCCGAATTTAAAAGATACAAGTACTTCGGCATAACTTTAAATTATAATTATAATCATAGCACGTATGATTGAATTCTCCCATAAAAACTTTTAATTATTAAGTGGAGCTCTACTAAATTAGCAAAGTGGTGTAGGGTATCATAAAGTCGGTCCCGCCCGACTTTAAGACTTTCTTTACTGGTTTTTAAAATAACTTCTGGGGAGAATATCCCAGTCCAGAACATCCCAGTCAAGTGAACTGATGAGGATTGGTGGCTCTTTCCGAAACCTAGGTATTTCCTGCTTTAAAACAGGTATTCCCTGGTACGAAGTTTACCACAATGGACCTACATCCAGTTTTTCTGTCCAAAACTATTTCAATGTCTCCATATGTAAACCCTAGAAACCAACAGTGCCCTCAATATAAATTTCAATTCTATCCCTTTACCCAATACCCAATTTAGTAACTTTTAGTACGCAACCTATATATCTCCATCCTAGCCAGCAACAGTGAATCAAAATTAGTATCATTTAGTACTTTTCGAACAATTATAGTAGGTATTTGCAAAACCACTATCAGATCTCAAAACCAGATACCAATATCCAAATTTGGGATTCCAGCTCTATACATTCACTCAATATCCAATGTGGTAAAATTTTGTACCTTTCGTATAATTTTAGTACACATTTACAAAACCGTTGCATATCTCAATCGTAGGCACAAAGAATTATTATTTCCTACCTTTCTTCCTTCACTAGATACCAAACTTTGTACTTTTCGTACCATTATAATACATTTCGTACAATTATAGTACTTTTCGGACAATTATAGAACACATTTCCAATAACCCTTCATACAATCCCAAATTTAGTACCATTTAGTACTTTTCGTACAAATGTAGGACGTATTTCCAAACTACCGCCAAATCTTAAACACAGATACCAACAGTAATCTTAATAATAATAGTACTTTTCGAACAATCATAGTACACATTTCCGAAATCACCTCCATATATCCAGGCTAGACACGAACAGCAACCCAAATACCAAATTTCAAACTTTAAGCACTACCTCTTCACCCAACACCAAATTGTGCCAAATATAGAACTATTTAGTACTTTTTGTACACTTGTAGTTCACATTATCAAAACCACCTCCATATCTTAAATTCAGACATCAACAGGGACCTCAATATCAAATTAGAGGATTCTATGCCTATTTCATCACCCAATACCCAATTTAGTACCATTTAGTACTTTTCGTACTAATATAGGACGCATTTACAACGACTGCCAAATATCAAACACTGATACTATCAAAAATCGAAATATCAAATTTCAGAATTATATCTCTAATGCAACCAAATTCAGACTGCTGTCATTTCCAAGCCTCTCGTCCGACAGTTGTTAAAATCATTCCAGTGACAGCTCATTATATTGTTCACAAGCGTACACAAGCATGTTGTTGAGAATTTTCCAGAAAAAAAGTTATTCGTGATGAAATTCAAGCGTTATGTGACTTCTTTATATTTGGCTGGTAAACCACCACCACAATTGGCTATCGTTAGAGCACTTCCGCATTTAAATGTGAATAAATCCTTTGTGTCTCGCACCATCGCTCGTTACTGTGATACTGGTAGCGTAGCCCGAAGTCAAGGAAGTGGACGGAAGAAAACAGCAACATCAGCAGAAATGATTCGAAAGTAAAGAAGCGACTTGATTGAAACCCGCATTGCAGTGGCCGAAAATTGGCTCGTGAGCTGAACATATCGCAATATTCCATTCGGGAAATATTGAAAAATGAGTTCGGGGTAAAGCCATTGAAATTCCAAAAAGTGCAAGAACTTACACCGCAACAGAAAGAAAATATATTCAAATGAGCTAAAGAGTTGCTTCGCTTGGTCGAAAGAGGAGAACTGCCGAATTTGGTTTTCTCCGATGAGAAAACATTCGTTGTCCAGCAGTTTGTAAACAAAGATGTCAGCTAAAATTGTGCACCTTCGGTTGGCCACCAAAACTCAAGGGCTGGCCATGGTCATTTTGCGGGCCACCATAACAGCCGATGGTCGCTCTCCGCTCGTATAAATCGACCGTGACATCAGAATAAATGCCGAATATTATCGCGAAAATATTCTGGAGAGTTTATTATTTATTTATTATAGGACATTCCAACAGGACTCATTACCATCGCACTCAGCACGCGACACCCAAGAATGGTTACAAAATGAGGTTCCTCGCTTCATTTCCAGCTCACAATGGCCGCCAAAACCTCCGGATACCAATCCGTTGGGCTATTGTGTCTGGAGTATTTTGGAAAGCAAGGTTGACACCAAGGTAGATCTAACAGGTAACCGCATCGGCGAATTGCTACAACAAAGCAACTTTTGTGGTCCCCTCAAATGTCAAAATTGGCATCTAAGGCGAAAAACATAGATTCGCCATGACATTTAAAGGTTGCGGCAAATTTGTTTCAACCAATCAGAAACGAGGTGTTTGTTTACATTTTATTTTGTGTGCCTCTCGTCGTAAACGAACGTCGCAATAAAAGTTTTTATTGTAAAACAAATGAGAGTAAAATTAGTATTAATTGTAGTATTGCAATATTTTTAAACCAAGAAACTTATAATGACTATATTTTACTGGTTTAAACCGAAAGTTTTCCGGAACTGCAAATGACAAGAGTCGAATTCTTGCACTACTTCCCGTGATGTGCTTTGGGAATCTTAGATGTTGAGGCTAACTTAATTCTTAAAGCTGCACTCCATTCTAACCTCCTTCCTTCATTTTCTTTTAATTTTTTTTACTGGTTTCACTCTTAACTTGCTATTATTTGAAATATTATAAAAATGCACTTTTAGGGAAGACAACATAAGGTGTGTCTGGTTACTTTTCCAGCAGGAATTTTCTTTCTGAGAGAAAAGGTAGTTTTATTCTCTTTTGCAAGGAAAATGCGAAAAGTAAACAGACGGTATTCCTGCAGAAGCTTGCAACTAATCAGCTGAATTTTCAAAACAAACCAATTTGTCCCCCATAAGGAGAATTAAAACAAAGGAAGCAATACTAATTCTACAAGTTTTTTAAATAAAAATGTTGGAAATAGTCTTTTATTTCCTTATTACATATTAATATTTACGTTTTCCACATTTTTTAAAGTTGTTCTCCAAAAACAATTAGTCTTTAAAATTCCAAAAAAATATTTTCAAATTAAAAGCACAAAAATAAATAAACAAACAATAGAAAACATCTGATTGAATGTCGATAAATGAGAAGAAGAAGAGTTACAAGTGATTGCAAGAAGAAATTTGTCCAGCAAGAATTTGAAACTCTCACTGAAAGAACTGTCAAAATTTCTCTCTTTTGCAGAACTTTCGAGTTAACAGACGACTTCCAGTAACAATTTGTAACAATTGTTACAAATTTTAGGGTAACCAGACACACCTATAAACAGATTTGTTGTTGCATTCATTTAGGGCGAATTCTTCATTACAACAATTTGTTTTGACATTTAATGGTGCCGTCAGCTGGGCTGATGCGATTACCTAGTACATCTACCTTGGTTGACACTAAAAAATACCAAAGTGTCGATCACTTCAAGCAAGCGCTTCGCCAGGAATGGCCCAAAATACCACAGAGCAACATTCGAGCAGCGTGTGACGTATTTATTGGCCATTTTAAGGCCATAATGCATGCCAAAGGTGACCAATTCGAACAAATCTAAACTTGATGCTATTTCCGACATTTTTTGCTTTCATTCAATAAAATTAATAAAAAATTGAAAATTTATGACGTTTGACTTTGTTGCAGTTTTCTTATCTCGCCATGTATATATAGTTCAACTATCTCTTCTAGGAAAACGTTATGTAATTGGGTCCCACTTCTATGAATATGACCTAAAAATGTTGTTGTTCTTGTTTAGTCTAAAACAGATGGAATAAAAACACACAGATATATGTATGTAGCGATACTGCAAGCATAACACAATGCATGGCAAAGAAAGTGGGCAAGGAAGATCGGGAGCACATGGCTACACTTTACCCAGTTAATGTCTGTATCACAAATGCAAACATTTGTCAATCTTTACAGTTTTTTTTTTTTTAATTTATGTACATATTTAAATTTAGTCTAACCAAAAAAAAGTGTAATACAACTATAACATATTTGAAAAAAATTAAAATTAATTTCTTTTTTTAAATAATCAAAATGTAAATCACTTCTTAGTACTCTTTTGATTGTCATATAAAAGTAGAATTCTTCCATATCTAACTCCTCATTTTGAAATCAACTACCCATGTGGTCTACATTTTTCCAACTCTTTTTTTTTTCTCCATCAATGCCAAGGAAAGTACTTCCAAATCCCATTATTGTCATAATTAACAGTAATTTTAATTTGTAAACTGCAAATTAGTTGTCTTGTCCTATTTGAGGTTGGTAAAATCGTTTTCTTGTCTCATTAGAATTTTTATGTTCGTCAATGGGAGCCAACAATGATTTGCGGTTTTATTACGTCCATTAACAATTCTACAACTGTCCACCACTAGCTTGGTACTGAGTGAGTGGGTTGATGGATGAATAAACATCGAATATGAGATATGATGGCAAATGCGCCAGACAATGTGAGGTGGGGTTCTGCTCTCGCCCAACTATGATTTTCTAATTTATGGCAGAACAAGCAATGCTAACAATCAATTTGTAATGAAATTATGGTCAAAACCAGATGGTTAAGAGCATTCTTTTGGCAATTCATTTAAACAGGGGAAATTACTGTTTCTAGTAGGAAAAAGGCAGAAAAGTTCTGTGAGAACTTACAGACTTCTATGCGAAGACCTTCAGGACTTCTATGAGAAGATCGCAAGGACTTCTATGAGAAGAACTTAAGAACTTCTATGAGAAGACCTTAAGGACTTTTATGAGAAGACCTTAAGGACTTCAATGCGACAACCTTAAGGAGTTCTATGAGAAGACCTTAAGGTCTTCTTTGAGACGACCCTCCGGCCTTCTTTGAGATGACCGCCGGTCTTCCTTGAGAAGACCCCCCGTCTTCTCTGAGAAGACCCTCCCGTCTTCTCTGAGAAGACCCTCCCGTCTTCCATGAGAAGACAATCCCGTCTTCCTTGAGAAGACCCTCCCGTCTTCTCTGAGAAGACCCTCCCGTCTTCTCTGAGAAGACCCTCCCGTCTTCTCTGAGAAGACCCTCCCGTCTTCCATGAGAAGACAATCCCGTCTTCTATGAGACGTCCCTCTGGACTTCCATGAGACGGCCCTCTGGTCTTCTATTAGACGCCCTCCGGTCTTCTATGAGATAGCCCCCTGGTCTTCTATGAGAGAAGACCTTCGCCTCTGCTATGAAAAGACCCTCGAGTCTTCTATAAAAAGACCCTCGAGTCTTCTATAAAAAGACCTTCGAGTCTTCTATGAGAAGACCTTCTGGTCTTCTATGAGAAGGCCTTCTGGTCTTCTATGAGAAGACCTTCTGGTCTTCTATGAGAAGACCTTCTGGTCTTCTGGCCTTTTGTGAAATGATCTCATAGCCTTCTTTGAGAGTTCTTCTATGAAAGGACCTTCGAGTCTTCTATGATAAGACCATCGGCCCTTCTATGAGAAGACCCTCAGGTTTTTTTATGAGAAGACCCACTGATCTTCTACGAGAAGACACACTGGACTTCTATGGGAAGTCCCTCTGTCCTTTTATGGGAAGACCTTCTAGTCTTTTTCGAGGAGACCTTCTGGCCTTTTATGAGAAGACCTTCGACTCTTTTTCGAGGAGCCTTCTGGCCTTTCATGAGAAGACCTTTCGGTCTTCTATGAGAAGTCCCTCTGGCCTCTTATGGGAAGACCTTCGAGTCTTTTTCGAGAAGACGTTCGGACCTTCTACGACAAGTCCTACGAGGCTCCTGTGAGAAAACCTTTGAATCTTCTCATAAAAGACTTCCTCCAGGTCATCAATGAGAAGACCTTGTTCCAGGTTTTCTATGAGAAGGCCTCCACCAGGTCTTCTATGAGAAGACGTCTTACAGGTCTTCTATGAATAGACCCCCTCCAGGTCTCCTCCTTACTCTAGTAAGAAAATGTCTTTTTGTATTCCGTGAAAAGACATTCTGGTCTTCCATAATAGACTTATAAAGAAAACTCCTCTCACCCCTTTCTTGCGTTCTAAATCTGTTGCCATTCATAACCACACTCCCATTTCCAATAGCAGACAATGTGTGTGTGAGTGTGTGTGTGTGCGTGTAATACATACAATAAACTCCACGTGTAACCAGAAGTATGCGGTTTAGTGGGCTTGTTTTTAGCCATGAATGAATGAAATTGAAATTCTTTTAAGCCGTTTATGGTAGAACGCCTAGCTCGGTTATCGTCCCAGTCCGGTCCGGTCCGGTCCGGCCCTCTGCGTTCGGTGCATTCGTCACGGTCAGCTGCAAATCAATGTTGGTGTTACAAGAATATTTTCCCATTAAAAATTCATAAAGGATGCCTGAATTGGGTTTTGTGGTCATTGTTATTTAAATGCTCTGCAATAAGCGGATTGCCGTAACATGTGGAGCAGAGCTGGTGGAAAGTGCATGTATGCATCTATCAAGGTCAATGGCAATGTAAATAGTCTCAATATAAAATGAATGGATGAGGGAATGAATGAATGAATGAATAATAACGATGCGGACGTGGAGATAAAAGTAAACTAGTTCTTGTGAGAATTGTTTCAGTTTCGATTACAAATACATATGTACATGAAATAAAAATCATAAAGCTACTGGGATTTTCTTTGTTTAACCATTTTTTTAAATATATGCAGAATTTGTTAATTACAAGCCTCTGCGGGAAGCTGTGAAAATCGTGGTGTTTTCAGTTTATGTTTTACTCGAAATGTATTTCCTTGCTTTCTTTTATTTTTCAAAATTTAATTTGAATCGTTGGACCGATCATGTTGTAGTTTTTTTTCTTGTAACTGAACCATACTGAGACTCTTGTGAATGTAGCCAACTGGGAATCCACAAATTTGCATGCCGACTCCACAACACTTGTTAATCATTTTCGGACATGACATGTAAATTATGAAGCCGTGATTTGTTTCGGCTGTTCAATGACACTTCAACTTGTGAATTGCTGAGCCATGACATGACCAACCGCAGAGGAAGTTACTTTCCCTTTTGGTTTTTATTTTGGGTGTCTGAATTGGGGATGGACCATCGAAAATGAGAAAGAAAGAAATATAAAATGATTCGGCATCTTTAAACAAGCTGAAAAGGTAGTTGTGTTGGTGTTTGGAACAATTGCAAATCATGTTCCAACCACTTGCGGTTGAAACTTAAATAAGGAATTTTAAAGCAAAAAATAAAGCTTTTTATAACACTCCTCATCATGGGAAGTATTAAATTATGTCATATAGGAAAACATGCCAAAATTCTAAATATTTGTCAAAGAACAAATAAGTCTTCTACCCGTAATATACCCAAAAAACCAAATTTTGCTCAATTCAGTTATAAATAAGAACGGCGAAAAATTAAAAAAAAAAAGTTCGGCTCATTTTATTGTTCTTTTTACTTTTTGGTTTTTTGAAGCTTAATGCTTTAGATTTTTACTCATTACTCAAGTGATATTTTTATACCCTCCACCATACTATGGAGGGTATATTAATTTTGTCATTCCGTTTGTAACTCCTCGAAATACTCATGTCAGACCCAACAAAGTATATATATTCTTGATCAGCGTAAAATTCTAAGATAAAATTCTTAGCCATGTCCGTCTGTCTGTCTGTGTGTCTGTCTGTCTGACTGTCCGTCTGTGTGTTGTAATCACGCTCTCTTTCAAACAAATTGAGATAGAAGGCTAAGATTTTGCACGCATGTATATTTTGCCAGTAGGCAGGTTAAGTTCGTAAATTGGCCATGTAGGTCCACGTCTGCGTATAGCCCCCATATAACGGTACCTCCCGATATTCGGTATTTTAATGATTTTAGCGACATTATTCACCGGAATTGTTTCAAATTTGGCATTTGAAGTTCGTAAGGGATACTACAGCCTAAAACAGAAAATTATTTGTACAGTTCCACGTCTTCGTATAACCCCCATATAACGGTACATCCCAATATTCGGTATTTTGATTATTTTAGCGACATTGTTTACCGGAATCGTTTCAAATTTGGTATTCGAAGTTCGTAATGGATACTACATCATATGTCAAAAAATGAGCCATGTAGGTCCACGTCTTCATATAGCCCCCATATACCGTACCCCCCGATATTCGGTATTTTGATGATTTTAGCGACATTATTTACCGGGATTGTTTCAAATTTCAGCCCATGCCAGAAAATTGTCTGTGCAGGTTCACGTCTTCGTATAGCCCCCATATAGCAGTACACCCCATATTTGGTATTTTGATGATTTTAGTTACATTATAAACAGATTTTTCTTCAAGTTTCGCATTTAAATATTATGACAAAAAATGCCTGTGCAGGTTCACGTCTTCGTATAGCCCCCATATAGCAGTACACCCCATATTTGGTATTTTGATGATTTTAGTTACATTATAAACAGATTTTTCTTCAAGTTTCGCATTTAAATATTATGACAAAAAATGCCTATGCAGGCCCACGTCGTCGTATAATCATTCGGTATTTCAAAGATTTTAACAGAATTTTTAACGGATCTTATTTTTTGGAAATTGCCAAATTTGTACCAAAAGGTGGAGGGTATTAAAATTTCGACCCGGCCGAACTTACAGCTTTTTGACTTGTTAAAATTGCAACATCGACTACAGGTAGTTATCAGTGTTTTTAAATGAAAAAAATTGTCTCCTTTTTAATACCAAACAAACTAGGGGTAATATAAATGTCTGAGCAAAATTTCAGAGCGATAGAATGCTTCGCTGAATTAATCTCTGTTTTTGGACATCTCAACCCACTGTGCGTCGTTGGGGAGGTACTAGAAGGATATACTTTATCTTCATACCAGATCTTGTGTAAAAATATAGATGTGTGTCAAATTTGAAAAGAATCGGATGCTTATTTCACATTTTGTGAGAGACTTGATTATTCCAAATTTGGACCCGTTTTTGTCGAGGTACCAGAAGGAGTGGTCCGATATATCCCATATTCACACCAGATTTCATATTGATAGAAATATTGTGATGTGCCGAGTTTGAAAGGAATCGGATGCTTATTTCACGCTTCATGATACTTCAAAATTTGACCATTTTTGGGGAGGTACCAGAAGGGGTGGTCCGCTTTATCCGCTCTTCATACCAGATCCTGTGTTGGTTGAAATATTAATATGTGTGAAATTTCACACATTTTACGTGAGTTATAATTATTAAAAATGTTGACCCTTTGCGGGGGAGGTACCAAAAGGATTGGGCCGATGTTGCCCTATATCCCATATTCACACAAGATTTCATGTTGATGGAAATATTGAGATGTGCCGAGTTTGAAAAGAATCGGATGCTTATTTCACGCTTCATGATACTTCAAAATTTGACCATTTTTGGGGAGGTACCAGAAGGGGTGGTCCGCTTTATCCGCTCTTCATACGAGATCCTGTGTTGGTTGAAATATTAATATGTGTGAAATTTCACACATTTTATAAGAGTTATAATTATTAAAAATGTTGACCCTTTGTGGGGGAGGTACCAAAAGGATTGGACCGAAGTTGCCCATTTCCAAACTCGATCTATATTTGACAATAATAGTACGATGTACCAAGACACTCTCTTTAAGAGTTATTGTGCGCCTAGGCAGCCAGCGAGAGAGATGGACGGATACTAGATCGGGTCCAAGTTCTCTGAAACGGATTTTGGCAAAAGAGACGAAAGGCACTAGAAAAGTCAACTTGCTCCTCACTTAGTTACCAATCATAGCAGCACCATTCGAAATACTCAAAATCTGTGAATATCGCGATCTATAAATGTGCACCGGTTTATACCAAATATTTTCTATCGAAAATCTCGCAATTACTATCGAGATTTTTATAGATGGACATGGCTACAATGACATGGAGTTTGGAGGCCTTGAGCTTATAGTAGCAAATGAAAAAATTATAGTAGGCCTTTCAAATGGTTTATTTATGGGTCTTCTATATATACAGGTCATTTATCCATATAGGATCTCTTGTAGCTATTGTATCCCTAGGACAACTTTAAGACCTTCTAGCCATAGAATACCTCTTGAAAATATTTTAATCTGTATAAATTTTTTTACAAGACTTTGTGTCATCTGGAAAATTTAATGTGACCTTTTTTGGTCCCCCATCTATCAAATACCTATTCAAAGTTTTTCATCTTTCCCTTTTTGAAAGCCTTTGAAAACAACTCCAATAGAAGACTTCTTTTTTTAGGCCTTCTAAATAGATTATAGTCACAAAAAAACCACTTAAACGTATTCTAGCCATAAGAATCCTCATGCAGGTCGATTACCTATAGAAGACGACTTTAATGTCTTCTGCTTAAAGATGACCTATAAAACGTATTCTAGCCATGGGAGGCATATTAAGGCGCTTCGGGACTAGAAGGTCTATTAATGATTTTCTTAACATTGAAGACCTCTTAAAGTTCTTCTGACCATATATGATATATTAAAGATCTTCCGGCCTTAAAAGAAAAAAATACCCATTAAAAGTCTTCTGATACAGAAGTCCTCCTAAATGTCTTCTGGTAAAAGAAGATCTGGCTATAGAAGACCTTCCTTGTGGCAGCCAAAGATCTTTAAGAGGTGGCCTCTAAAGACCTTCTAAATGCCTTCTTGCCTACAGAACAAGTCTTTAAGGCATTCTATACATATAAAAAATCGTAAAAGCTTTCTATCTTTAGAAGCTGTTCTGGTTATAAAAGACGACTTGAATCTAACCAAAAGAATCCTCTAAAGGTCGAGAATACATAGAAGACCTGTTGAAAGGCTCGTCAGGACATAGGAGAATCCTTAAAACTAGTAGCTGTAAAAGACTTCTTTAAGGTCATAGAATACAGTTTTAAGGTCTGCTGCCCGTAGAAGACCCCATTGCAATTATGAGGATTATGTCTGGTTTTATTTTGATCGTAACCTCCATAAAAAGCGGGGGTATTATGACAATTTGTTGTGGGGATTATGTCCAAAAATTTTTCAGACAGGAAGAAAACGAAAAAAAAACTATTGATCGCGTATCCGGTGTTAGACATGTCCTGAAGGGGAAAATCTCAAACCTTTGCCGAAGGCCGACCATTTAAAAAATATATAAGATTTACAAAAACTATGGATCGCTTAGCTGGTGTTTAAAATACTCCAGAGGAGAAAATTTAAAGCCCTGGCTAAAGGCCAGAAAGAAAAGAAAATCATGATTTCATTATTTTTATCGCTAATATCTACGCAACTACAAGAGATATCTGCACATTTGGGACCATTTTGGAAAGGCAACAGTGGCTATAATGTGGTTCGCAGATCTTAGTACCCCATAATAACTCCATTTTCGATTAAAAACTTCCGGTACAAAATACCAATTTTTGTATATTACTCCGGAACCGTGTATTACTGTGTGTAATTTTAAATACCAATCGTTTCCTGGGGATTATGACCTATTTTTTTTTTTTTTTTTTTTTTTTTTTTTTTTGAGGAGGGGTATGGCCGAAAATATAATGGTCATAATCCAAATAATTGTAATGGGAATTATGTCCATGGGGATCATGGCATGGCACCTTAAATTCCTTAATTCTTCAATGTAATAAAGATGTCCTGAAAATAGAATACCTCTTAAAAGCTTTTTTTACAAAAAAGAATAACTCTAACATGTCTCAAAGGTATTTTATTTTTAGAAGATCTCTTATTGAATACATTTAATGTTAGAACTCTTCAGTCTCTCAGAAGAACTCTTAAAGCCATTCTGCCAAAAAAGTAGAAGACTGCAATGCCCTCTAACCATAGAAGGTTTGTTAAGGATATTCTGGTATTAGAAGACTTTCTGGTGGTCTTCTGTCCATAGAAGATCTCTCAGAGGATATTTTATCCCCGCATCTGTGAAAGACCTGACCTGTTAGGAAAATTTCCAATCACATTGCCACTGATTACAAAAAAAAACTATTCTCCGAAACTTACCTTTTTTGTAACTGTTGTTGTTGTTGTTTTTCTTTAATTATAAATAAACAATACCGTTATAGAGTTGTTTATGTTAGTTGTTGTTGCGGAACAAGGGATACCTCCTGGGCTACTTGTTCCAGGAATGTGTTGTTTCCAAGTCTTTTTCTTTTTCCTGTTGATGTTGTGTTGTTTTTGTTGTTGTAGATTACAAAGAATAGTGTTTGTTGTATACTGGCTTTGTTTTGTTGTTGCTGTTGTTGATTAATTTTATTTTTTTTGTTGTTCTTGTTTTCGTTGTTAAAGCGAGAAGTTGGTTCTCTGGCAAAACTATTTATTGTTCGTATTTTTGCTGTTGGGTGTTTGTTGTTGTTGTTGCTGTTGGTTTCTTCTTATTTACATAACAATTGTGTTGTTGTTGTTGCTGCTGCTGTTCTTTCGCCTTGAATGAACGAAGAATGAATGAGAAATGGGGTTGGGTGACAGAGAGGGGCGAATGTTCTCTTTTTGTGTTTTTGTCTTTGCAGTTGTGGGGTTCTCTGAGTTGTTACACCGGTGTTTCTTTAGGACTGATGATGAAGTTGCAACTCAAACACGGCTAGTGGCTGCTGATGTGGTGCCTGTGACTGATGCTGATGACTGAATGAACCAATGTCGGTTTGCATATGTTTTGTCGTCACTACATGTGTTGTTGTTTGTAGCATTTTGCAGATGTGTGTGAGTGTGAGCAGAGCAATGCAACTCAGGCTTAAGGGGCTCAATGTTAGTGGGGTCGCCAACAAAGCCCGGGTCTGCTAAACACAAAAAAAAAACTTGAAGTGTGTGAATTGTTTGTGTGCTGGACACCCTTTACTCTATCCCCACAAATGCTCTAAGACTAGCTCTGGACCCCACACAACTAATTTGTTAATATTGCGTTCGGAATTCTTCGTACTTTTAGCCTCAAATATTTGTTTGTTTTTCTATTTCGTATTTGTTTTTTTGTCTTTTCGTTCGAAAATTCGTTCGGGGTTGGTGCAGCTGCGCATTCAACCGTTTAGCTGCCAGCACAAGGAGGAGTGGAGAAGTTAGGACCGGGGTTCAAAGGTAAGCCACAAAGCAGCTGATGAATGTGTATGCAAATTTTGACGATGTTTTTTTTTCGTTTCTACCAATTTTGATCTGCTTCCACTGTTCACAACAACTGGTTGGAGATCTATAGCAATGGCGGAGTTTTTGTTTCGCTGGATATTTGCAAAGCTAAAGATGCCGATGTGATGATTTCTTCAATATCTACGATTGCATGCATCCCCCATCAAAAATCTGAAAGGAAAAGAAAAATAAATCTGGCATTACTACAAATTGCAAATAACATTCAGAGACGAAACAACAATGGCATATAAAATGGATCATCAAAATTTATGAAGATGAACTAATGACAGACTTACGTCAGACCGACCGAATGGGAAAACTAGTTTCCTGTTTTTTGGAAAATTTCAATGTTTTCAAGAGATATACAGGGTGAAATAACAAAATGCAACAAAGTCAAACGCCATATTTTTTAATTTTTTTTTTTAATTTTATTGAATGAAAGTAAAAAATGTCGGAAATAACATCAAATTTTAGAATAAGTTAAGATTTGTTCGAATTTGTCAACTTTGGCACGAATTATGGCCTTCAAACAGTCAATGAAACCGTCACACGCAGCCCCAATGTTGCTTTGTGTTATTTTGGCCCATTCCCGGCGAAGCTCTTGCTTGAGGTGATCGACACTTTGGCATGTTTTAGTGCCAACCTTGCTTTCCGGAGACTTTGGTGGCCATTGTGCGCTGAAAATGAAGCGAGGAACCTCATTTTGTAACCATTCTTCGGTCGCGTGTGCTGAGTGCGATGGTGCTGAGTCCTGTTGGAATGTCCAAGGTCTGCGGCCAAAATGTTTGCGTGTCCAAGGCTTTAATACACCCTGCAGAATATTTTCGCTATAATATTCTGCATTTATTCTGATGCCAAGGTCGATTAATACAAGCGGAGAGCGATCATCGGTTGTTATGGGCCGCCACACCATCACCATAGCCGGCGCTTGAGTTCTGGTGGCCAACCGAAGGTGAACATTTTCAGCTGACCTCTTTGGCAAGTAAACACGATCATTTTGTTTGTTTACAAACTGCTGGACAACGAATGTTTTCTCATCGGAGACGGAGAAAACCAAATTCGGCAGTTCACCACTTTCGGCCAAGTAAAGCAACTCTTTAGCTCTTTTGAGTCTATTTTCTTTATGTTGCGGTGTAAGTTCTTGCACTTTTTGCAATTTCAATGGCTTTACCCCGAGCTCATTTTTCAATACTTGCAGAATGGAATATTGCGATATGTCAGCTCACGAGCCATTTTTCGGCCAATGCGACGCGGGCTTCGATCAAGTCACTTCTTTACTTTTCGAACCATTTCTGCGGATGTTGCTGTTTTCTTCCGTCCACTTCCTTGACGTCGGGCTACGCTACCAGTATTATCAGTACATATTTATTCACATTTAAATGCTGGAGTGCTTTACAAATTATCAGCGAATTAGAAATTATACCTCTACCCGTCCAATATAATGGATTCTATTTTTGGCTCATTTTAGTAATAAACGGAGGAGGTACCTCCGTTCTTGAGTTACAATTATGTAGATTTGAAGAATTTGTATACTTTTTATGAATATTTTTTTCAAGAGCAGTAATTTTAAATTATCATCAGAACGTTTTATCAATGACGTAATTTAGGTCATACCAGGTGTTAAAGCTACCAATAGGCATTGTGCCAATCTACCATCGGATTGGTGGGAAAATGTTAAATTTAATTATAAATTGGTGACCAAAACAAATTCTTGCCATAGTTTTGTTATTAGGCTAGGCATGCCAACCATTTGTTCTGATTTGAATTCAAATCACATAAATCCCAAAATTTATAGTCAAATTTCTTTCATTCAATTCAATACGAATATTATTCGGTGGACCAAATAAAACCTATAGAATTTACCGTAATTATTGGTCATCGCTAGGCCACAGAATTTTAAATTAGCAACCCCTTCCTCCCAAAGGGGGAAAAAGACAGGCCAATCTTTGCTCAAATGAAATATTTTCATTTTCAGACAGTTTCTTCGTCATGGCGAATCTTTGGGGAGAGAGACCGAACAAAAGGTGTGGTAGTGGAGAAAGAGTTGGCAAAAACAAGAAAAACAAATAACGATAAATGAATGCGACGGCCGGCCCAACCCACAACAAAACAGCAGACTAATTTTAATAATAAGACTTTTACCGCACTTAACAAATTACGATGGTGAGGACGGTCCCACCGCGGCTTGGATGTAAGTCGAAGAAAGAATTCGTAAAAGGGAAACACAGAGGAACACCAAACACATACACACACACATCCAACTCACTCTAATATGCCGCTCATTAATTAAGTAAGAATAAATGCGACGCACAAAACGTTTATCAATAGAATCACGTAGCTAGTCAAGAGCTGTTGAACGTTAATCACATGTCGGGTGACATCGTCGTTGGAGAGAACACGCAAAGGGGCAATGGTAAATTGCATGCCTTAACTGAATGAAGTTTGTAAAGGGTTTTGCCCCCCAACAATGGACAAGTGGCTACTTCGGCTAAAGGAAAATGTAAACAGAGGCGTAACCGCCACTACTTGGGATTCAATGAGGTAATCAAGTACTAAACAGGGAAATTGAAGGGAGTTAATTCGATGCAATGAACACAAGAAAATACAAGTTGCAGGGAGAGCTGAAAAAACTGCAACCAACTTCAGACTGCTGTCATTTCTCAGCCACTCGTCCGACAGCTGTTGAAATTATTCCAGTGACAGCTCATTATATTGTTTACAAGCGTAAAAAAGCATTTTGATGAGAATTTTCCAGAAAAAAAGTTATTTGTGATGGTATTTAAGCGTGATAGTGTGACTTTTTTATATATGGCTGGAAAACCACAAGTGGCTATCGTTAGAGCACTCCAGCATTTAAATGTGAATAAATCTTTTGTGTCTGGTACCGTGATACTGGTAGCGTAGTCCGACGACAAGGAAGTGGACGGAAGAAAAAAGCTACATCAGCAGAAATGATCGAACGTGAGCTGAACATATCGCAATATTCCATTCGGCAAATATTGAAAAATGAGCTCGGGGTAAAGCCATTAAAATTCCAAAAAGTGCAGGAACATACACCACAACAGAAAGAAAATAGACTCAAAAGAGCTAAGGACTTGCTTTGTTTCTTTCATTCAATAAAATTTAAAAAAATGTAAAAATCATGGCGTTTGACTTTGTTTTAGTTTTTTTTATCTCACCCTGTATCGACAAAAGTTCACTTTTTTAATTTACAAATGTGGAAAATTTTTTAACCAAAAAAATGTAGATATTTTTTAACTACTACTCAAAAAGACGACTTTAAGGTCGTCTCCTCTGAAGACGACTTTAAGGTCGTCTCCTCTGAAGACGACTTTAAGGCCGTCTCCTCTGAAGACGACTTTAAGGTCGTCTTCTCTGAAGAAGACTTTAAGGTCGTCTCCTCAGAAGACAACTTTAAGGCCGTCTTCTCAGAAGACAACTTTAATGTCGTCTCCTCAGAAGACGACTTTAAGGTCGTCTCTCCTCAGACGACTTTAAGGTCGTCTCTCCTCAGACGACTTTAAGGTCGTCTCTCCTCAGACGACTTTAAGGTCGTCTCTCCTCAGACGACTTTAAGGTCGTCTCTCCTCAGACGACTTTGAGGTCGTCTCTCCATAGACGACTTTGAGGTCGTCTTTGAGGTCGTCTCCATAGACAACTTGAAAATCGTCTCCATAGAGGACTCAGACGACTTTAAGATCGCTCCTCAGACGACTTTAAGGTCGTCTCCTCAGAAGACGACTTTAAGGTCGTCTCCTCAGAAGACAACTTTAAGGTAGACGACTTTAAGGTTGTCTCAATAGAGGACTTTAAGGTTGTCTCAATAGAGGACTTTAAGATCGTCTTCATTGACGACTTTAAGGTCGTCTCCATTGACAACATTTAAGGTCATCTCCTCAGAAGACGACTTATAGGTCTCCTCTGTTTTTTTTTATCCACAAAAGTGGATAATTGATTTATCCAGAATAGTAGATAATTTATTTATCCACAAACCTGGATAATTGATTTATCCATTAACGTGGATAAATTATTTATCCTCAAATGTGGATTATTTATTTATCCACAAACGTGGATAATTTATTTATCCAAAAATGTGGATTACTTATTTATCCACTATTATTATTTATATTATTATTTATAAACAAAAGTGGATATTTTTTATCCGCCTACGCCGATAAGTTAATTATCCGCCGTTATGGATTAGACGACATGAGGTTCGTCTCCTCAGACGATTTAAAGGTAGTCTGCGGATAATATATTAGTCCATCATCGTAAATAATTTATTTATCCACCAAAGTGGATAATTTGTTTATCCACAAACGTGGATATTTTTTCCACCAATGTGGATACTTATTTAAACCGCAAACGTGGATAATTTTTTATCCACAAACGCGGATAATTTTATTTTCCACCATCATGGATTACTAATTTATCCACCATCATGGATAATTTAGTTATCCACCGAGGTGGATAATTTATTGAACCACCGACGTGGATACATTTTTGATACACCAATGGGGAAATTAATTTATCCAACAACGTGGATAAATTATTTATCCACCAAAGTGGGTAGTGTTTTTATCCACAATTGTGGATAATATATATCCACAATCATTGAGAATTTATTTATCCACCATTGATTTATTACAATTGTCAACGATCTCCATGATCCATTTCAATATCAATGTCAGATCAAAGTAAGACAATTCCATGTTGATCAATGACAAACAACAACAATAAAAAAACGATTGCAGCATGGTGGCTTCTGGTGGCTTCTGGTGGCTTCTGGTGTCAATATCTGTGAAGTCTTGTAATAACTTTGTTGAACATATGTATGATTTCACTTGGATTTATTTTGCTATGCCAGAGCAAGACACCACCATCAAAAACCTGTGTCCAATAGTTTCAATTCAATATTTCGTCGTCTCCAATTACCTCTTGAATAGAGAGAGGGGAAACAAAGGTCTGAAGAATATGGGCAAAAAAAATCATCCATCGAATTAAGAAAACTATACGCATTCTTCTTCACGCACGCGAACACACACACTCATACAGTGACAGACAGACACAATTATTTGCCATATACAACACCCCGGCATCCGGCCAAGTTCAGGTTGTTTGGGTTTACCAACAAAACCCAATCAAATTGCCCGACCACAACGCACAAACAAAAATCGAGTAGTACTTTGGCAAAACAGCTGTGAAAATACAGAACGATTTAGTATGACAAGAGCGAAAGAGGGGCAGGCAGAGAGAGCATGGAAGACCACAACATGTGAGACACTTGGCTCAGCAGCTGTATTCCATTCACCTATAAATTGGAACTGGAGAAACCTGAAATGAAACAACAACAGCAACAACGAAAACCAAAACAGAGCTTCCAATCATCAGCGGTTTGTGTGTGTGTGTGTGTGTGCGTTTTGGGCTCTGTGGCCACAAACCACTGCTCTACCATAACCAACTCTTCTTAGAGAGCTTATGATTCCGCCGGATACTCTTGTGGCCACTATCGAGCCAACATGATTGGTTTATTGAATGGCTGGCCGGTGTTTGGCAAATATATGAAACGGCCTTGTTAAGCTGTAAATGTTGCCGACAAATCGTAGCATTATTTGTAGTTGTTTTTGGCTGGGGAGGGGGGGGGGGGGGGTGAATAGAAATTTTAATCGAATCTTAAGAAGTGGGGGAGGGAGATTTATTGTCGAGAACGAGGGACACAGAATAATTAAGGGAAATCAGAATAACTTTTAACTGTTGGTATTTTAAAGGGAGCAGTGTTATGTCAATTGAAAATCCTGTGCCGGTTTTATGGGAAGATTTTGAGGTAGCCTTCTTGTGAAATTGTGGGAGATGAGTGACTGACTGTCCCGTCCACGTCCAGAAAAATTACAAGGTCAAAAAAAATGACTGTTGGTGGATAGCTGGACGTCTACAAGGGTTTTGAAAATTAGTACAGAAACCCATGTTTTCCTTTTCCTTATACCCTCTACCAAGGAGGGTATGGAGGGTATATTAAGCTCGTCATTGCGTTCGTAACTCATCGAAATAATAATTTTAGACATAACAAATCATCAGCGTAAAATTCAAAGACGATTTAGACTTTCCGTCCGTCCCTCTGTCTGTTGTAAACACGCTAGAGTCAAAAAGAACAACGATAGGAAGCTAGAATTTTGCACAAATCAGACTTTAGTCTGCATGCAGGTCAAGTTCGAAGATGGGCCATATTGGACAACGAAATCGTATATCCCCCATATTCGGTATTTTATGATTGTATCCAAAATTTTCAATGAAATTGTCTGAAAATCTACAAAAGGGGTTCCTTGTAAGTCTTTTATCCCTGGAAGGGTATTGCCTATATAAACCCACGATATCGTATATCCCCCATATAACAGTACCTCCCTATATTCGGAATGTTGATGAGTTTAGCGACATTATTAACCGGAGTTGCTTTAAATATCATATTCAGAATTCGTAATCGGTACTGCAGCCTATGACAAAAAATTCCGTATGCAGGCCCACGTCTTCGTATAGCCTCCATATAACTGTACCTCCCAATATTTGGAATTTTAACGATTTTAGGGACATTATTCACCGGAGTTGTTTCAAATTTCGTATTTAGGTTTCGTAATGAGAACTACATCCTAATACAGAAAATTGTCCATAATGATCCAGGTCTTTGTATAGGCCCCATATATCAGTACCTCCCTATATTCAGTATTTTGACGATTTTAGATAGAATATCTACCTAAATTGTTTGAAATTTCGTATTTGAAGTTCCTACTAGCCACTACAGCCTATGACAGAAAATTGTCTATGTAGGTCCAGGTCTTCGTATAGCCTCCATATAGTGATACATCCCTATATTTGGAATTTTGATGATTTTAGCGACATTATTCACCGGAGTTGTTTCAAATTTCCTATTTAGAATTCGTAATAGGTACTACAGCCAATGACAGAAAATTGTTTATGCCACACCAGGTCCTCTTATTGGCCCCATATATCAGTACCTCCCTATATTCGGTGTTTTGACAATTTTAGCTACAATATTCGCCGACATTTTTTGAAATTTCGCATTTTTAGTTCCTAATAGGTACTACAGCCTGTACCATAAAATTGTCTATGCAGGTCCAGGTCTTCGTATAGCCCCGATATAGCGGTACCTCCCAATAATCGGTATTTTGGTGATTTTAACGACATTATTCACCAGTTTTGTCTTTTCAAGTTTCGTATTTGAATATTTTAAAGCTTATGGCAAATATGCAGATCCACGTCGTCGTATTGAACCCAATATAACGGTTATATTCGGCAATTTTAAGATTTTAACAGCATATTTAACGGATTTTATTTTTTTTGAAAATTTCCAAATTCGTTCCAACTTGTTTCACAAGTTATTACAGATACAAGTATTGGTAAACGAATTGTGACCCATTGTAGGAGAGGCAGGTATATCACAACAGATCTTGTGTTAGCAAAAATGTTTGCATGTTTAAAATTTGAAGAAAATTGGATGTTTATTTCGCGTTTGCGTTTTACGAGCTTAATTGCCATTCAAAATGTTGACCCTTTGTGGGGAGGGAGTGCCAGAAGGAGTGGACCGATACATTCCGTAATGGAATGTATGAAATATAAAGAGAACCGGATACTTATTTCGAATTTTTTAATCGTTTTTTTTTTATTCAAAAAACTAGACCCTTTGAGGGGGAGGTACCAGAAGGAATAGTGCGATCTCTACCATCTTTATAACAAATCTTAGGTCGATGGAAATATTGAAATGTGCCAAGTCTGGATGTTAATTTCGTGTTTTATAAACTTCATGGTTATTCAAAATGTTGAGCGTTTGTGGGGCAGATACCAGAAGGAGTGGACCGATATTGTCCATTTTCGTACCAAACCTTGACTAAATAAAAAATATTGTGATGTATGTAATTTGAAGACAATCGTACACTTACATCATTTTATAAGAGTTACAATTATTCAAAATTTTGACCCTTTGTGGGTGAGGTACTAGAAGGAGTGAACCGATATTATCCATTTTTGCACCTGACCTAGCACTGATGCACATAATAGGATTTGCAAAGTTGGAGGAAATCAGATTATCCTTTCTCTTTCTGTAAGTAAGTAAATGATTTTCTTTGAAAATGTTGACATTTTGTGGGGGAGGTACCAGAAGGTATTGTCCATCTCCGAACTTGGACCAAATCGGATACTCCCTTCGAGAGTTATCGCGCACCGGCTGGCTGGTAGATAGACGGACATCGTTAGATGGACTCCAAATGTCCTAAAACGGATTTGGTCCACAGAGACCTAGGGCCTAAAACCGTTATTTCGATGAGGTACGTTTTGGCCGTATCAAATGATATATACACTCTCTAGCGATATGGCTGAGGGTATGAAAATCGTACATGGGACACGTGAGTTTTTGAATTTTCCATTTCTTAATATGAAACTAATGTTGTCCCAATTTCCATACCACCCTCATAACAAATAAGCCAATGTTTTCGTTTTTGTTTTTGTTTTTTTTTTTTTTTTCTTTAATCGAAGAATGGTTAATTATGGCATGAGGTGTCTGTCATTTATTGTTTTGCTTTTTTACTGCTGCTGTCACTTTTGTATTTCGCTTTTTTATTGTTATTTTTCTTGATGTCGTTCTTCTGCTGCTTCTTCTCCTCCTCCCCCTCCTCTGTCGTCGACAAAACTTCTTTGAATATCACTTGTATGGTAGCAACAGCAGCATCAAACCATTGAAAAACCGTTAATGGCAACAAAACCATCAACAACAACAGCAACAAAACATTGATTATGGCTTAAATGGAGAATTGCTTCGTCATATGGAGTTAATGTCGTTTTATGATTTCCTCCTCTTCATCAATCGGCGGAGAAAATATTTGTTTGTTTATTTCGTTTTCGATATGGATTTTAATAATATACACATATGGATACATTGTTGTTGCTGCTGTTGTTGTTGTCGGTCGAATACTGTTTAGCATTCATGGTGTCGTATCTATTTCTTTATGAGTGACGCATTGGCTAAGATATCCAAACACTCTATAGAGAAAGGTGGCTTAGTTAAAGTGGCTAAAAATAAAGTACGAAGTTAATAGTAGTGCAAATGGAAGCAGTAAAGCTCTTTCCGATTATTAAAGATATTGAGACAGATGATTGGACCGCAATAGATCTATTGAGTTAAGAGAATTTCGACAGGTTATATTTCATGAATAGAAGATCTTCAAACAAATTAGATTGCAACGAACATACTAAGTAAGTAAGTAAGGGGCAGAGGTCGGGTGGAGCCAGTCACAGCTGTAACTTTAATATTTTGAATACGCTGAATTTTTCGAAATTCGCAAATGTGAATTATCAAAACTTTACTCTTTAAGAGTCCGAGCCCAAACTGCAAAATTTTGGTTGACCATTTCGGGACTTCATAATGATATTTGTCTCCAGAATATCAGATACAGCTCAAAAATAAGTGCCTAAAATTTTGTCAAGGTCGGTTCAGATTAGGATATAGCTCACATATATATCTTTATCCGATTTCAGACTTATTATGCACCCAGTGGTTAATATCAGCTCAAATGGACTGTATTTTGGCACTTCCTATGGAATTCTGTCCAAAGCAAATACTTAAAATTTTGGAGAAAATCGGTCAGATATAGCTACAGCTCCCATATATATATGTTTCATCCGATTTGATGTAAAAGTGCCTCACATGCGTAATATACACTCCACAACAAAGATATTTGATACCGGGCACCAGATACAGCTCGAAAAAACCTCAGCAAAATTTCATCGAGATCGGTTCAGATTTTTACATACCTTCGATATACATCTTCATCCGATCCAAATTGGATAGATTTTTTCATATTCAGCCTATTTTTTTTCATTTGGTAAAACCCTCAGCCGTATGGCTAGAGACGGTATTTGATACTGCCAAAATGTCCCTAGTCGAGATAACGTTTTTAGACCCTAGGTCTCTTTGGACCAAATCCGTTTCAAGATATTTGGAGTTAATTTGGCGATGTCCGTCCGTCGTTCTGTCTGTCTCGAAGGGCGTATCCGAACTTGGTACATCGTAATATTTTTGTCAAACTTAGATCGAGTTCGGAGATGGGCAACATTGATCCAATCATTGCGGTACCTCCTCCACCCCCTCCCCAAAAAAGGCCAACATTTTCATATAAAAAAATTACCTCATAGGTAGGTAATTTGTTCAAACTTTGCAAATCGTAACAATTTGCATTGCTCAGACTACTCTTTCTAGTGCCTCTCACACAAAGGGTCCAAATTTGGAATACCTAAAACGCTCATAAAATGTGAAATTACTGCAGATGCTTTTTAAATTTCACAAAAACCAATATTTTTACCATCACAAAATCTGGTGTAAAGACGGAGTATAGCGGATCACTCTTTCTGGTACCTCCGCCACAAAGGATCAAAATTTGGAATAACGAAAACGCTTATAAAATTCGAAATAAGCGTCCGATTGTATTCAAACTTCGCACATCTCAATATTTCTACTATCGGACCACTCCTTTGATTCTCTTTAAATTTCGCACATCCCGGCTCACAACTTCTGGTACCTCCAGATGGGATATATCGGCCAACTCCTTCTAATACCTCCCACAACCGGTCAACATTTTGAAAAATAATAACTATTAAATATGAAATAAGAGTTATATTTTCCTTCAAATTTCTCACATCCCAATATTTCTACCAATACAAGGTCAGGTATGAGGAACGGATAAAAGGATTTTTTCCTTCTAATACCTCGCCCTCAAAATATTTTGAATAAACAAACATTTCTTTCTTTCTGGTACACAACCCCCCCCCCCCCCCCCCCAAAAAAAAAAGGGTTGCATTTTTGAATAATTATAAATATGTCAACGATTTCCTTCAAACCATGTATATTACAATATTTTTACCAACAAGATATCTGATCTGAATATGATATTTATGGCCCCACTCTACCTGATACCTTACCTATTTTTTAACATTATGAATTATTATAACCATTATTTTCTGATCTGATTCAGCGGGTATCTTGACCCACTCTTTCTGGTAGCTTCCCAAAAGTTGAGCGTTTTCAAAAAGTATGTACACATTATCCAAACCTGTTACCTCCAATGATTATACCAGACTAAGGTCATAAGCGAAGTGGACAATATTCTTCTATTCAATCGGTAGCTCTCCTATAGGGGGTCAAAATTTAGAATAATAATAAAACATGTCAAAATATATTTTAATAAACTAATAATCGCATTCGGCACGTACAGACACTCATAAATATTATTGAGCTCACCCCCAGGCAGACAGAAGAAAAGACGACCGGACGAACGTATCTGTATAGATCGACTCAAATTGTCATTAATCGTACATCATTCCAAAGAGACATATGGTTTAAAAGTGTAATTTCGATAAGATCCATTATGTTAATATGAAATAGTTATACCCTCCTCTTTTGTCAGGAAGCCGAGGCTATAAAAACAAACATATAAAGAAAACTCCAAATCACAGTCTTATGCAATATGGAATACCATTTCGATATTCAAAACGACATGTTACTATGTTTAAAGGTGGGTGTTCACGTGACTGGTATTAAGAGATTTACCTATTTATCGCCGATAAAAAAAAACACCCCTTGACCGCACATTGTGGTGAAGGTTATAAAAAGTCAAGCTTTGCGTTCAGTCGCATGTAAAATATGAGCATTGTTTGTTGAAATAATTAATTATTGACAATATTTTTTTTAAATTTTTAATCAATTGGTTCAAGTATTTGTACTCAATATTTCGATTGCAATGCAGCTCTGCTCCGTCAGAGCCAGGCATTACGCCACTTTGTTTCAGGCAACACTTGAATGCTCGCCATGGCAAATGAGGTTATGTTTACCACCAACACCACCGCCAACACTTCTGACGAATTACCAATTGGATTTGAATTGGAAAAGTGCCATGAAGTGAAGAGTGGAGTGCAGAGAGGGAGAGAGAGTACTCATTAATCGCATTATGAGAAGCCTCGATGGTGATGATGGTATTGAAGAGATTTTTTTCGAAAATTAAGTGCAATTAAACGGCGAGTCAATGTCAAAAAAATCAAAGAGTTGGAAAATTTGCTAATCTGCAATAATGGTGATGTATTGTTAAATAAATACTCTATAAACAAATAATGAATGGCTCTAATTATGTATTTCATTCACAACCTACAATGGCGCCGGCATGGCGTTCTACAGACTGTTGTAAAACATTCTCAATTAGCTTATTAAACTAATTGCAGTCATCAGAGGCAGCGATCAATCTGCGGTTTTTATGCGATGGCGGTTAGAGAACACGAATCTTGCATGTCTTTGGGTGATCAACTCCCAGCGGCGTTCGTTAGCAACGAAGATATTCTTCTCATTATAATATAATGTAAGAAGGAAAAATGTCATGTCCCACAGACACCTAATGCAGAACAGTAGCAATTGTAATTATGTCATCTCGCTCAGATGTCAGCTAGTTAATGAAACTTCGAAGGGAAATTCCATACAATTTCAATTGATGGAATAAGCTTGCAGAAGACTGAAATCATAGCAAGGCTTCATTTTATAAACCACTAAAGAAAGTCTTAAAGTCGGGCGGGGCCGACTTTATAATACCCTACACCACTTTGCTAATTTAGTAGAGCTCCTCATAGCAATTAAAAGTTTTTATGGGAAAATCCAATCAAACACGCTATGATTATAATTATAATTTAAAGTTCAAGGGACTAAATATGCCGAAGCATTTGTATCTTTTAAATTCGGACTTGTATTTGGTACAAAATTAATTTGAAATCGGAAAAAGATATATATGGGAGCTATATCCAAATCTGAACCGATCTCGATAAAAGTGACAAAGATATTTTTGAGCTGTATTTGATATATTTCCCTAAATATCGTTGTTACGGAGTGCATATTACGGCTGTGGGTAACAAATATAACAAATCGGATAAATTCCATTCCATTTGGGCAAATATTAGACGTTTGGTGCATAATAAAATGTAAATCGGACGAAGTTATATATAGGAGCTATATCCAAATCTGCACCGATCTCGATAAAATTAAGCAAATGTATTTCTGAACTGTATTTTATATATTTCCCCAAATATTGTTGTTACAGAGTGCATATTACGGTTGCGGAGGACAAAAATAACAAATCGGATGAACAATATATATGGGAGCTATAGCTATATCTGAACCGATTTCGATCAAATTTGGCATACTTATTTTCAAGCCTAATTTGGTTGTATGTGCAAAATTCCATACTGTTCGGGCAGATATTACACGTTTGGTGCACGATAAAAGGCAAATCGGACGATGGGAGGGAGATAGGAGCTATATCTAAATTTTGTCCGATTATCTCCAATTTCAATAGGATTCGACCTTGGGCCCAACAAATGATTTGGGCAAAATTTCATCTGGATAGGGCAATAAATGCGAACTGTACTTTGTTTACAGAAATACATGGACAGACGGACGGACATGCATAAATCGACTCAGAATGTGATTCTATGCAGATTATCAAAAGGAACTATGGGTCTATCTCGTTTCCTTTTGCCTGTTACAAACAAATGCACAAAGACATAATACCCTGACCACCTTTTGGTGTAGTGTATAAAGAACTATGAAAAGCTTTCCTTCTATAGAAGATATTTCAAAGGACTTCTTTCTTCTGTTGTTCTGGCCACAAAAAGTTGTAGGCTGTAGGTGCGGAGTAACCCATTACCGGCAGGTTAAAAATAACGAGTTATTCCTAAAATAATACAAAACAAAATAACTTACTTTTCTCACTCCAAAGTTTTAGGTAACGAAGGGTCATATTGTGCTCGACCATCTCATTACCAAATAATGGGTTAATTGGCACCAGTGCCTACCAAGCAAAAACACTCATTACAAATCAGGTCACCAATTATTTTAACATGTCGGACTAAATAAGAAGTAATTATGTCGGTGAAGATATATTGTAGTAGCAAAACACAAACCACTTGCAATTTGAGACGGTGCACAAAGGGTTAATTGAGTAATAGACTTTTACAGATATATATCATCATCACAACAGATCTTGCTTCAGCAAAAATGTTTGTAGGTGTGAAATTTGAAGAGAGTTGGATGCTTATATTGCATTCTTTGGGCGTCTTGTTCTTCAAAATCTTGAACCATATGCATCGGAGGTATCAGAGGGAATGGTCCGATCACTGCCATCTTTATAACAAATTTTATGGAAATATTAAGATGTACCAAGTCTGAATGGAATCGAATGTTAGTTTCGCGTTTTATGAGCCTTATTGACACTCAAAATGTTGACCCTTTGTGAAGGAGGTACCAGAAAGAGTGGACTCGTATATCCCATCTCCACAGCAGATATTGTGTTAGTAGAAATAATGTGATGTGTGAAATATGAAGAGAATCGGAAACTTATTTCGTTCTTTATGATCGTTTGGTTATTAAAAATTTTTAACCTTTGTGGGGAGGTACCTGAAAGAAATGACCGACATATTCCATATTCACATCAGACCTTGGGTTAATAAAAATATTGTAAAGTGTGTGACAGTCGGACTCATACATCATATTTTATAAGATTTATAATTATCCAAAATGTTGACCCTATGCGTGGGAGGTACTTAATGGAGTGGAACGGTATTATCCATTTTCACACCTGACCTAGAATTGATGCAACTATTAGGATTTACAAGGTTGGAGCAAAATCAGATTACCCTTTCTCTTTTTGTGCAGTAAAATATTTATTTGGAAAATTTCGACCTTTTGTGGGGGAGGTACCAGAAGGAGTGGACCGATGTTGCACATCTCCGAACTCAATCTAAGTTTGACAATAATATTTCGATGTACCAAATTTGGAGGTACATTGAGGCACGTTTTGGGCGTATCAAATTATATATACCCTATCTAGCCATATGGCTGAGGGTATAAAAACACATAATTTCAGATATGGATGAATAATCAGAATAGGGTTGGCTGTAGAGAAAATGCATGGAAAATTACACAAGAACTATGATAGATGCGTGATTGTGGCCCCGCTGATATTAAAGCTCTCGATGAGTACTTTCAGAATACATATGCCTTATGTTCCCAAATGATTTCAGATAATCGAATTTTTCCGATATCCTAACAATAGTAGCGAAGAATTCCGTTTTGGAAGTAGTTTCTGATGCTAAAATGAACTCAATGAACCCATTATTTGGTAATGAGATTTTTTTCCTTCGAACTAATAAATTAAACCTTGCCAATTGTTTGCTAGCAAGCCTTCTATCTGTCTTAAAATTACAGAGGATCGGTAAGATGCCTTCTATATTGACGGCATGTGGCGCATCTTCCATTCCATGTCGAAGAATGTCTCTAGAAGGCGTATGAAGGTATTCTATCTCTTTAAGATCTGTAGGAAAAACTTCCATTCGTAGGAGGTCTGCTAATGGCCTACTTTGTCTATTATTAGAAGATCTACGGTCTGTAAATATACCCTCTTCCTATAGAACTGTGCCTTCTGCCAATAGAAGACCATCGGAAAGTATTATTCCTATAGAACTTTATTCCGGCTTTAGTAGACCCAAAGTGGCCTTCTGCCTATTGAAGATTTCCTTCCATAGAAAGACTCGTAAGAAGAAACGTAGAAGGTATTATCTCTATAGGAGAATTTTACACGTTTTTTAGGCTATATAAGGCTCTCAGAAGGTCATTTGTTTATAGAAAATCCTTGCATAGTCTTCGGTCGTTTCAGGAACTTTAGAAAGCCTTCTGTAGGCCTTTATAACGTGTCCGATCTATAGAAAACTCTTAGAACGTATCGATCTGTATTCAATAGAAAAATATGATCGTCCTGTCAATGATCTTATGTCAATAGAACCTCTCGAAATATTTCGGCTACTAGCAGTCCATCCAGAAGCTATAGAATACCTGAGAAAAGTTTTATATCTAATGAGTCCCATAAAAAAACTCCTATCTATAGAGGTCCCTTAGAAAGATCTACTGATTATCCTTCGAAGGTCTTCTGTTTATAGATCTTATAAAGAAATTTTATGTGAAGAAGACACTCTTAGGAGGACCCTTAGAAAGATCTACTGATTATCCTTCAAAGGTCTTCTGTTTATTCATATTATTAAGAAATTTTGTGTGAAGAAGACACTCTCAGAACACCTAAAAATGGTCGTCATCCTTTAGACGATCTTTTGTCGATAGAAGCACTTGAAAATTATAGAATACGTGAGAAAAGTCTTATATCTATTAAGAGACATTAGAAGATCTCCTAATCTGTGGAAGACCTTTAGAAAGCCTGCTCTCTGAATAAGGCCTTTAGAAAACCTTTATGTATATAAAATATTTGGAGGATCTCCTGTCAATAAAATCCTTCAGAATGTATTATGTCTATAGAAGATTATGTATATTGAAAATCCTTCTGTCTAGAAAATGTCTTAAGGAGATCTTCGATGTACGAAGTCCTTTTGTAGGTCATCTGGAGGGTTTTCTATGCTGATCTGTAAATAGATGGTTATATGAACGCCTATACAAATCTTTTCACAATAGAATGGCCTTATAATGTTGCCCGCCTATGGAACACCCAGAAACAGAATGACTTCTGACAATAGAGGACCTTCAGATGGCATTTTGTGTATAGAAACCCTCGACAAACTTTTCTATTTATAGAAGACCTTTAGAAGTTTACAGGTCTGTAAAAACCCTTAGGATTGAAGCATCCTTGATCTCCTCGAGGTATACCATATAGCTTGTTTTGTGTTTTGCCCATCCCTCTGTCTGCCTGTGCCCACGATAACCATCGAAGTCGAATTAGTTCAAATTTGGTACTTCTTAATATTTCTATGAAACTTAGATCTACTTCGGAGATGGGTAAATTGGACTTCTTTTTTGTACTTCCGCCACAAAAAGTTATAATATTTATATTTGTCATAGAACTCTACAAGAATCCAGAATACATCTTAACACCGTCCGTCTCTGGAAATCACTCTAGCTTCCGAACAAATTGAAGTAGGTTAATAAAATTTGGTATTTGGTAGGACTTTTGGTATTGAAAACGGGCTATATAGAAGCACGTTTAGGTATAGCCCCTATATAACATTATTCACCGAAATTTCTTTAAAGTTCGTATTTAAAGTTCCTAATGGGTACTTCAGTCTATGACAGAAAATTGTCTATGCAGGTTCAAGTCTTCGTGTAGCCCCCATATAATGATACCCCCTATATTAGGTATTTTGCTGCTTTCACCGACATTGTTCTCCGGAAATGTTTCAAATTTTGTATTTGGATTTCGCAATGGGTACTACAGCCTGTGTCAGTCAATTGCCTATGCAGGTCCACATTTTTGTATAGACCCCAAAATAATGGTAACTCCCTATATGCGGTATTTTTCAGATTTCAACGGATTCTATTTTTTTTATTTTTCTAATTTTGTCTTTGCAGAAAATGGTTTTTGCAGGTTCAGGTCTTCGTGTAGCCCCCATATAAGGTACTTCCCTATATTCGGTATTTTGCTTTTTACCGACATTATTCTCCGGAATTGTTTCAAATGTTGTATTTGGATTTCGTAATGGGTACTACAGCCTGTGTCAGTCAATTGCCAATGCAGGTCCACATTTTTGTATAGACCCCAAAATAGTAGTAACTTCCTATATTAGGTTTTTTCAGATTTCAACGGTTTCTGTTTTTTTTTTTTTTTTTAATTTCCAAATTTGTTTTAAATAGTGGAGGGTATTTAAAGTTCGACCCGGCGAACTTACTGCATTTTACCGTTTTTATACCCTCCACCATACTATGGAGGGTATATTTACTTTGTCATTCCGTTTGTAACTCCTCGAAATACTCATATCAGACCCAACAAAGTATATATATTCTTGATCAGCGTAAAATTCTAAGTCGATTTAGCGATGTCCGTCTGTCTGTCTGTCTGTCCGTCTGTCCGTCTGTCTGTCTGTCCGTCTGTCTGTCTGTCCGTCTGTCTGTTGTAATCACGTAATCTTTCGAATGAATTGAGATAGATGGCTAATATTTTGCACACATGTTTATTTTTCCAGTAGGCAGGTTAAGTTCGTAAATGGGCCATGTAGGTCCACGTTTTCATATAGCCCCCATATAACGGAACCTCCCTATATTCGGTATTTTGATGATTTTAGCGACATTATTCACGGGAATTGTTTCAAATTTGGTATTTGAAGTCCAAAATGGATACTACACCCTAAGACAGAAAATTGTCTAGGCTGGTTCACGTCTTCATATAGCCCCCATATAACGGTACCTCCCTATATTCGGTATTTTGATGATATTAGCGACATTATTCACCGAAATTGTTTCAAAATTGGTATTTGAAGTTCGTTATGGGAACTACAGTCTTTGACAGAAAATTGTCTGTGCGGGTCCAGGTCTTCGTATAGGCCCCATATATCAGTACCTCCCTATATTCGGTATTTTGACGATTTTAGGTACAATACCCACCGAAATTGTTTGAGATGTGGTATTTGAAGTTCGTAACCGTTTATTTCAAGTTTCGAATTTAAATATGGTAATGGCTTATGACAAACAATGCCTATGTATATCCTTTTTATTTTTTTTAATTTCCAAATTCGTTGCAAAAGGTGGAGGGTATTAAAAGTTCGACCCGGCGAACTTGTTGCATTTTACCGTTTTTTTTTTTTTTGGAATTCAAGACTAAATCTTTCTTCTTAGTAACAAAACAAAATTTTGTTTCATTTTTACAAAACATAAATACTTCGCAAACAGTTATTCCAACAAGTGGACACAACAACTAACCACAAGGAAACCAAAACAACAACAACAACAACACAAACAATTGCGAAACAAATCTAAGAATAAATGATTGTGCAATGTACGGTTGGATGGATAGGTTGACGTGTTAATTTGTATGCTTTTAACCAGTCGACGACTCATATAAATATCAGATTACATGCAACCGGGTGTTGGATGGTTCTCCAGCATTAATTAAAATATGTATGTGTTACTACCGCCCCCCCCCTCCCCCAAACACCGAAAAAGTACACAAAAGAACAACAGCAACCTCATACTAACTAACAACGCATAAAATACACAAATTTGAAACTTACAGAACCGTAAATGTTTTCCCGGCGTTCTCTACCTCCTTCCCCTCCACCCATTATTGCACACAATACAAAATATAGACTTGTAATATGTTGCTGATGTTGTAAAATATATGTGTAGTGTTTTCCACAACAACTGATTCATATCATCCTCATCACCATCGTCGTCGTCATTGCCATCTCACAGCCATTCATCAACATTGCCGTCATCATCATCTACGCCATCACCAGCACCCCGCCAGCCATCCAGTTGATGGGAACTAAAATTGTTCACCAGGGTATAGGGATAGATTGCCCCCCCCCCCCCCTCACTTTCCCACCTCTGTTTGGCACAAATTCGAGAAACCCAAACGCCAAGTTTTAGTTTAAATTTAGCGTATAAACGTTTACAATTAAACATGAAAATTAACAAAAAGCGTGAATGTAACAGCGTTTCACGAGAATAGCAAATGGCAATCGGCGTATCAGGTGAAAATGAATGAAATATTTTTACAGGAATTATATTGTTAACATAATTATCGGTTTATGGCAGGTGAATACAGACAGCGACAAATATTAATTAACAAATAAATCATTTCGATTGCACAATGAGGGTGTTGAAGAGGGGTGGAGTTCTGTGGAGTGTACGAAAAACTGGTGGGCCAAAGAAATCGATGGAGGCAATCTGGATAAGAATGGATAGGAGCTTCCATATAGGAGTTAGAATTGCTAAAAGGGGCAGAAGACGCATGATTTAGACCACTATGTGAGAGTTGGGTAAATATAATTCTCAATCACTTTGTGGTACAACACCCAGCAAAAATTTGAAAGGAACCTGTCCCAATTTTCATCACCTTCCACATGAAAGCTTCAAGAGTTACATGAACCATTAAAAGGTAACAAACAAATATGTTGAAATTTATGCGTTATTACATAAAAATTCCCAAAGCAAAAAACCTTATTATACTAGAGAGGGTATATTTCATTTTATACGGCCAAAACTGGCCTCATCGAAATAAATGTATTAGACCCCAGGTATCTTTCGACCAAATCCGTTTCAGGACATTTGGAGTCGATTTAGCGATGTCCGTCTGTCTCTGGCTGGCTGGTGGGCACTATAACTCTCGAAGGGGGTATCCGATTTGGCCCAAACTTGGTACATCGTAATATTATTATTAAACTTAGATCCAGTTCGAAGATAAAAATAATAAAAATTCCGAAAGCAAAAACCGTATTATACTAGAGACGGTATATATCATTTTATACGGTCGAAACGTGCCTCATCGAAAAAAATGTTTAAGACCCCAGGTCTCTTTCGACCATATCCGTTTCAGGGCATTTGGAGTCGATTTAGCGATGTCCATCCGTTCGGCCGTCTGCCTGGCTGGCTGGTGGGCACTATAACTCTCAAATGTAGTATCCGATTTAGTCCAAACTTGATACATCGTAATATTATTATCAAACGTAGTTCGAGTTCGGAGATGGACAATATTGGTCCACTCCTTCTGGTACCTCCCCCACAAAAGGTCGAAATTTTCAAAAAAAAAAAATATTTTACTGCCCAGACAGAGAAAGAACAGTCCGCTTTTGCACCAATTTTACAAATCCTAATTCTGCATCGGTGCTAGGTCCGTTGCGAAAATGTACAATGTCGGTCCACTCCATCAAGTACCTCCCACACAAGAGTTCAAAATTTTGAAAAATTATAACTCTTATAATATGTGATATAATAGTCCGATTGTCTTTAAATTACACACATCAAAATATTTTTATGAACTTGAGGTCTGTTGTGAAAATGGAATATATCGGTCCACTACTTCTGTTACCGCCCTCACGAAGGGTCAAATTTTGAATATCCATGAAGCTCATTAAACGTGAAATTTCACTTCATTCAGACTTGGCACATCTCAATTTCTATCCAAAAAAGATATGTTATAAAGATGGAAGATATCGGACCATACCTTCTGGTACCGAACCCACAAATGGTCAAAATTTTGAATAACCCAAACGAGCATAAAATTCGAAATAAGCATCCGGCTCTTCTCAAATTTCACAAATCCCATTATTTCTACTAACACAAGTTTTACCGTGACGATGGGATATATCGATCCACTCCTTGTGGTATCTCCCCTACAAAGGGGTCAAAAATAATTATATCTCATAAAATGTGAAATAAGAATCCGACTCTCTTAAAATTTCACACATCCCAATATTTCTATGAGCACAAAATCTGGAATGAAGATGAAATATATCGATCTTCTCCTTGTAGTACCTTCCCCACAGAGGGATACAATTTTTAAAAACAAGATGCCCTAAAAATGCGATATAAGCATCCGATTTTTATTAACACAATATAAGGTGTGAAGATGATAGATATCGGCATACCACTTGTGGTACCTCCCCTCAAACGATCACAATTTTAAATACTTAAATCTTTCATAACTTGCGAAACAAGTCAGCGATTCCATTTAAACGTAGTATATCTTAATATTTCTCTCAACAAGAGATCTGACGCGAATGATCCCTTACCTTCTCCCCCACAAAAAGTTTAAATTTTGGTTTACAATATTCGCATAAAATTAAAAAAAAAAATCTATTTTATTTACATTTTGCAGGTCCCAATATCAGGTGCAAGCAGAATCGGTTCTAGATGAATTAGAACCGCCGCTACAGCAACAACAATGACATTAGTGTTTATTTTCAGGATATCAGCTTTCTTCCTTCACCCAATTCCAATCGGAACCCGCAGCAGTGGCCGGAAAAAGGCTCGTGAGCTGAACATATCGCAATATTCCATTCGGCAAATATTGAAAAATGAGCTCGGGGTAAAGCCATTGAAATTCCAAAAAGTGCAAGAACTTACTCCGCAACAGAAGAAAATATAGTCAAAAGAGCAAAAGAGTTGCTTCGCTTGGTCGAAAGTGGTGAACTGCCGAATTTGGGCACGCAAATATTGTGGCCCCAGACCTTGGACATTCCAACAGGACCATCGAACTCATCACGCGCCATCCAAGAATAGTTGCAAAATGAGATTCCTCGCTTCATTTCCAGCGCACAATGGCCACCAAAATCTCCGGATACCAATCCGATGGACTATTGTGCCTGGAGTATTTTGGAAAGCAAGGTTGGCACTAAAAATACCAAAGTGACGATCACCTCCAGCTAGCGCTTCGCCGGGAATGGGCCAAATAACGCAGAGCAACATTCGAGCAGCGTGTTGTGGTTTCATTGACTGTTTAAAGGCCATAATTCGTGCCAAAGGTGTCCAATTCAAAAAATCTAAACTTATTCTAAAATTTGATGCTATTTCCGAATTTTTTTTTTTTTTTTTTTCATTCAAAAAAAATTAGAAAAATTTAAAAAATTATGTTGCAGTTTTTTTTTTTTATCTCACATTGTAAAGGGTGATTTTTTTGAGGTTAGGATTTTCATGCATTAGTATTTGACAGATCACGTGGGATTTCAGACATGGTGTCAAAGAGAAAGATGCTCAGTGTGCTTTGACATTTCATCATGAACGAGCAACGCTTGCAAATCATTGAATTTCATTACCAAAAAGTTGGCAGAAAATCCGCTTTTTTATCGACAAATTTTGTTCAGCGATGAGGCTCATTTCTGGTTGAATGGCTACGTAATAAGCAAAATTGCCGCATTTGGAGTGAAGAGCAACCAGAAGCCGTTCAAGAACTGCCCATGCATTCCGAAAAATGCACTGTTTGGTGTAGTTTGTACGCTGGTGGAATCATTGGACCGTATTTTTTCAAAGATGCTGTTGGACGCAACGTTACGGTGAATGGCGATTGCTATCGTTCGATGCTAACAAACTTTTGTTGCCAAAATGGAAGAACTGAACTTGGTTGACATGTGGTTTCAACAAGATGGCGCTACATGCCACACAGCTCGCGATTCTATGGCCATTTTGAGGGAAAACTTCGGAGAACAATTCATCTCAAGAAATGGACCGGTAAGTTGGCCACCAAGATCATGAGATTTGACGCCTTTAGACTATTTTTTGTGGGGCTACGTCAAGTGTAAAGTCTACAGAAATAAGCCAGCAACTATTCCAGCTTTGGAAGACAACATTTCCGAAGAAATTCGGGCTATTCCGGCCGAAATGCTCGAAAAAGTTGCCCAAAATTGGACTTTCCGAATGGACCACCTAAGACGCAGCCGCGGTCAACATTTAAATGAAATTATCTTCAAAAGTAAATGTCATGGACCAATCTAACGTTTCAAATAAAGAACCGATGAGATTTTGCAAATTTTATGCGTTTTTAAAAAAAAAAAAAAGTTATCAAGCTCTTAACAAATCACTCTTTATATAGATAAGAACTCACCCAAGTAAATATATGAAACTCACCTGAAAATAAAAAAAAGTATTGAAATTAGTAACCAGCAATAACAATGTTAAAATATATAATATTTCACATCTGAAATATATGAAAATATATCAACGACTTTAGACATCAATCATATGTACAATTAATTTGTCCCTCTAACATAAAACAGTTGCAGATATTAGAAAGAATCATTTGAAGTCCCAGCAACAACTCAATTTAACAAAAAAAATGACAAATTGAATAAAAACTAAATTGAGCTTCATATAACTCCTCCGTCAAACAGGTCGTATCTCAATGTCGTTGCATGTGTACGACAATGTTGCAGCCATTCATTGTTGAGAAGTTGTGTCAATTACACAATCGCTTTACAATTGTTTTTGCTGCTAAGCCACACCATTGTTGTATGGCGTCTGTCAGGTAGACAGAAACAACTTGTCTCTTCTTGAGAGATTAAAAAATACAAAAGAAATACAAAAGTAAATAAAATAAAAAAGGTTCGCCATAAACTTTAATCTAATATGTAAGTATGTTTGTGCTCCATGTAAAATGTGAAAATTAACCCTTGGCAGACTTAAAGTTAAGAAGTAACGAATTTAGAAATTTTCAAAATAAAAATAAAATTTGTTAAAAATTCAGTTAAAATCTTAAAAATACCAAATATAGCCGTTATATTTGGGTCTATACGAAGACGTGTACCTGTATAGGCAGCTTTTGTCATAAATAAAACATAAAATCCGGTTAATAATGTAGCTAAAATCATCAAAGTACCAAAAATAGGAAGGTACCAGGGCTACACGAAGGCTTGGACCTGCATAGACAATTGTCTGACATAGACTGTAGTTCCTATTATGAACTCTAATACGAAATTTGAAACGACTCCTGTGAACAATGTTGCTAAAATCATCAAAATACCGAATATTGGGAGGTATCGTTCAATGGAGGCTATACAAAGACCTGGACCAGCATAGAAAATTTTCTGTCACAAGGTGTAGTTCCTATTAGGAACTTCAAATACGAAATTTCAAACAATTCGGTGAATATTGTACCTAAAATCGTTCTATGGAGGGTATACAAAGACCTGGACCTTCATAGACAATTTTCTATCACAAGGTGTAGTTCCTATTAGGAACTTCAAATAGGAAATTTCAAACAATTTCGGTGAATATTGTACCTAAAATCTTTCTATGGAGGCTATAAAAAGACCTGGACCTGCATAGACAATTTTCTATCACAAGGTGTAGTTCCCATTAGGAACTTCAAATACGAAATTTCAAACAATTTCAGTAAATATTGTACCAAAAGTCGTCAAAATACCGAATATAGTGAAGTAGAGATATATGGGGCCCATACGAAGACCTGGATCTGTATGGACAATTTTCTGTCATGGCCTGTAGTTTCCATTACGAAACCTAAATACGAAATTTAAAAAAAAAAAACTCCGGTGAATAATGTCGCTAAAATCGTCAAAATACCGAATATTGGGAGGTACGGTTGTGCGTGGCCTACACGATATCGTGGACATATTTAGATGTGTCCCTTCCACAGGGTAAAGTGCTTAGAAAGATCTTCTAGTATGGATTTTTAGACAATTCCATTGAAAAATGTTGTTAAAATCATCAAAACATTCGAATATAGGAAGGTACCAATATATGCGATATCGTGGACCCATATAGACAATACTCTTCCAAGGGGGTAAAGTACTCAGAAGGAACTCTTTTTGTGAATTTTTCAGACAATATCATGGCTACCATCATCAAAATATCGAATATCTGGGGGTACCGTTATATGGGGCTATACGAATTCGTTGGCAGATATAAACTATCTTCGAACTTAACCTGACTACAGATAAAAGACTGATCTGTGCAAATGTTAGCTTCCTATCTTTTTATACCCTCATATATTATTTGATACGGTCAAAACGTGCCTAGTCGAAATAACGGTTTTTAGACCCTAGGTCTCTTAGGACCAAATCCGTTTCAGAAAATTTGGAGTCGATCTAGCGATGTCCGCCCGTCCGTCTGTCTGTCTGGTGCGCACGATAACTCTCGAAGGGAGTATCCGATTTGGCCCAAACTTGGTACATCGTAATATTTTTGTCAAACTTAGATCGAGTTCGGAGATGGGCAATATCGGTCCACTCCTTCTGGTACCTCCCCCACAAAAGATCGAAATTTTCAAAAAAAAAAAAAATATTTTTTGCACAGAAAGAGAAACTATAATCCGATTTTGCTCTAACTTTGCAAATCTTAATATTTGCGTCAGTGCTAGGTCAAGTGTGAAAATGGACAATATCGGTCCACTCCATCAAGTACCTCCCCCACAAATGGTTAAATTTTGAATAATTACAACTCTTATAAAATATGATATAAGAGTCCGACTGTCTTCCAAAAATTTCTCACATGCCAATATTTATGTTAACCCTAGGTCTGATGTTAAGATGGAATATATCGGTCCACTCCTTCTGGTACCTCCCACACACAATGATCACGATTTTCAAAAAAAAAATGTGTACTTTCTGCACAGAAGGAGAATCGTTAATCCGATTTGGTTCCAACTTTGCAAATCCTGATATTTACGTCAGTTCTAGGTCAGGTGCAAAATGGATATATCGGTCCACTCCATCAAGTACCTTCCCCACAAAAGTTCGAAATTTTGAATATCCATCAAGCTCTTAAAACACTAAATTAACATCCGTTTTCATTCAGACTTGGCACATCTCAATATTTTCATAAACGCAAGATCTTTTATAAAGATGGTAGAGATCGAACCATTCGTTCTGGTACCTCCCACACAAAGGACCTGAGTTTTGAATAATCAAAACGAGCAAAGAATCCGAAATAAACATCCGGTTCTCTTCATATTACACAGTCCCATTATTTCTACTAACTCAAAAACTGGTGTGAAATGGGATATATCGGTCTACTCCTTCTGGTAAATACCCACAAAGGGTCAAAATTGTGGGTATCCATGAAGCTCGTAAAAGGCGAAATTAACATCCGATTCTATTCACACTTAGATGATCTTAGGTCCGGTGCCAAGAAGAATACATCGCTCCACTCTTTCTGGTACCTCCCACACAAAGGGTCAAAATTTTGAGTATCCATGAAGCTCGTAAAACGTAAAATTAACCTCCGACTATATTCAGACTTGAAGCTTCTCAATATTTTCATCGACACAAGATCTGTTATAAAGATGGTAGAGATCGGACCAATTTTTTCTGGTACCTCCCACATAGGGTTCAAGATTTTTAAAAACAAAAACGCTCAAGGAATTCGAAAAAAAACATCCAAATGCATCCATCCATCTCCTCAAATTTCCCACATACAGACATTATTTCTAACACAAGATACAACACAAGATATACATCTGCCAACTTATAACTGTCATAACTTGCGATACAAGTTGGCGATTCTTTGCTATATCTAAATATTTCTCTTAACCAGAATTCTGATATGAATATGTAATTTGTCGGAATTTATGATTTCGCATAAAATTGGATACGATTGTTCGATTTCCTTCAAATGTTGCACATAGCAAAATATATTTTATCTGTATTAGATGAATGGAATACTCTGTCCGCTATATCTATTTTTCCCATTTTCCGAAATGTGCACATATCTCATATAAAGTACAAGAAGTAGTCGATATAGTCCAAATCTGTTACGTTCATAACTCAAGGCTGGGGGTATACATCTGTCGGAAAAAACCGACTGATACTATTTTACTTGTTTCGTTTAGACTATGGTGTGTAATCACCCCAGACGGAAAGACGGACGGACGGACAGGGCTAAATCGTCTTAGAATTTACGCTGATCTATATACTTGTTATGTCTAAAATTATTATTTCGATGAGTTACAGACGGAATGACGACCTTAAATATACCCTCCATATTATGTATGGTGGGGGGTATGCAAATTTTAAATAACCTCTGTTTGTGGGAGGGAAGCAAAAAAACATTACGAGATGAACTAAAAGGACCCAATAGAACTAAATCAAGGCACAAGCTGGGCCTAGGCTCCATTTCATTCCTTTGGAGGAACATCTTCTTACAAACTGATTACTTTCAAAAAGTGTCACAACCTGAATTTTAATTTTTAATGTCACCCACTTGTTGTTTACAAAAAGGTTTAACGAGCAGAACTAATGTACTGCAATTTTGTGGGCCAAACTCCAATTGCGTGTTAATTAATTCTTGGTTTTGCTTCTTGACTTCAATTTTTTTTTTTTGACTTACTTTTTCAATTCTGAACAAGTTTTATTTTCTGCAAGTTTTGCAGTAATTTGACTCTGAGGCAAGTACAGCAGCAGCAGCAACAACAAATGTAGGTTAAGATTAACACAAAACTCTTTACACATTTACATTTTGATGTATAACGAACGTAGAGACACACACACAAATTGTTAATATTTACCCTCACCTAAGCACCCGCCGCTCGACCACCCACCCACCAAAGATACCAGCCATAATTCATGACGCTTGCTAAAGGTGTACTACAATAAACGTGTAGTACCCCCCAACCAACCTAACTCCCCGCAACACAAGTGGGATTCAATGTGAACAAAAAAACTTCAAAACTTCTGGCCGCTATTTTGTCGGACCTAAGGAAAATAAATGTGTTTCTATTTGGTAAATTATTAATAAACCATTAAAAAGGCAATTAACCGGTTCAAGGTATTTAACTTTGGGAATAAAGTTATGAAATTTAATGGCGTTTCCCAAGCTTTAATAGAATGGTAATGTTTGATTAGTAGTTAGAAAACTAGACAAACAGGGTTATATATAACCTGCAAGTAACCACTACTTCGCCAGCGAATAGTCCACCTTTAAATTTTTATACCCTCTAGCATACATAGTAATGGAGGGTATATTATGATCGGCATTCCGTTTGTAATTCATCGAAATAATCATTTTAGACATAACAAAGACAATATATTCTTGATCAGCATAAATTCTAAGACGATTTAGCCTCGTCCGTCCCTCCGTCTGTGCTTCCAGTCAAAACGACTAAAGATAGAAAGCTAAAATTTTGTCCAGATCAGTCTTTTGACTGCAGACAAGTCTATTTCGAAGATGGGCTATATAGGTTCACGATATCGTATATACGGTACTCCCCGATATTCGGTACTTTAATGATTGTAGATAAATTTTTCAATGAAATTGTCTGAAAATCCACAAAGGAGTCCTTCTGAGTAATTTACCCCCAGGAAGAGTATTGCCTAATAGGTCCACGGTATCGTATATCCCCATATAACGGTACTTCCTATATTCGTATATGATTGATATTAGCCACATTTTTCAATGGAATTGTCTAAAAAATCCAGCTAAGTTATTTTAAGCATTTTACGCCCTGAAAAAGAAATATCTATATAGGCGACGATATCGTATAGCCACATACAATGGATCCCCGATATTCGATATTTTGACGATTTTAGGGACATTATTTACCGGAATTGTTTTAATTCGTATTTAGACTTCGTAATGGTTACAACAGCCTATGACCAAAATTGGCGTAAACACGCCCATGTCTTCGTATAGCCTCTATAGAACGGAACCCCCAATATTCGGATATCGATAATTTTAGCAACATTATTCACTATAGTTATTTCAATTAAGTATTTAGATTTCGTAATGGGAACTACAGTTGTGCCAGAAAATTGTCTTTGCAGGTCCAGGTCTTGTATGGGCCCGATATATCAGTACCTCCCTGTATTCGGTATTTTGACGATCTTAGGTAAAATATTCAACGACATTTTTGAGATGTCGTATTTGAATTCCTAATATGTATATAGGTTCGTATAGCTCCGATGTAACGGTACCTCTTTATATTCAGTATTTTGATATTAACTACACTATTTTTATGACAAAAGTTGCCTATGCAGGCCTCCGTATAGACCCCAATATAACGGCTATATTAGGTGTGTTTTAAGATTTTAACAGAATTTTAAATGGATTTTATTTGTTTGAAAATTTCCAAAATGGTTCCAAATGGTGGAGGATATTCAAAGTTCGTTCCGGCCGAACTTACTGCGTTTTTACTTGTTCATACTCAAATGCACAATATATTAGTTTGATAAAATGTTTGTAATTTCAGAAATTTATTTCTATCCCATCACCCAATACCAAATATAGTACGATTTAGTACAATTACAGTACACACTTCCACAACGACCTCAATTTCTCAATTCCTGATACCAATAGACTCCTCAATATCAAAATTGAGGATTTATTACAAATTTATACTTTTCGTGCAAATATAGTACCATTCAGCACTTTTCGTACAATTATGATACACATTTTCCAAACCACTCAATTTCAGGTACAAACAGCGAACTTAAGACCAAATTTCAGATATCAAGCATTATCTGTTCACCCAATTCCAATTAGTACCAAATATAGTACTATTAGTACTTTTCGTACGCTTTTCGAACACTTTTAGTACAAAATTCCAAAATATATCAATATTTTCAACCTTTTCTTTCCAACCTTGTTTCTCATTCCAAATTCGCCATTTTTAACTCTATCCGTTAACATAATACAATATGGTACTATTTTAGAAGTTTAGTACCATTTGAGAATTTTTCGTAACTTTAAATTTCGAATTTCCAAAAACCCTTTGGTATATATATCCGGTACTCCATCAGTGACTCTCATTCCATATTTTAGAAATCTAGCTCACTCCGTTTGTCCAATACAAAGTATTCAATTTTTAATACATTTTAGACTCTTCGTACTCTTTTAGTATTTATGGGCTATTGGCATCATTGGACCGTACTTCGTAACTCTAAATAGTGAGCGCCACCCGAAGATGATTTTCAACTTTTTTGCCAAAGTTTGACTTGCATGACGTGTGGTTTCAACGAGACGGTGCCACATGCCACACACCACGTGTATCAGGCGAGAGGCGAGTTCGGTGAAAATTTTATTTTTCGTTAGGGTCGGTGAGATCGAGCGAATAAAGATAATCATTTTATACCCTCAGCCATATGGTTAGAGAGGATATATATAATTTGATACACGTTTGCCAAAACGTGTCTCATCGTAATAAGGATTTTAGACCATAGGTCTCTTTGGACCAAATCCGTCTCAGGACATTTGGAGTCGATCTAGCGATGTCAGTCCGTCTTTCCGATCCTTCTGGCTGGTGTGCGCGATAACTCCCACACAAAGTGTCAAAATTTTTATATTCATGAAGCGCATAAAACAAAACGAAATAACATCCGATTCCATTCAGACTTGGCTCATCTCAAGATCTGTTGTTAATTTGGTATAGATCGGACCATTTCATCTGATACCACCCCACATAGGGTTCAAAATTTTTGAAAAACAAAACGCTCAAAGAAAGCGAGATAGGAAGCCAACTCTCTTAAATTTCATAAATTCAAATATTTTTGCTAACGCAAAATCTGTTGTGAGGGTGATATATATCTGCCAATCCCTTCTGGTACCTCACCCACAAAGGGTCACAATTTCCAATACTCATATCTGTCATAACTTGCAAAGCAAGTAGGCGATTCTATTAGATGAAGTATTGAAATGGAATTCTTCGGTCCGCTATATCTGTTACCTCACGCATATTTCCACATTTTCAAAAATTTGCACATATCTCATATAAAGTATATGAAGTAGGCGATATAGACTAAATCTGTCGCAAAACCGACTGATATTTTTTCGGCAACCCATTGCGAACATAAATTTTGCCCTGCTCCGCATAAGCAAACTAGATTACGCAAAAAACATATTTTTCATGCTTAGCATAGATTCCTTTTTTCTACTTTTTTGGTCATTATACTCTGGTCTCCTGTGGCCACTATACGGCTTAGAGTCACACATCCATCATTATGGCACATAAGTCTTAAAAAGGCGATTGTTGGTGTTTTTTTTAGCTCTCTTAAATATGGCAATGGTTTAAACCAAATGCCGCCACTACATCCGTCCACATGTCTGTCGGTCTGACTGGGAGATCCCCCCTTTCCTGCTCCTTGTATAAAATTCCCCAAGCAACACTCCTCTTGGTGCTGGTGTGATTATGGGCAGAGCCGGCACATGCACTCGCTGGTGAATGCCTGCCAAAATAGGAGAGTGCCTTGGAAGTGCATGTAGACAGCACAGCAATAGCAACAACAACTACAACATGGATAACAACATTGTCATAAGTCTTGTTAAAGCCGCGCCTTCTTAAGTAGACGAGACAATTTTGTTCTATGGCCCGCTATGGGGACCACTGAAGTGTTTGAGACGATGATGGCGACAACGACGGCAAAAAGTGGAGCTGGGCCACTTGTAAGTGCATATGCGGCGAGCGGGTTCCGGCTGCCACTGCATTTGTTGTCTCCAACAGCTCCACCACCCTTGGTAACAACTATTTCTGGCATTTTGCCGTTGGGTATCGTTGTTATGTTGTTGTTGTTCTTGTTCTTGTTACCACTTTTGAGCATAAAGCATGAACTGGGTATTTTGTTGTTTCTCTTCTAATTGTGGGGTGGTGATGGTGGTGGCGGTGTTGCTTGGTACTTGCTTTGCATTTACCACCACCAGACCAGTTTTAATGCAGCTCAGACACGAAACAAAGGAACAGACACAGCTGAGTGTGTTTTTGAAGCTAATATCTAAAAATAGCAGACAATAAACGTTCAGCTCAGCTGCTCTGCACATCTTAAGGGGACATAAACTTACGCTGCTGCAGCATCGTCCATTTTACCTTTCTGCTCCGGGTAGCTCCCAGATGTTGATTTCGCCGCGCTATCTTGATCTACTTAAACAATGTTGTTAGTTTTTATGG
>NW_026712256.1:0-297500 GCF_030504385.1 Musca domestica
TTCGGGGTTATTAGTATTCTTTTTCATTGAGTTTACTTTAGAACAGTCAGAGGTCCCTAAATATTGACATTTTTGGGGATACAGCATGCTTTTTCATTGAGTTTTTTAAAGATGAAAGATAGTATACTTTAAAATGGCCATAACTCCTTAAATATTGACATTTCGGGGTTATTAGTATTCTTTTTCATTGAGTTTACTTTAGAACAGTCAGTGGTCTCTAAATATTGACATTTTTGGGGATACAGCATGCTTTTTCATTGAGTTTTTTAAAGATGAAAGATAGTATACTTTAAAATGGCCATAACTCCTTAAATATTGACATTTCGGGGTTATTAGTATTCTTTTTCATTGAGTTTACTTTAGAACAGTCAGAGGTCTCTAAATATTGACATTTTTGGGGTTATAGCATGCTTTTTCATTGAGTTTTTTAAAGATGAAAGATAGTATACTTTAAAATGGCCATAACTCCTTAAATATTGACATTTCGGGGTATTAGCATTCTTTTTCATTGAGTTTACTTTAGAACAGTCAGAGGTCCCTAAATATTGACATTTTTGGGGTTATAGCATGCTTTTTCATTGAGTTTTTTAAAGATGAAAGATAGTATACTTTAAAATGGCCATAACTCCTTAAATATTGATATTTCGGGGTTTTTAATATGCTTTTTCATTGAGTTTATTTTAGAAGGGTCAGAGGTCCCTAAATATTGACATTTTTGGGGTTATAGCATGCTTTTTCATTGAGTTTTTTAAAGATGAAAGATAGTATACTTTAAAATGGCCATAACTCCTTAAATATTGACATTTCGGGGTTTTTAGTATGCTTTTTCATTGCGTTTACTTTAGAACAGTCAGAGGTCCCTAAATATTGACATTTTTGGGGTTATAGCATGCTTTTTCATTGAGTTTTTAAAGATGAAAGATAGTATACTTTAGAATGGCCATAACTCCTTAAATATTGACATTTCGGGGTTATTAGCATTCTTTTTCATTGAGTTTACTTTAGAACAGTCAGAGGTCCCTAAATATTGACATTTTTGGGGTTATAGCATGCTTTTTCATTGAGTTTTTTAAAGATGAAAGATAGTATACTTTAAAATGGCCATAACTCCTTAATATTGACATTTCGGGGTTATTAGTATTCTTTTTCATTGAGTTTACTTTAGAACAGTCAGAGGTCCCTAAATATTGACATTTTTGGGGATACAGCATGCTTTTTCATTGAGTTTTTTAAGATGAAAGATAGTATACTTTAAAATGGCCATAACTCCTTAAATATTGACATTTCGGGGTTATTAGTATTCTTTTTCATTGAGTTTACTTTAGAACAGTCAGAGGTCTCTAAATATTGACATTTTTGGGGTTATAGCATGCTTTTTCATTGAGTTTTTTAAAGATGAAAGATAGTATACTTTAAAATGGCCATAACTCCTTAATATTGACATTTCGGGGTTATTAGCATTCTTTTTCATTGAGTTTACTTTAGAACAGTCAGAGGTCCCTAAATATTGACATTTTTGGGGATACAGCATGCTTTTTCATTGAGTTTTTTAAAGATGAAAGATAGTATACTTTAAAATGGCCATAACTCCTTAAATATTGACATTTCGGGGTTATTAGTATTCTTTTTCATTGAGTTTACTTTAGAACAGTCAGAGGTCTCTAAATATTGACATTTTTGGGGTATAGCATGCTTTTTCATTGAGTTTTTTAAAGATGAAAGATAGTATACTTTAAAATGGCCATAACTCCTTAAATATTGACATTTCGGGGTTATTAGTATTCTTTTTCATTGAGTTTACTTAGAACAGTCAGAGGTCCCTAAATATGACATTTTTGGGGATACAGCATGCTTTTTCATTGAGTTTTTTAAAGATGAAGATAGTATACTTTAAAATGGCCATAACTCCTTAAATATTGACATTTCGGGGTTATTAGTATTCTTTTTCATTGAGTTTACTTTAGACAGTCAGAGGTCTCTAAATATTGACATTTTTGGGGATACAGCATGCTTTTTCATTGAGTTTTTTAAAGATGAAAGATAGTATGCTTTAAAATGGCCATAACTCCTTAAATATTGACATTTCGGGGTTATTAGTATTCTTTTTCATTGAGTTTACTTTAGAACAGTCAGAGGTCCCTAAATATTGACATTTTTGGGGATACAGCATGCTTTTTCATTGAGTTTTTTAAAGATGAAAGATAGTATACTTTAAAATGGCCATAACTCCTTAAATATTGACATTTCGGGGTTATTAGTATTCTTTTTCATTGAGTTTACTTTAGAACAGTCAGAGGTCTCTAAACATTGACATTTTTGGGGTTATAGCATGCTTTTTCATTGAGTTTTTTAAAGATGAAAGATAGTATACTTTAAAATGGCCATAACTCCTTAAATATTGACATTTCGGGGTTATTAGTATTCTTTTTCATTGAGTTTACTTTAGAACAGTCAGAGGTCCCTAAATATTGACATTTTTGGGATACAGCATGCTTTTTCATTGAGTTTTTTAAAGATGAAAGATAGTATACTTTAAAATGGCCATAACTCCTTAAATATTGACATTTCGGGGTTATTAGTATTCTTTTTCATTGAGTTTACTTTAGAACAGTCAGAGGTCCCTAAATATTGACATTTTTGGGGATACAGCATGCTTTTTCATTGAGTTTTTTAAAGATGAAAGATAGTATACTTTAAAATGGCCATAACTCCTTAAATATTGACATTTCGGGGTTATTAGCATTCTTTTTCATTGAGTTTACTTTAGAACAGTCAGAGGTCCCTAAATATTGACATTTTTGGGGATACAGCATGCTTTTTCATTGAGTTTTTTAAAGATGAAAGATAGTATACTTTAAAATGGCCATAACTCCTTAAATATTGACATTTCGGGGTTATTAGCATTCTTTTTCATTGAGTTTACTTTAGAACAGTCAGAGGTCCCTAAATATTGACATTTTGGGGATACAGCATGCTTTTTCATTGAGTTTTTTAAAGATGAAAGATAGTATACTTTAAAATGGCCATAACTCCTTAAATATTGACATTTCGGGGTTATTAGTATTCTTTTTCATTGAGTTTACTTTAGAACAGTCAGAGGTCTCTAAATATTGACATTTTTGGGGTTATAGCATGCTTTTTCATTGAGTTTTTTAAAGATGAAAGATAGTATACTTTAAAATGGCCATAACTCCTTAAATATTGACATTTCAGGGTTATTAGCATTCTTTTTCATTGAGTTTACTTTAGAACAGTCAGAGGTCCCTAAATATTGACATTTTTGGGGTTATAGCATGCTTTTTCATTGAGTTTTTTAAAGATGAAAGATAGTATACTTTAAAATGGCCATAACTCCTTAAATATTGACATTTCGGGGTTATTAGTATTCTTTCTCATTGAGTTTACTTTAGAACAGTCAGAGGGCCCTAAATATTGACATTTTTGGGGTTATAGCATGCTTTTTCATTGAGTTTTTTAAAGATGAAAGATAGTATACTTTAAAATGGCCATAACTCCTTAAATATTGACATTTCGGGGTTATTAGCATTCTTTTTCATTGAGTTTACTTTAGAACAGTCAGAGGTCCCTAAATATGGACATTTTTGGGGTTATAGCATGCTTTTTCATTGAGTTTTTTAAAGATGAAAGATAGTATACTTTAAAATGGCCATAACTCCTTAAATATTGACATTTCGGGGTTATTAGTATTCTTTCTCATTGAGTTTACTTTAGAACAGTCAGAGGTCCCTAAATATTGACATTTTTGGGGTTATAGCATGCTTTTTCATTGAATTTTTAAAGATGAAAGATAGTATACTTTAAAATGGCCATAACTCCTTAAATATTGACATTTCGGGGTTTTTAGCATGCTTTTTCATTGAGTTTTTTAAGGATGAAAGATAGTATACTTTAAAATGGCCATAACTCTTTAAATATTGACATTTCGGGGTTTTTAGCATGCTTTTTCATTGAGTTTTTAAGAATGAAAGATAGTATACTTTAAAATGGCCATAACTCCTTAAATATTGACATTTCGGGGTTTTTAGCATGCTTTTTCATTGAGTTTGTTTTAGAACAGTCAGAGGTCCCTAAATATGACATTTTTGGGGTTATAGCATGCTTTTTCATTTAATTTTTTAAAGATGAAAGATTGTATACTTTAAATGGCCATAACTCCTTAAATATTGACATTTCGGGGTTTTTAGCATGCTTTTTCATTGAGTTTGTTTTAGAACAGTCAGAGGTCCCTAAATATTGACATTTTTGGGGTTATAGCATGTTCTTTCATTGAATTTTTTAAAGATGAAAGATAGTATACTTTAAAATGGCCATAACTCCTTAAATATTGACATTACGGGGTTTTTAGCATGCTTTTTCATTGAGTTTTTTAAGGATGAAAGATAGTATACTTTAAAATGGCCATAACTCCTTAAATATTGACATTTCGGGGTTTTTAGCATGCTTTTTCATTGAGTTTTTTATGGATGAAAGATAGTATACTTTAAAATGGCCATAACTCCTTAAATATTGACATTTCGGGGTTTTTAGCATGCTTTTTCATTGAGTTTGTTTTAGAACAGTCAGAGGTCCCTAAATATTGACATTTTTGGGGTTATAGCATGCTTTTTCATTGAATTTTTTAAAGATGAAAGATAGTATACTTTAAAATGGCCATAACTCCTTAAATATTGACATTTCGGGGTTTTTAGCATGCTTTTTCATTGAGTTTGTTTTAGAACAGTCAGAGGTCCCTAAATATTGACATTTTTGGGGTTATAGCATGCTCTTTCATTGAATTTTTTAAAGATGAAAGATAGTATACTTTAAAATGGCCATAACTCCTTAAATATTGACATTTCGGGGTTTTTAGCATGCTTTTTCATTGAGTTTTTTAAGGATGAAAGATAGTATACTTTAAAATGGCCATAACTCCTTAAATATTGACATTTCGGGGTTTTTAGCATGCTTTTTCATTGAGTTTGTTTTAGAACAGTCAGAGGTCCCTAAATATTGACATTTTTGGGGTTATAGCATGCTTTTTCATTGAGTTTTTAAAGATGAAAGATAGTATACTTTAAAATGGCCATAACTCCTTAAATATTGACATTTCGGGGTTTTTAGCATGCTTTTTCATTGAGTTTTTTAAGGATGAAAGATAGTATACTTTAAAATGGCCATAACTCCTTAAATATTGACATTTCGGGGTTTTTAGCATGCTTTTTCATTGAGTTTGTTTTAGAACAGTCAGAGGTCCCTAAATATTGACATTTTTGGGGTTATAGCATGCTCTTTCATTGAATTTTTTAAAGATGAAAGATAGTATACTTTAAAATGGCCATAACTCCTTAAATATTGACATTTCGGGGTTTTTAGCATGCTTTTTCATTGAGTTTTTTAAGGATGAAAGATAGTATACTTTAAAATGGCCATAACTCCTTAAATATTGACATTTCGGGGTTTTTAGCATGCTTTTTCATTGAGTTTTTTAAGGATGAAAGATAGTATACTTTAAAATGGCCATAACTCCTTAAATATTGACATTTCGGGGTTTTTAGCATGCTTTTTCATTGAGTTTGTTTTAGAACAGTCAGAGGTCCCTAAATATTGACATTTTTGGGGTTATAGCATGCTTTTTCATTGAGTTTTTTAAAGATGAAAGATAGTATACTTTAAAATGGCCATAACTCCTTAAATATTGACATTTCGGGGTTTTTAGCATGCTTTTTCATTGAGTTTTTTAAGGATGAAAGATAGTATACTTTAAAATGGCCATAACTCCTTAAATATTGACATTTCGGGGTTTTTAGCATGCTTTTTCATTGAGTTTTTTAAAGATGAAAGATAGTATACTTTAAAATGGCCATAACTCCTTAAATATTGACATTTCGGGGTTTTTAGAATGCTTTTTCATTGAGTTTGTTTTAAAACAGTCAGAGGTCCCTAAATATTGACATTTTTGGGGTTATAGCATGCTTTTTCATTGAGTTTTTTAAGGATGAAAGATAGTATACTTTAAAATGGCCATAACTCCTTAAATATTGACATTTCGGGGTTTTTAGCATGCTTTTTCATTGAGTTTGTTTTAGAACAGTCAGAGGTCCCTAAATATTGACATTTTTGGGGTTATAGCATGCTTTTTCATTGAGTTTTTTAAAGATGAAAGATAGTATACTTTAAAATGGCCATAACTCCTTAAATATTGACATTTCGGGGTTTTTAGCATGGCTTTCATTGAGTTTGTTTTAGAACAGTCAGAGGTCCCTAAATATTGACATTTTTGGGGTTATAGCATGCTTTTTCATTGAGTTTTTTAAAGATGAAAGATAGTATACTTTAAAATGGCCATAACTCCTTAAATATTGACATTTCGGGGTTTTTAGCATGGTTTTCATTGAGTTTGTTTTAGAACAGTCAGAGGTCCCTAAATATTGACATTTTTGGGGTTATAGCATGCTTTTTCATTGAGTTTTTTAAGGATGAAAGATAGTATACTTTAAAATGGCCATAACTCCTTAAATATTGACATTTCGGGGTTTTTAGCATGCTTTTTCATTGAGTTTGTTTTAGAACAGTCAGAGGTCCCTAAATATTGACATTTTTGGGGTTATAGCATGCTTTTTCATTGAGTTTTTTAAAGATGAAAGATAGTATACTTTAAAATGGCCATAACTCCTTAAATATTGACATTTCGGGGTTTTTAGCATGCTTTTTCATTGAGTTTGTTTTAGAACAGTCAGAGGTCCCTAAATATTGACATTTTTGGGGTTATAGCATGCTTTTTCATTGAGTTTTTTAAGGATGAAAGATAGTATACTTTAAAATGGCCATAACTCCTTAAATATTGACATTTCGGGGTTTTTAGCATGCTTTTTCATTGAGTTTGTTTTAGAACAGTCAGAGGTCCCTAAATATTGACATTTTTGGGGTTATAGCATGCTTTTTCATTGAGTTTTTTAAAGATGAAAGATAGTATACTTTAAAATGGCCATAACTCCTTAAATATTGACATTTCGGGGTTTTTAGCATGCTTTTTCATTGAGTTTGTTTTAGAACAGTCAGAGGTCCCTAAATATTGAAATTTTTGGGGTTATAGCATGCTTTTTCATTGAGGTTTTTAAAGATGAAAGATAGTATACTTTAAAATGACCATAACTCCTTAAATATTGACATTTCGGGGTTTTTAGCATGGTTTTCATTGAGTTTGTTTTAGAACAGTCAGAGGTCCCTAAATATTGACATTTTTGGGGTTATAGCATGCTTTTTCATTGAGTTTTTTAAAGATGAAAGATAGTATACTTTAAAATGGCCATAACTCCTTAAATATTGACATTTCGGAGTTTTTAGCATGTTTTTCATTGAGTTTTTTAAGGATGAAATATAGTATACTTTAAAATGGCCATAACTCCTTAAATATTGACATTTCGGGGTTTTTAGCATGCTTTTTCATTGAGTTTGTTTTAGAACAGTCAGAGGTCCCTAAATATTGACAGTTTTGGGGTTATAGCATGCTTTTTCATTGAGTTTTTTAAAGATGAAAGATAGTATACTTTAAAATGGCCATAACTCCTTAAATATTGACATTTCGGGGTTATTAGCATTCTTTTTCATTGAGTTTACTTTAGAATAGTCAGAGGTCCCTAAATATTGACATTTTTGGGGTTATAGCATGCTGTTTCATTGAGCTTTTTTAAAGATGAAAGATAGTATACTTTAAAATGGCCATAACTCCTTAAATATTGACATTTCGGGGTTTTTAGCATGCTGACATTTTTGGGGTTATAGCATGCTTTTTCATTGAGTTTTTTAAAGATGAAAGATAGTATACTTTAAAATGGCCATAACTCCTTAAATATTGACATTTCGGGGTTTTTAGCATGCTTTTTCATTGAGTTTGTTTTAGAACAGTCAGAGGTCCCTAAATATTGACATTTTTGGGGTTATAGCATGCTTTTTCATTGAGTTTTTTAAAGATGAAAGATAGTATACTTTAAAATGGCCATAACTCCTTAAATATTGACATTTCGGGGTTATTAGCATTCTTTTTCATTGAGTTTACTTTAGAATAGTCAGAGGTCCCTAAATATTGACATTTTTGGGGTTATAGCATGCTTTTTCATTGAGTTTTTTAAAGATGAAAGATAGTATACTTTAAAATGGCCATAACTCCTTAAATATTGACATTTCGGGGTTATTAGCATTCTTTTTCATTGAGTTTACTTTAGAATAGTCAGAGGTCCCTAAATATTGACATTTTTGGGGTTATAGCATGCTTTTTCTTTCAGTTTTTTAAAGATGAAAGATAGTATACTTTAAAATGGCCATAACTCCTTAAATATTGACATTTCGGGGTTTTTAGCATGCTTTTTCATTGAGTTTATTTTAGAATGGTCAGAGGTCCCTAAATATTGACATTTTTGGGCTTATTGCATGCTTTTTCTTTCAGTTTTTTAAAGATGAAAGATAGTATACTTTAAAATGGCCATAACTCCTTAAATATTGACTTTTCGGGGTTTTTAGCATGCTTTTTCATTGAGTTTATTTTAGAATGGTCAGAGGTCCCTAAATATTGACATTTTTGGGCTTATAGCATGTTTTTTCATTCAGTTTTTTAAAGATGAAAGATAGTATACTTTAGAATGGCCATAACTCCTTAAATATTGACATTTCGGGGTTTTGAGCATGCTTTTTCATTGAGTTTATTTTAGAATGGTCAGAGGTCCCTAAATATTGACATTTTTGGGATTATAGCATGCTTTTTCATTCAGTTTTTTAAAGATGAAAGATAGTATACTTTAAAATGGCCATAACTCCTTAAATATTGACATTTCGGGGTTTTTAGCATGCTTTTTCATTGAGTTTATTTTAGAAGGGTCAGAGGTCCCTAAATATTGACATTTCGGGGTTTTCAGCATGCTTTTTCATTGAGTTTTTTTAAGGATGGTCAGAGGTCCCTAAATATTGACATTTTTGGGGTTATAGCATGCTTTTTCATTGAGTTTTTTAAAGATGAAAGATAGTATACTTTAAAATGGCCATAACTCCTTAAATATTGACATTTCGGGGTTTTGGGAGCCGCGACCTTCTGCCTTCTTCCTACCAATGGTGAGAAGACATGTAAACATGCCTTAAGGTCTAATTAAAATAGTAAATTCCCATTGTAATAAATTATATAATTTGATTATTTTTTCTTGAAGATTTCCTAAGAATGAAATGCGAATGAACCCCTCAACATTTCAACAATTTTCCAAATTAAAATGCATAAAACTTTTCACATTGTTTAAAAAGTATGTTTTATACGTATGGGTGTATGTGTGTACAATGACATTTTAACCACAGTCGCATTAACGCATATTCTGAAATATTTAATTATTTCCTATAATTTGCCATACAATTCGCCTGCTTGCTCTTTCACCCACTCACATTTCTTCCTCATCACACACAACTGCTTCTCCTCCCCCTAATTCGACTAATAAACATGACAATAAACAAAACTTCCACAACCAGCGAATTATAATGAGAAGACAAAGAAAAGAATGCGACAAAAAATCCCCGATCCTCGTCATTCACATTCTGCCTCAGTGGCGTGTTAATAGCGTTGCCACAAAAACTCTTAACGCAAAAAAAAATATAAAAACAACAATAGCAGCAACAACAATTTAAACTTATTTAAACTAATTAACATTAGAATGGCATCCGTTTAAGGCCTTACCACCACTACTACAACGACGACGACAACAACATAATTTCACTACTGCCTTATACACTACTCTCAGCTCATCCGCTCAGAAATATTATAGCCGAGATGTTAATAAACTAGCTCTTGAAAAAGAGGGGCAGGGGGAGGAAGGAAGGTTGGAAAGGGGAACGACACAACTCACAAATGACTAACTACAGCTAATTGTGTCACTTAAACAATAAGTTTTTAACTAATTTTTCGGATGTTCTTCTTCTACGAAATGACTACGTCACAGTGTGTGTGTGTGTGTGTGAGCGAAAAAGTTAATCATGAAACATATAACTAGCTAAGAATGCATGTATTTGTTAATAGTTTATGCTAAACTTTTCTAGGCTGTTGCATGCCCTGGCAGTTGTGAGCTGAAAATAACGAAATATGATTAGGAAAAAGGGAGGAGGGAGGAGAGGTGATATTTGCATTAACTCGGTAAAGGCTCTGCTGAAGATCTTCTATTTGAAAAAAAAGAATAGCTGGAAAAAATCATTGATCTTCAAAGAAAACTGGCGCGTTGATCTCAAAGCCTTTCGGCAAAAGAAGTGCTGTAAAAGCATTCCAGCCTCTAGAATACCAATTGAAAAGACTCCGTCCGAAAAAGTCCTTGGAATGGTCTTCTATTAAAAAAGACCTGCAGAAGGTGATTAATTCATCAAAGACCGTCCGAGAAGGTCCTTGGAACAGTCTTTTATTCAAAAAGACCTGCAGAAGGTGTTTAATTCAATGTTGTTCTACTATCCATATCAGTCCCCTAGAACACCTTCCATTTACAACAGTCCTATAAAACTTTCCTAGATTAGATAAACATCGGTAGGGTATTTTCGTCTTCCATCCCTAGAAAATCCCTAGAAGTCTTCCCTCCAAAGAGGGCATGTAAAAGGCCACTCCACAGAATGACAATGGATAGTCTTCTTGCCACAGAAGACCTCTAAATGGACAAGAACTGTCTCTCTCTCTACATTAAAGACCATTAGAACGTCTTCTCTCCGTAGAAGATCTGTGGAAGGTCTTCTCTCCATAGAAGACCAATATAAGAGGAACTGTAGAAGGTCTTCTCCCCATGGAAAACGGGTTGAAGGTTTCCCTTCCACAGAAGGCCTGTTGAAGGTTTCCACTCCAAAAAAGACCTGTTGCAGGCTTTCTCTCCATAGAAGACCTGTTGAAGTGGTTTTCCCCATAAAAGACCTCATGAAAGTCTTCATTCCTTAGAAGACCCCTTGAATGTCTCCCCTCCATAAAAGACCTTATGAAGATCAATTGAAGGTCTTCTCGCCATAGAACCCCTATTGAAGGTCTTCTCGCCATAGAAGACCTGTTGACGGTTCTCTCTCCATAGAAAACCTGTTGAAGGTCCTTTCGCCATAGAAGACCTGTTAAAGGTCTTCTCGCCATAGAAAGACCTGTCGAAGGTCTTCTCGCCCTAGAAAGACCTGTTGAAGGTCTTCTCGCAATAGAAAGACCTGTTGAAGGTCTTCTTGCCATAGAAGACCTGTTGAAGGTCTTCTCGCCATAGAAGACCTGTTGAAAGGTCTTCTCGCCATAGAAGACCTGTTGAAAGGTCTTCTCGCCATAGAAGACCTGTTGAAAGGTCTTCTCGCCATAGACTTCTCTCCATGAAATACCTCTAGAAGTTCTCTTCTCCCTAGAAGACCTGTTGAAGTTCTTCTTCCCCTAGAAGACCTTTTGATGGTCTTCTCCCCCTAAATAACGTTTTTTAATAGTTTTATAGTTATTTTTGATTTTCTTTCTGAGAATCTTTCTAATTAGTCTCAACTTCCAATTCCCTATCGGCAATACTGCCCCAGTCACAACAAATCCTGGAATTTAATTGAAACTTGTCTCCAACATCCCAGCAGAAAAGCAAACGAGAAATCTTTTTCAATCCACGAATGTTGGTTTCCCCCTTTTCAAACGCAAGTCAAAACTTAATTATGGAGCTTTTAAGGTTTAGCGTCTATATTTCGTTGCTAACATATGGTGTGAAAGTCAAACGAAAAGAAACCTCCCCAACATTGCAATTCCAAGCCACCAGAAAAAAAAAACAAAACTTTGTAACGCACGTTCGCATTCTCAAGCATCCTACACAAAGACTCAACGATGACCATTGGCGATTTTCGCACAACCATCGTTAGTACTTGACTCTAACGGAGGGTGGTTGGAGGGGAGGCGACGGCTCCATAATACAAACATATTTATGTTTTGACTTTCTTTTGGGTCAGGCAACAAATCACGCATATGACCAGGCACACGTACACATAGCGACATCTTCACACACACACACAAATTAAAATGAAAGCCCATTCACTTTTTGTCACGCAGCACCAACGCCAACATCAAAGTAAACTACCTCCCAAATTTGCTTTTACGAAGCCTATATTTTTCAACAGCCTGTCAGTGAGAAAATATCCTTGCAGGCATAGACTTACATAGACAAAGGCAACATGTCCGTGGATGCAGCTGGCAAAGACTGGGGGAAATGGAAAAGTAGGTTGGTAGGCACTTTTGGCCAGGGGCGAAAAAATTGGGCTGGCTTTTTAGGCGGGCATATTAACTTTGTAAGGGAGGAATTTGAAAAAAAAGGAGGCTAATTCTAAAGGACATGAAAGACCAATGGAGGTTTGAGGCCCTTGGCAGATAGAAGGCCCTTTGAAAATTTTTATGAAGAAAATTCTCTTTGAGGTCATATTTTAAATATAAGGTGCTGTTAAGTTTTCCATAGAGCGAACACCATTTGAGGCCTTGAATAGGCAGAAGTCTGCTTAAAGCACTTAATTTAAAAAAAAAAAATAGACCATTTGAGAACTTTTATGGCCAGAAGACCCCCTATAAGTCTTTTTGGATATACAACTCTTGTGAGGAGTTGTTTAATACTTTTTGAGGTATGTTGTAGATGGAAGAACCTTGAGCTATTCTATAGATAAGAGTGCTGTAAGGCCTTCCATAGATAGCAGATCTTTGATATTTTCCATATATAAAAGACCTCTGAAGTCTTATATAAGGTTTTTCCACATAGGTCTTCTAACAATGGAAGATTTACTTCCATTCCATTAAAAAAAAAGTATTTTATACCCTCCACCATAGTATGGAGGATATATTCAGTTTGCCACTCCTTTTGTAACACCTCGAAATATGCATTTTAGACCCGAAAGTATATATATTCTTGATCAGCATAAAGTTCTATGTCGATTTAGCTATGTCTATCCGCCTGTGGGAATCACTCTAGCTTCCGCACGAAATGAAGAAGGTTGATAACATTTTACTCAAATGTATATTATTTCTGCAGGACTTTTGATATTTAAAATGGGTAATGAAGGTCCACGTTTTGGTATAACCCGCATATATATGGGAACCTCCCTATTTTCGATATTTTGATGATATTAACGACATTATTCACCGGTATTGTTTCAAATTTAGTATTTGAAGTTCGTAATGGATACTACAACCTACGACAGAAAATTCTCTGTGCAAGTCCTCGTTTTCCTATAGCCCCATGTAACGGTACCTCCCGATATTCAGTATTTTGATGATTTTAGCGACATTGTTCACCATAATTGTTTCAAATTTGGTATTTGAAGTTCGTAATGGATACTACAGCCTATGACAGAAAATTGTCTCTGCAGGCCCACGTCTTCCTATAGCCCCCATATAACAGTACCTCCCTATATTCGCTATTTTGATGATTTTAGCATTAATTATTCACCGTTTTTTAGTTTCGCATTTTAATATTGTTGTGGTTTTGACAAAAGTTTCTTATGCAGGTCCACGTCGTCGTATAGAACCTAATATAACGGCTACCGGTATTTTTAAGATTTTAACAGAGTTTTTAGCGAATTTTAATTTTATTTTATTTATTTTTTATTTATTTATTTTGAAAATTGCCAATTCGTTGCAATTGCCAATGGTCGAGGTATTCAAATTTCGGCCCGGCCGAACTTACAGTTTTTTTACTTGTTTCACTGCCTTTTTCTAAACCCAATCATATTTTATAATAATTTCCCATCCCACCCTCGTAGTTACTACCGTCCCCCAAATATGTATTTCACCCTCGAGGCTTTATAAAAATGAAGCACCCAAGCAGTGAATAGGGAAAACTGTATTTGTATGGGGCAGTATTCGTTCGTTTGCAAGAGGCTATTTACTGGCTTAATTATGATTAATTTTTTCTCCCTCCGTGGTCTCCATGTAAAACCCCAGCACACACACACATATTAACAGTGGAGTAAGAAGTCATATGCCGGCCGCTACAGCTGTGCAGTTTGGGGTGAAGGAATCGTGATCAATTTGAATGGTACACCATACTCGCAAAAAAATCACAAGAGAAAAAATTATTTGACGATTTTCCACGGAGTGCCTGAAAAAAAAAACTCGAGGAAAAAATGCATAAATTTACGATTTCAGCGCCTTCGTCTAAAGTAAAATGCGTTTTACTTGCACTTGGTAACCGTCAGAATTGCTGGTGCCTGTTTAAACGCAAAGTACTTGGCTGTATGAGACATTTTGTAGGAAATCGTCAAGGGTTCACTTACAAATCCATGGAAGTAAGGCGATAACAATATAAAATTTGGTAATTCAAAGTAGCCAAAATTATCAATTACGTAGTATATACTCAAAGTTTATATCAGTCGTTGTTGTGGATTCAATAATAAAAAACATCGGCAGAAAAGGCCCATGATTCACTTTGGTTGGGAAAATCAATCAATTTAATACCTTTAGTAAAGTGGGGAGTGTAAGTCCACAGGGATCAGGAACCCATATTTTTGAATACTTTTTTAATTAATTTTAAAATATAACAAAAAATAAGAAGTATGTAAAGGCTATGGTCGTGCGAGGCCGACCATGTGATACCCTACAACACTACAATATGTTAAAATATTCGTGGTTTAAGGGAAAATATGACTTTTATTTAACAGAAATGTTATGGTCTGTTTCACCCACTAAATATTACCCAATGACTATCCAAATTGGAAGACTTCTGCCCAGCCCTAAGGTCTACCTCCATGCTAACTTTCGCCTCGATTGGTCAATAATTGTGACCTGTAGAGCAACTGCAAAATCAAGAAATTTTTTTGGTCCATTTCAACCCCTAAATATTATGCGATCATCTCCAAAGGCTAATATTCTAACCATAACCCCACCATGCAAAATTTCGTGAGGATCGGACCATAATTGCGACCTGTAGAGTGATTACAAATTAACATGGACGGACGGGCGGACATACATAGCTAGATCGACTCATCTCACCGAGATAGGAAGATCCATATGTACTTTCCTATATGGGAAACCAATATTTCGAGGTGTTTCATAATTTTTGGACCAATCAATTTTATAATACCCCCAACACATAGTGTTGTAGGGTATAAAAACAAGCAAGCATCATGCAGGGCCGACCATGACCATCCTACAACACTATAATATATTGGAAAACCTCCTCAGGTCAAAACATATTTTAGTCGAATATTTGAAGTAATGCCATACTGTCCTGCACAAATGTTATCTTTGGTTTCCTTATATTTATTCCCTATGTTGTGCTGATTGGTATCCAATATAATTTCAGACAAAAGTTGTGGTCCATTTTAGCCGCTAAATATTACTAATGGGTCGTCCAAACTGCTAGACTTCTGCGCTGTCCTAAGCCTTAACCTTATGCAAAATTTCGTGTCGATTGGTTTTTAATTGTGATCTGTAGAGCCACTGTAAGATCAGGAAAGTTATAATTTTTGGTCCATTTGAGACACTAAATATACATCTTGAAAAACATTAGGCTTTAATTCTGACCCTAAATCTATCCCTATGCAACATGAACAATATTAGCCCATTCCTTCAAAGCCTACTCGATGGAGGGTAAAAAATGTGTATAATGATAAGAGAATTCAAAATATATTTAAATAAGGGTATACATCGGTTGGCTAAACCCAATTATAGTTTTCAAATTGTTTTGTCAGTTCAAAATGCAAAATGTCGGAAATTCAAAGTCTAAAATTTATAAAAACAAGTAAAAACCAGTAAAAAAAGTCATAAAGTCGGTCGGAGCCGACTTTACGATACCCTACACCACTTTGCTAATTTAGTAGAGCTCCGCATAACAATTAAAAGTTTTTATGGGAGAATTCAATCATACACGCTATGATTGTAATTATAATTTAAAGTCCAAATGACTAAATATGCCGAAGTATTTGTATCTTTTAAATTCGGACTTGTATTTCCCATTTGGTGCAACATTACTTTGAAATCAGATAAAGATATATATAGGGAGCTATACGAAATCTGAACCGATCTCGATAAAATTTAGCAAAGATATTTCTGAACTGCATTTAATATATTTCCCCAAATATTTTTGTTACAGAGTGCATATTACGGCTGCGGAGGACAAAAATAACAAATCAGATGAACAATATATATGGGAGCTATAGCTACATCTGAACCGATTTCGATCAAATTTGGCATACTTTTTTTCAAGCCTAATTTGGTTGTATGTGCAAAATTGCATACTATTCGGGCTGATATTACACGTTTGGTGAACAATAAAAGGCAAATCGGACGAAGATATATATGGGAGATATATCTAAATTTTGACGATTATCTCCAATTTCAATAAGGTTCGTCCTTGGGCCAAACAAATGATTTGTGCAAAATTTCATCTGGATCGGGCAGTAAATGCGAACTGTACTTTGTTTACAAAAATACATGGACAGACGGACGGACGGACATGCATAAATCGACTCAGAATGTGATTCTATGCAGATCATCAAAAGGAACTATGAGTCTATCTCGTTTCCTTTTGCCTGTTACAAACAAATGGACAAAGACATAATACCCTGACCACCTTGTGGTGTAGGGTATAAAAATATTAAGTTCGACCGGGCCGAACTTATAATACCCTCCACCTTAGAGTAAAGGAAACATTAGAACTCATTATGTCCCACAAATACCAATTTTTAGACATATTCATGGGAAAATGTGGAAAAAATCATCAAAATAGCGAATAACGGGAGGCGCCGCTATATGGAGCTATACAAAAACGTGGACCTATACATGCAATGTTTCGCCAGCAGAGCTAGAACCCGTTTTGACCAACAAATACCAATTTTTAAACAAATCCGTGAAAAAATGTGGCAAAAACCATCAATATGCCGAATATCGGGAGGTACCGTTATATGTGGGCTATACAAAATCGTGGACCTATACATTCAATGTTTCGCCACCAAAGCTAGAACCGCTTATTACCAACAAATACTAATTCTTAGACGAAGCCGCGAAAAAATGTGGCGAAAATCATCAAAATACCGAATATGGGAAGGAACCGTTATAGGGGGATTATACCAAAGCGTGGACCTATACATACAATGTTTCGCCACCTGAGCTAGAACCCATTATGATCAACGAATATCAATTTTCAGACAAATCCGTGAAAACCAGTGGCAAAAAATCAAAAAAATACCGAATATTGGGAGGTACCGTTATGTGGGGACTATACCAAAACGTGGACCGATTATCAATACCAACCATCCTAGACACAATAGAAATGGTTTTGCTAAATTTTGACGCTCTACGTCAAATAATGTGGGCTGTATCGTGATTTCAACAGACAGACAGACATCGTTAAATCGACCTAGAATTGTATGCTGATTTTGAATATATATATACTTTACGGGGTCAATGACGAATATTTAGAGGTGTTACAAACGGAATGACAAAGATGGACGGTATAAAAATCGCTAAAATTCAGGTATGGTTGGTCTTTGTTTTTTTATCTTTCTTTATAAAATCTGCCTTTGGTTGCCCTGTCTGTTTTTAAAATACATATTTTATTAATCTGTTGGTCCTTCGAAAAATTGTTATTTGGTATTTAAAAATTATTCCCTGAACTTCCACTTTTGATTGGACTGTTCCCAAAAAATTCACACTTACTTCTTCAAAAATAATCTTAATCACTTGATCGACTTGTACTGGAATGCCTCATATTTTCATCCCTGAATAGATGATGTTTTTTTTTCTATGCAGTTTCCCGCTTGAACTTATCCTTATGGATCTCAATTTTTAGCTGGCTGCTTTTAATCTTTACATACGTTTTGGCAATTTATCTTGACTTGGAGAAAACGAAGCGCATAAACAGAACACACCTATACACTCAAACACACCCGTATAGAGGAATAGTAATGCAGCAATACAATACTCAAAAGTGAAACACGTTTCTACGTTTCACAATCGTCGTCGAATGGTCGTCGTGGTGTTTGTTTCCCCCTCGCATGCACACATCTAAAGGCACTCACATGTACCATCCATGTGAATATTTATGAGGACCTCTTAAATTGCACCAAATGACAGTCGTACTCAGGACCTGGAGAAATGGACGAACGCGCATAAAAAGAAGAAAGAATTTGAAATGAAAATCAGAAAAAAGATCTAAGCAAACTAGAAGAGATGAATTGTTGGCCATTGCAACTGAATGGTTGGCTGGCTAGGTAACTGACTGACTAGTTGGTTGGCAAGCAGACTGGTGTTCCGGCCGTGGTGTTCTATGCGACATTTATGTGCATCTCGTGGCCATTGAATTGCCTCTCTCGTGTATGTGTGTGTGCATAATGACAGGTGTCGTGTTATTCTTAAAACTCCTCCCTGTCGATTCTATTGTGTGATCCTGTGCCAGGATGAACAATGCACATGGAGGATTTTTTTCTCTCGATATTTTGCGACTAAAACTAACATCCTAAAAGAGTTTTGCTTTTTTCTCTGGCCATTTGTGTAAACTGGAGAATACGTATTTTTCTATGTGTGATTCTGTGTTTGGTGTGCCTATTCCCTGCACATAAATTATGACCTCTGCCCAACATTACGTTGTCTGGCAATATCCAATGGACTTCCGCCCAAAGTTTTTAGTTGCAGCCCATTTTCTATTGCAACTTTTTCTTCGATTTTCGTTGTGGCATTTAACATTTGCTGTTGTTGCATGCAATAGGATGCAAGAAGAAGCTGAGGGAAGGACATCATTCAGAGGACCCTTATTGTTTTCGCCACAGCACCTCAATACAATCGACAGGGATGGAGTTATTGTTTTGCATGCACACAACTCTGCTGTCATCTGCTGTCATCTGCTTAGCCAGGTTTTCAGCTACGATAATCCCCAGCACCTCTTCACCCTTTACCCCTCTTTCCTCCTCTCCTCTCCTATCCTTCTTTAAATTGCATCACGTTCATAAACATAAATACAGTCATAACATTTGTTTTCCCAATAGACATTTATTTGTTTTCTCCACACATAAAAGAAAAACGATTTCCATACCAAAGCTTGCATCCCAGACCAGGTAACAGCAGTGAGTGGTCTCCTTTTGGGGAGAGTTACTCCAAGCATCATAACACTTAACATTTATGACAAACGAATGATGTCAATTTACCCAGAATCATCCCAGGCACTTTTGAAAGGAATTCCACAGAATAGTTGTCAATTGGAGTCCAAACCCCTCTACCCCTCTACTTGTTCGGCAATTGTCATATCGTATTGTCATCCTAATGTTCGATAATAAATTTTAGTGGTTACACTCGAAATGGCCAAGACTTGTGGCCAGTGGCTAATGGATTGTGTAAAAATATATGGCGTATTAAAATAACTCTTTCCACACCAATTGCAAGAAATGGATATTCGGAAGCATTGGATTAAGGAGATGTCTCTTAGATACGTCCGAGTATATGAAATGCGGAATTATGGAAATGGTTTGATGTGGTCAATGACTGCTGGGTTGTATAACATATTGAGTATTAAAATACTCCCAATACAAATCGGATGCAATTGATATTTTGGAATTCGATAGAGATACCAATAAGGATGTGTCTAAGGACATCTAAAATCAAGGTATGTAAATTTATTGATAAGTGTAATGAGCTGCAAAAAATGAAATAGAATCGGAATATTAGGTTGAATTTATCTATTCCAAATGGGGTTATTTTAGATACGAAGTTAGGAAGCCGAAGGTCTTCTCTGAAAAGGCTTACCTTCTTTTTACAAGTAAAAACACCATTATGTTCATCTGAGCAGACATTTTTATACCCTCAACCATGCGAAAACTTTATTCATGGCCAAATCATTTGTCCTCAAATTCTCTTAAATGTGAAACTTCCGTCGTAATTGGGCTCTATCTTTGGAAATGGTTGAAAATTGTGGTCAAGGTCCCAAAATTGTGGTCAAGGGGTTACCTTTGTATAGGGGCTATAGAAAACCAGTAAAGAAAGTCTTAAAGTCGGGCGGGCCGACTTTATGATACCCTACACCAATTTGCTAATTTAGTAGAGCTCCGCATAACAATTAAAAGTTTTTATGGGAGAATTCAATCATGGACGCTATGATTGTAATTATAATTTAAAGTCCAAAGGACTAAATATGCCGGAGCATTTGTATTTTTTAAATTCGGACTTGTATTGCCCCTTTGGTGCACAATTAATTTGAAATCGGAAAAAGATCTATATGTGTACCATATCCAAATCGGAACAGATCTCGATAAAATTTGGCAAAGATATTTCTGAGCTGTATTTGATATATTTCCCTGAATATCGTTGTTACGGAGTGCATATTACGGCTGTGGGTAACAAATATAACAAATCGGATGAACAGTATATATGGGAGCTATAGCTATATCTGAACCGATCTTCACCCAATTTGACATACTAGCTTCTAGACTCAATTCGGTCGTGGTGCCAAATTCCATTCCATTTGGAAAAATATCAGACGTTTCTTGCACAATAAAAGGTAAATCGGACGAAGTTATATATGGGAGCTATATCCAAATCTGAACCGATCTCGATAAATTTTAGCAAATATATTTCTGAGCTGTATTTGATATATTTCCCCAAATATTGTTGATACAGAGTGTACAGTACGGCTGCGGAGGACAAAAATAACAAATCTAATGAAAAATATATGTGGGAGCTATAGCTATATCTGAACCGATTTCGATCAAATTTGGCATACTTATTTTCAGGCCTAATTTGGTTGTATGTGCAAAATTCCATACAATTCGGGCTGATATTACACGTTTGGTGCACAATAAAAAGCAAATCGGACGAAGATATATATGGGAGCTATATCTAAATTTTGACCGATTATCTCCAATTTTAACAGGGTTCGTCCTTGGGCCAAACAAATGATTTCTGCAAACAAATTTCATCTGGATAGGGCAATAAATGCGAACTGTAGTTTGTTTACAAAAATACATGGACAGACTGACATTCATAAATTGACTCAGAATGTCATTCTATGTAAATCAACAAAAGGAACTATCGGTCTATCTCGTTTCCTTTTGCCTGTTACAAACAAATGTACAAAGACATAATACCCTTACCACCTTGTGGTGTAGGGTATAAATAGTGGGGGCGGATATCCCAAAATTTCCCATAACAGCTAATTTGGTGCTAAAAATTGAAGAATTCCCAAAATTCGGTGCCACTGACAGAGGGCGGCTATACCAAAATGTGTAGCTACGTCAAATATAAAATTACAACCAATTTTTTTCATTACAAAATTTTTCGATATGTACGATAATATGGTACGATATAACCCACTTTCAAAGCTCAACAAAAATATACGGCACATTTAATTTATTTATCTTAAACATTGTTCAATCTTCATTTCAACTGATGGACGGACATCTCTAAATCGACGCAGGATTACGATACAGGGTGATATAAAAAAACTAAAACAAAGTCAAACGCCATAACTTTTACATTTCTTTTTTTAATTTTATTGAGTGAAAACAAAAAATGTCGGAAATAGCATCAAATTTTAGAATAAGTTTAGATTTGTTCGAATTGGTCAACTTTGGCACGAATTATGGCATTCAAATGGCCAATGAAACCGCCACACGCTGCCCGAATGTTGCTCTGCGGTATTTTGGCACATTTCCGGCGAAGCGTTTGTTTGAGGTATTCTTAGCGCCAACATTGCTTTCCAAAATACTCCAGACACAATAGTCCAACGGATAGGAATCCGAAGATTTTGGTGGCCATTGTGCGCTGGAAATGATGCTGAGTCCTGTTGGAATGTCCAAGGTCTGCGGCGAAAATGTTTGCGTGACCCTCCAGAATATTTTCGCGATAATTTTCGGCATTTATTCTGATGCCGCGGTCGATTAATACTAGCGGAGAGCGACCGTCGGCTGTTATGGCGACCCACACCATCACCATGGCCGACTCTTGAGTTCTGGTGCACATTTTCAGATGACCTCTTTGGCAAGTAAACACGATAATTTTGTTTGTTTACAAACTGCTGGACAACGAATGTTTTCTTATAGGAGAAAACCAAATTCGGTAGTTCACCACTTTCGGCCAAGCGAAGCAACTCTTTAGCTCTTCTGAGATTATTTTCTTTTCGTTGCGGTGTAAGTTCTTGCACTTTTTGGAATTTTAATGATTTAACCCGAGCTCATATTTCAATATTTGCCGAATGGAATACTGCGATATGTTCAGCCCACGAGTCATTTTTCGGCCACTGCGACGCGGATTTTAATCAAGTCGCTTCTTTACTTTTCGAACCGTTTCTGCTGATGTTGCTGTTTTCTTCCGTCTAGTTCCTTGACGTCGGGCTACGCTACCAGTATCACGGTAATGAGCGATGGTACGAGATGGGTTTCCAGCCAAATATAAAAAAATCATACTATCACGCTTGAATTCCATCACGAATAACTTTTTTTTTTTTGGAAAATTCTCACCAAAATGCTTCTATACGCTTGTAAACAATATAATGAGCTGTCACTGGAATAATTTTAGCAATTGTCGGACGAGTGACTTAGAAATGACAGCAGTCTGAAATTGGTTGCATTTTTTTCATCTCATCCTGTATGAGCACTTTACCTTTGGAAATTATTGAAAATTGTTGTCAAGGTCCCAAAAATACCGAGAATTAGGTGTTACCTTTATAAAAGGGCTATAGAAAAATGGGCGGGCAGATATCCCGAAATTTCCCATATCATCTGATATAGTGAAAAATTGTGGCTAAAAATTTATAAATTCTGAAGTTGAGTGCTACAGTCATATGGGGGCAATACCAACAAATTTTACCTAAATGAAACATTTTTTTTCGAAATATTAATTTACAGCTAATTTCCAAATAACGACAATCCTGAAGTCGCTTTATATGGTATAATACCTTAATGTGGTACAATATAGCCCACATTCAATACTCCGAAAATATCTACGGCATATTTAATTTATTTATCTTAAAAATTGTTCTATCTTCATTTCAACCGATGGACGGACATTGAAAAATCGACTTAGGATCACTATAGCATGTACTTCAGGGCGTCTGAGGCGAATATATCGAGGTGTTACAAACAGAATGGCAATGCTAATATATCCTCCATTTTATCGAGGATAGTAAAAATGTGTAGTAAGTGTTGATTTTTGAAAAATACAAAACTTTAACTCAGTTGGCTCTTACAAAGATTCTATTAAAATTCAAAATCCTGATCCTTGAAAAAAAAATATTCCTTAAAGATATATGATTGATGGCTTGCACTGCGAGTAATTTTAACCTATGTCTTATATCTAGAGAGGGTATATATCATTTGATACGGCCAAAGCATTCCTCATCCTAATAATGGTCCTAAGCCTCTTTGGACCAAATCCGCTTCAGGACATTTGGAGTAGATCTAATAATATATATAATAATATAATATTGTTTAAGAAACTAGATCGAGTTCGAAGATGGGCAATATCGGTCCACTCCTTCTGGCACATCCCCCAGGTCCAAAAGGTCGAAGTTTTTAAAGAAAACAAGAAAAAAAGTTGTAAGTTCGGCCAGGCCGAACTTTGAATACCCTCTACCATTTGGTATAAATTTGGCAATTTTCAAAAAATTTAAATTAATTAAAAATTCTGTTAAAATCTTAAAAATACCGAATGTAGGCGTATATTAGGGTCTATACGACGACGTGGACCTGTGTACGCAACTTATATCATAAGCCTGCACAGACAATTTTCTAACATAGGATGTAGTATCCATTATGAACTTCATATACAAAATTTGAAATACTTCCGGTAAATAATGTCGCTAAAATCATCAAAATACCGTATATCGAGGGTACCGTTATATGGAGGCTATACGAAGACGTGGACCTGCACAGACGATTTTCTGTCACAGGTTTTAGTATTCATTACGAACTTCAAATATTAAATTTGAAATAGTTCTAGTGAATAATGTCGCTAAAATCATCAAAATACCAAATATCGGTGGAATCGTTATATGGGGTTATACGAATACGACAATTTTCGGTCATAGGCCGTAGTATCCATTACGAACTTTGAATACCAAATTTGAAAGAATTCCGGCAAATAATGTCGCTAAAATCATCAAAATACCGAAAAATGGAGGTACCGTTATATGGGGGCTATACGAAGACATGGACCTACATGGCCCATTTTCAATACCAAAACACGAACATTGCTAAATCGACATAGAATTTTATGCTGATCAAGAATATGTATACTTTGTGGGGTCTAAATTTTATATTTCGAGGTGTTACAAACGGAATGACAAACCTAATATACCCTCCATACTATGGTGGAGGGTATAAAAAAAATCTGCGCAGAAAGAGCAATATTGCTCCAACTTTGCAAATCGTAAGCTATCACTCCATCAAGTACCTCCCCCACAAAGGGTCAAAATTTTGAATAATTATATCTCTTATAAAATGTGATGATTTAACACATCACCATATATTTTTTAGTCCAAAATCTTTTATAAAGATGGTAGGGATCAGACCATTTCTTCTGGTACCTCCCCACAAAGGCTTAACGTTTTGAATAACCAAAACGATTATAAAATGCGAAATAAACATCTGATTCGTTTCATATTTCAGCTATCCCATTATTTCTGCTAACACAAGATCTGCTGTGAAGATGGAATATATCGGTCAACTCCTTCTGGTACCTTCCCCACAAAGGGTCGAAATTTTGAATATCCATGAAGTTCATAAAACGATAGATTAATATCTAATTCCATTCATACTTTCTACGTCTCAATATTTTTATCAACACAAGATCTGTTATAAAGATGGTAGAGACCGGACCATTCCTTCTAATACCTCCCCCCACAAAGGGTCAAAGCTTTCAATAACCAAAATCACTATAAAACCCGAAATAAGCCTCCGGCTCACTTCATATTTCACACATCCCATTATTTCTGCTAACAAGATATGGGTTGTGAAGATGGGATATATCGGTTCACTCTTTCTGGTACCTACCATACAAAGGGTCGAAATTTTGAATATCCATGAAGTTCATAACGTATTTCGCGAAATTAAGATCGAATTTCAAATAGACTTGGCACATCTCAGTATTTCTGTCAACAAAAAATCTGTAATATATATGATAGAGATCGGATGGTCCCCTTCTGGTACACCCCCACAAAGGGTCAACATTTTGAATAACAAAAACGATTAAAAAATCCAAAATAAGCATCCGGTTCTCTTCATAGTTCACACATCACATTATGTCTACAAATTCAAGATATGCTGTGAAAATGGGATATATCAGTTCACTAGTGCTGATACCTTCCCCACAAAGGGTGGACATTTTGAATATTCATGAGGCCCATAAAACGCGAAATTAACATCCAATTTCATTCAGACTTGGCACATCTCAATGTATCTGTCAACACAAGATCTGTATTATAAATGATAGAGATCGGAGAATTCCTTCTGGTACCTCGCCCACAAAGGGTCAAAGTTTTGAATAACCAAAACGATTAAAAATCCGAAATCATTTTTCAGATATCCCATTATTCCTGCTATCACAAGATCTGCTGTTAAGATGGAATATATCGTTCCACTCCTTCTGTTACTTCCCCCACAAAGGGTCGATATTTCGAATATCCATGAAGCTCATAAAACGAGAAATTAACATCCGCTTCCATTCAGATTTGGCACATCTCAATATTTTTGCCAACAAAAGATCTGTAATACAATTGATAGGGATCGGACCATTCCTTCTGGTACATCCCCCACAAAGGGTCAAAGTTTTGAATAACCAAAACGATTAAAAATCCGAAATAAGCATCCGGCTCTCTTCATAGTTCACACATCCCATTATTTCTACAAATTCACGATCTGCTGTGAAAATGGGATATACCAGTTCACTAGTTCTGTTACCTCTCCCATTGGCCCATTCCTTCGGATCTTTCTCCATAGAGGGTCAACAATTTTAATAATCATAACAGAAGTCAAAATATATTTGAAAAATCGAACATTGGCTGAGGGTATCCATCTGTCGGCTAAATGGACTGATAATATAATTTACAGTTACGAATCATCTATCCTAACCGATAATAGAGCAGCACAATCCCCTCCCATCTTTTAAACCACAATCATTAATACTCAATGTTCACAGATTCGATTTGACCTACACAAATTTAAGACAAATACGATGTGTAAAATTTGGACCAGATTTATGCAACCTTCAAGCAGAGATTATCAAAAGAGACTCTTCTTTCGGCTTCTTTGAAATATTTCCGTCTTCAAAATGTAACTTCTTTCATGGAAAACATAACGAATATTTCCCCCTTTTTGCCCAAGTATTTCAAAAAACCCAACTCCCATAACTATTATTTTATTCAATTGGCTTCATGGAGTCGAGAGATTATCAAAAAACTGTTGGAAAATGTCGGCAAATGATATACATTGTTCATTATTTGGCAAAATATCTTCGAAGAAGCTGGTCTCACAGGATATTTGATATTCGCACAATAAAAACAACAACAATGAACGAAAATCGCCCTTTTTTGCTGGGAGTTTATAATAACAAGTGGCATTATTGTAGTTGTTTGTACGCTCTTTAAAAAATAGGGGCAATCACAGTCAATTGTCAATAATGTCACCGACCGACGACTGAGAGAGATGTAGAAGGAGAGGCGAAACGAGGGAGAAAAAAAACAAAAGGTCTTTTTGCCTCCAGTAGTTCAGTCAACTCCTTTGGGAGGGTGTCGGATTTGTTTTTTTTTTTTCGCTTTTACATTTTGGTTTGACTTGAATTTTCAATTTTGTTGTTGGTCCTCCTTGGGTTTTAATAGGACTTGTTGTTTTTTTCTCTCGGCAAGTGTAACTAAAAGAAATTGTGTGTGAAAACAAAAATTGGAAAAATTCTCACTCACACACATACACACTCGCATATACTCTGGGAAATTTTAGAAGAAAATGCCAAATCACAACAACATTCCAAATCCCAGTTATTTTTTCAGAGCAGCAGCAGTAGCAGAAGAAAAAACTCAACAGAAAATCTTTAGTTTTTTGCCGAATTTGGATTGAATGCCAAGGGACGAGGACCAAAAAAAAAAGAAAACTAACATTCACTGTTCAGTTCAGTGGCAGTTACAGGACATCAGCAAAGAGACACATTCCCATACACACACACACACACTTGCACACATATAGACGAATGAACAATATCTTATCCAGCAATAACAGCAACAACAACAAATTAACAACAAGGCAAGAAAATCTCAAACTCATTGCAGGACAATATAAAAATTGAACATCATTCTGTTATTTCTTGGAATTGTTCTAATTTGAAAAAGTGCCAACTCGGAAAGTTTTTTTTTTTTCGTCGTCTTTTTTTGTAAACCCATAAATTACTAAGTTTGTATTAGGTGCCACTGGTCGTTTGGTGGGGGTTTGATGAGAAAAGTTTTTTTTCTTGGTGCTTTGTTCGGATAGGATTTGTAGCTATCACTGCTAATTTCCCTTGAAATATCAGATTTACGAAAATTTGTTTTCAAGGATTTTTGTGAGCCACCAACACCATATGGTGCAGCGTGTAATGGTGTCTCTTTGACTCATTGTTGGCTAATTAATTGAAGTTTGAGTAGAATAAGAAAAATGGGAAGATAGGCGTTGTGCTTAGCAGTTCAGAAAGTTGAAAAAAAATTGGAACGACCTTCAAAATAGCATTCCAAAATATATCCTAATGAACATCTATCTACATACATAGAATTGTAAAAGATAAGTGACGGACGGCCCCACCAAAGACCTGAAGAAATAGCTCGAGCTATAGTCTTACATTTGGGCATGTAGGCAGTTAGAACTATAGGTGATAAGTGAACGATAAGGCGGGGCTTTTTAATTAAAAGGTCCTGCTCAAGTGCGAAAATGGGAAATTTAGATCCACTGTTTCTTGTACCTCTCCCCCAAAAGGGTAAAAATGTATTATTGTAAATTATAATCTGAAAATTATTAACCTAATAAAATGTGAAAAAAGAGCCCGAGTGTCCCTAAATTAAGCACTTATCAATATTTCTAAAAATTAAGAAAATCCAAATATTCTACCACTCTACTTGCCCCACAGCAGGCAACATTTAACCACGAAGCATATAAAATGTGAAGTGAGTATCCTATTCCTTTCAAACTTGGTAAATCTCAGTATTTCTACCAACGCAAGATCTGATATGAAGATGAAATATATCAGTCCACTCCTTCTGATGTCATGTAACATGTTTGGTTACAATTTTGAATCGAGTTTGCTGTATATTGGCAGTTTTTGTTCTCCCTGTACCCAATATATTCGGTATGTGGATGATTTTTTCCTCCTAATATGACAGCAAGTCATACCAAACTATATAACGACCATGATTTTATCTTCTCTGATAGCAAATTCCATATTTTCTTATATCCCCATATAAGTATACCTAACAATATTGGGTATTTTGACGATTTATGTCACATTTTTCAACAGAATTGCCACAAAATTGGTATTTACAGTTCGCAGTAAGTACCGCCTTCCATGGCAAATAATTGGCTGTACAGGTCAACGTTTTCGAAAAGCCTATATATAACTTCAAAACCCTATATTCGGAATTATAATAATTTTAGCCACTAATTTTTTTATATCTCATATAAATCAGTCTTGCCCTAGAAAATAGGTACTAGAAAATACTAAATATTGTACTGCTAGAACTAAAATTCGTCAACTTTACATGTAGGTTTATCTGACAAAACGAAAACCTTCTAAGAAACTCGAGATAAAATATCATAAAATGTTATACCAAAAATGTACCGTAAATGTACTGAATGCGGAGGCGTAGAACTAGGAGTTTTCACGAAATATTATACTAAATGTTTTTTTTTTTTTTTTTTTTTTTTTTTGGAATTTAGTCCTATAATTCAATTCTCCATAGAAAATAGTTCGTGTAAAAATATGCCTGTTAATGCCGAAATTTCAGTATTCGAGGGGTATGTGTCACTTCTGTCAGTAGAAACAAACAATTGAAAATCATAAAAATGCTAAATATCGGGAGGATGTGATGGAAAAACTTTAACCTAAACCCTGAGCGTGACTACCGAAATTTATTCCAATGCGTTATAAACTAAGGCTAAAATATGAATATATAAGAAAGTACGTTTATATAGGGGCTATAGGAAAAAGTGGACCTATATAGACCATTTTCTGTCCCAGGAAATAGAATCTATTAGATCTCAAAATACCGAATTTTAAGCTAGTCCGTTAGAAACAGTGACCAAAAACCTTAAAATTCCAAATGCCTGAAGGTACCGTTAAATGGGGGCTGTACAAAAGCATTGACTTATATGGACAATGTTCTGCGACAGTAGGTAAAACTTAGTATTAATTCCAAATATCTAATTTAATGCTATTCCGGTAGAAAACTTATTATTATTTCCAAATACCGAATTTAATGCTATTCCGCAAGAAAATAAGGTAGGATAACGTGGACATATATAACAGTGTTCTGGCACAGCATTCCGAACATGGGAAGGTACCGTTATATACGGGAAAAAGGGTCTATATAGGCATATATATTTTGTTGGGTCTAAAATGATAATTTCGATGAGTTGCAAATGGAATGAGAAACATAACATGCCCTCCATACTATGTATGTGGTGGGTATAAAAAGTCGAGCACTTTTGGTATAGAAAATATTTAATTTAGAGTTTAGATAGAAATCTTAAAATGGGCTCGAGTACCACTGATTACGTAAAGAGCGCGAGATAAGGTGGGGTTTTTGAAAATTCATTCTTAAAGGGTATGAAAAGAACAAAGAGACGGAAAATTGTACAACACTTCATGTCATTAGACGACCTGTAAGTTTTAAGGTCAGATTGGGGCTTTTTCGTAAGAATAGGTTTGAATAAGTATGCCAGAAAAAATACCTCTTGTGCATTATGACCGTCAGATCTTTAAAATTTTGGTCGCCACTCGAGTAATTTGCGATGGATAGGATTTTTGATTATTCGTACTTCAGGTAAATGCAATATGCTAGAAGAGATTTAAGAAAATTCTTCCAATTTTAATTATTACATTTGGGTCACTTTTGGAGAGTAGTTCTGAGATATAAAGGGATTTTTGAAATTCGACCCTTTAAAGGTTCCAAAAGGTTTTGAAAGGTAACGAAGGTAACTCTTTCAACAAATTAATAGTGGGGATTCAGGTTAAGGGTTCTTTTCAGACCCGATATTAGTTTTATTTTAAGATTTTAAAAAACGATTAAAAACGATTACTGATATACTTGGATGCAATGAAAAGAATTGATGATATAAAGGTTGTTGGTTTAGCTGCTACCTATTATCTTCTTGACAACGCTAGTTTAAGCAACTCATAAACGTTGCGTATCACAAACGAAAAAGGCTAACAAATCAATATTTATAGATGATGCGAATCGTAACGTTGCTTTTTTTCCAATATCTTGACTTGTATGACACGTGGTCTCAACATGACGGTATATTTACCAACTCTACATTCCGATTTTATGTTATTTTCTTATATTTTTCAATTGCAACAACAAAATGTTTTTCATTTAATTGAAAATCTTCCGACATAAAGTTCAATATTAAATGTTGCTAAGTATATCGAAAGATATATTGGCCTTCAAAAATTTTAGCCCAAGCATCCGAAGCATTTTTGGGGTTTTGATCCACTAACCGAATTTTCTACCATCCCGACTGGTTATCGGCCAGTAAAATTAAATTAAATCTAAAATATTCTTTCCTGACACCCTCCCCAGAAAATAAAGTAGTAAAGGAGATTTTGACTTAGATTGAAAAACCTATTTAATAAGCAGTTTAAAACGTAAAATATAATGGCACGTATAATGTATAAATATAGGTAAAAAGTATCAGTCGTTTGGTGGAGAAGGTAACAGAACGAGTGGACCGGAGTATCTCATATTCACTCTATATCTGTGGTTTGTAAAAATATTAGGATATACCAAATTTGTGCCAAAAAAGGTCAGTAGCATATTTCACATTGTAACACCAGATATAGAGTTTGTAGAAATATTAGGATTAGCAAACTCTTATTTCGGACTTAGTCGGACTCCTAAAACGGATACTCCCAGTGAGGGTGCACCAGTGAGAGAGACGAACGGACGAACACCGCTAAATCGACGACAAATGTTTTGAAACGGGTTTCATCAAAAAAAAAAACCTAAGGTCTAAAACCATTGTTATACCCTACAACGCTATGTGTTGGGGGTATTATAAGTTTGATTGGGCCAAAAATTATGTAACACCACGAAATATATATGGATTTTCCTATCTCGCCGAGCTGAGTCGATCTAGCTTTGTATGTCCGTCCGTGTTAATTTGTAATCACTGTCCATGTTAATTTGTAATCACTCTACGGGTCGCATTTATGACCCAATTATGATGATCGCATAATATTTAGGGGTTGAAATGGAACAAAAACTGAAAAAATTAATGATTTTGCAGTTGCTCTACAGGTCGCAATTATAGACCAATCAAAGCGGAACTTAGCATGGGGCTAGAACTCAGAACTGGGCAGAAGTCTTCCAATTTTGATGGTCATCAGGTAATATTTAGTGAGTGAAATAGGCCACAACATTTTTGTTAAATAAAAGTCAAATTTTCTATTAAACCGCGAATATTTTTAATGCCGGCGAAATCACAAGTAGACGAACAGGTCAATGTAGATGCCGATAGTAAATATATCGGTAATATATAGCGAAGTATATACAATGTGTATATACAAAGGAAGGGGACGTTAGTTAGAATGCTTATATCTCAAGAATGGCTGGACCGATTTTGACAAATTTTGTCAATTCAGAATACCTTTTGACATAAAAGTATAAAATCAAAAAAAAAATCGCAGAAAAATATGCCAATAATTCAATTTTTATTTTTTTAATTTTTCCGATTTTTTCAATTTGACTTATAATATTTTGTAATATTCTTTCACCTTACAACGCAGGTTGGGGATTTTACATAAGTATTGCAAATATCATCTGTTCCTCACGAAAATTTTCACAAGGTTAGGGTTGGGCTGAGAAGGGCTAGGCCTATTAATTTCAAAGATGTCCGCAATATATTAGAGGTTAAAACGGACCAACAACTAAAAATTTTCCTGATTTTGCAGCCGTGATAAAGGTCACAAATAGAATCCAAAGGACACGAAATCTCGCATAAAGTTAGAGTTTAGGACAGCGAGTAGAATGGACCACTAATTTTGTATGAAAAAATAACAGCATTACTTACAGGCGATATCCGAAATGCACAAAAGGCGAACTTCTGGCATTTTTATGCTGATTTCGTTGACGAATATAGCCAAATATCGTAAACAAGCAAATCATATAGATGAGTCTAAATTTGGAGATACAGAGGGGCTTTTTGCTTTTGGAGATGATTGCAAAATATTTAGGGGTTCAATTTAACCAAAAACAGAAATGTTTTTTTCCGATCACACAATTTAAGCCAATCGACACGCCTGTGAAGAGAGTTATGGACAGGGAAGAATTCTAGCATTTTGAAGGACCATTGGATTATATTTAGCTGTAAAATGGACCACAACAACTAATAGCCCGAAGGAGTGCATAAATATTGGGCAAATGTCCCTAGTAAAAGTCCTAATTTCAAAAGTGAAACCTTCCAATATGGATTTGGACATAAGGGGGCTTCTAACATATTGTAGTATTGTAGGGTATAACATAGTAGGCCCCGCACGACTATAGCCTTTGCTTACTCGCAACTACTACGTTATATACTATTATACTATTACGTTATATTGCCAAAATCAATATATACCCAAAATGCAAACATTCAATGAAATACTAATCCGAGAATTTTCAAAAAAAAAATGTGCATGAGGGGAGGACTTTTCCCTTCCATTTTGGTTAATTTATGGTGAAAACTTTCAAAATATCGTTACACATGTCTCAAATATTTTAGCTCTACTTTCATAACTTACTAATTTTTTTCATCTAATTTTTGAAAAATGTACTTTTTTCACACAGTCTAATAAACGCCTTGCTTTTTTTGTCCGTTGACATTCGTGTACTGCACTCACCTGTGCATTAACTTCCATATTTTCTCTTATCTAACTTAAATTGTGAATGTTATGTAACATTGTTTGGAACTCCATCTCTACTAAGTGTTTCTGTCGATCCTAATTGTGATGATTTTTAACCCCAACACAATTTTATTGAGTTCGAATACAAAAGATAAGGTCCCTTATCTTTTGTATTCGAATGAAAATCATTAATAAAAAATTTGAAAAGTAAACTCCTTTCTTTTAACACGTTTCTCTAACTCTCCGTCTATCTCCCTCTCTTTTTCTTAAGACCCCTGCAACAATAACATGTAAATAATGCAATTGAATTAAGGACTTTTGCCTCGGGCTAAATGAAGAAAAAACAACAACAAGGATACAAAAAGACCATTTTTTCACAACTAATTTTCCTGTAGTTGCTGTCTGAGGTGAGGTTGTTGTTGCTGCTGTTATTGTTGTTGTCTTTTGCTGTTCCTCTAACTTTTGTTTGTTTTTGCTTTCGTTGCACTTTTATGCCAATGCAACTCCTACGGAGTTCTCAGAAACCCTCAGAACATTTTTATACATAGATTTGTAACAATTTTTTAAAAAACTTTCTAAAGGTTTTGTAAACGTTGCCTTGTGTTCTCCTACATCTTCTTCTTATCCTCCTCCTTTTAGCTAGATATTGTTCTTGATTTCTAAATGCCCTTTTAGTTGGGCATTGTTTTTGTTTCATTTACCTTCTTTTTGTCTGTTGCCGCCTTTTGTTCTTTCTGCTTTACAAATTCGTTTATCTGTGCCTTTTGTTGATGTTTTGGTGAGTGTGTTTGTGTGTGAGTGCAGCTTATCCTTTTCTTTAGCCCAGGAATATATTTTTAAAAGATATTCGGACTACGTGTCTGCATGCCATGTGATAAAGCTACTAATGATTGTTGATGGGCGCTATATTTGGCGGCGGCGACGACGACGGCACCTAAAACGAATCCAAAATAAAGAAAAACGGAAGAAAAAAGTGAGTGAAAAAAATGAGTGCCAAAACTCATTGAATTGACATCATTTCCGGGTTACAAACTTCTAAAGGAACCGAAAGTAATTGAAGATGTTCTACACTTTGTTGTCGTTGAAAAGGGGGTAGTAGTTTATTTAAAAGTGAAACGTGTGAGAAATTTTTTGGATAAATTTCATGGAAAAATATTTTGTATATGAACAATTTTTGTTTGTATTTTGCAGCAACAAAATCACACGAAGAATATACAAAACAAGTGTAGAGTAAGCTAGGGGAAAATGTTTTGGAGGACATCGTTGCGTATACTTTATATTTAATATTTTTGTAGTAAGCATACGCCGCAATTCCTTCAACAGTGCACGCAACATAAATGAAGGGTCCGCAATCTAAAGTTTCTTTATCGCGAATTATAACACATAACTCCTGTGTGATTTGAAAGATAATTAATTGTATTTATCCGGGAAATATTACGGCATTACTTTGAAAACCATGGCAATGTTGCAGAATGTCTGTGAAAATTGCGTACGGATTTTGGAAGGAGAGAAACACCATAAGTTCCGTATGTAAACAAGCTAAATTATTGAAAAGTCGATGCACCTAAAACGAGTCACTGTTTGATGCGGATTTTGGTCCAGAGGCATAGTTTTGCGGAATTTTGAACGAATTTTTGTTCACAAAAAAATTAGTTTCAACAGGATGTCGCTACCTGCCACCGAGCTGAACTTACGATTTTCAAAAACTACAACTTAAAACGTATCAGTCAGTTCTGCCGACAGATATATACCCTCAGTTTAAATCTGATAATAACATATATATTGTTTCCCAATATTGGGATGGCACCGAAGGAGTGGCGCAATATTTCCAATATTAACTAAGTATAATACAGTTATTGTGACATGGCAGGTTTGGATTATATCGACTATTTCCTCACCTTAATTTGAAGAAAGAATACATTTTTGGAAATTGTTGAGTCACTGTTTGGTGCTGGTTTTGGTCCATAGGCATAATTGTTCACAAAAAATTTTTGTTCACAAAAAATTAGTTTCAACAGGATGTCGCCACCTGGCACTAAGCTGATCCGATTTTAAAAACGATGATACGATTTTTAAAAACATCAAGTTAAAAAGTATAAGTCGATTTTTCCGATAAATATACAACCTCTTATGACTGATAATAATCATAATAATATATATATATATATAATATTTCCCATTTCATATGCCAGGTTTGGACTATATCGACTATTTCCTCCCCCTCTTTATACCCCGTTACCATAGTGTGGAGGGTATATTAAGTTTGTCATTCCATTTTTAACACCACGAATTATACATTTTAGACCCCACAAAGTATATATATTCTTGATCAGCATAAAATTATATGTCGATGCACCGATGTCCGTCCGTCTATCCGTCTTTGGAAATCACTATAACTCCCGAACGAAATAAAGTAGCTTGATACAATTTTACTCAAATGTATATTATGTCTGCAGGACTTTTGGTATTGAAAATGGACCATGTCGGTCTACGTTTTGGTATGACCCCAAAATAATGGTACCTCGGTATTTTGGCGATTTAAGTGGCATTATTCACCGGAAATGTTTCAAATTTGGTATTTGAAGTTAAAAATGGATATTACAGCCTATGTCAGAAAATTGTGTGTGCAAGACCACGTCTTCGTAAAGCCCTCATATAACAGTACCTCCCGGTATTCGGTACTTTGACGATTTTAGCGACATTACTCACCGGAATTGTTCCAAATTTGGTATTTAAAGTTCGTTATGGATATTACAGCCTATGACAGCCTACCACGTTTTGGTATAGCCCCCATGGTAACTCCCTATATTCTAACATAACGATTTTTTTCAATTTTCGCATTTGAATATTGTAATGGCTTATGGCAAAAGTTGCCTATGTAGGTCCACGACGTCGTATAGCCCCTAATATAACGGCTACTTTCGGTATTTCTAAGAATTTAACAGAAATTTAAACGGATTGTTTTTTTTTTTTTTTTTTTGAAAAATGCCAAATTTGTTCCAGCTAGTGATGGGTATTCAAAGCTTTTTTATTTGTTTTGAGATAGAATAGATTTTTGGAAACTGTTGAATTTTTATGAATGATAATGATAATAAGATTAAAAATATGAGTCGGGTTTGCCTACAGATGTAAACCCTCAGCCAAAGTTTGATTACTTAAGTGTCTTGACTTCTGTTATGATTATTCAAATTGTTGGCCCTTTCCTTTCCTATTCCAAGGTTCTAAGGAATGGACCAAAAATGTGTGTTGAGATAGCACGTTGTAAAGAATCACTGAATTTTTTCGCATGCTATGACATGTTTTATGAAAATTGTAACCCTTTGTGAGTGAGATACCGGAAGGGGTTCGCAGATATATATCGTCTTCATGACAGATCTTGTCATAGCAAAAATGTTTGTATGTGTGAAATTTGAAGAGTGTCGGAAGCTTATATCGCTTCCTTTAAGGTTTGGATTTTCAAAATCTTGAACCCTATGTAGGGAAGATACCAAAAGCAATGGTCCGCTCTCTACCATCTTTATTACATATCATGTCTTGATATAAATAATCAGATGTACCAAATCTAAATGGAATCAGATGATAATTTCGCGTTTTATGAGATTCATGGATATCTAAAATTTTGAGCCTTTGTGGGGAGGTGCAGGAAGGAGTTAACCGATATATCCCATCTTCACAACAGATTTTGTGTTAGTAGAAATAATGAGATTCGTGAAATATGAAAAGAACCTGATGCTTATGTCGGATTTTATAAAAGTCTGAATGGAATTGGATGTTAATTTCGCGTTTTATGAGCTTCATGTTTATTTAAAATATTGACCCTTTGTGGTAGATGTACTAGAAGCAGTGGACCGATGTATTCCATCTTCACACCAGACCTTGGGTTAACAAAAATATTGCGATGTTTGTAATTTGAAGACAATCGGACTCTTACATCACATTTTATAAGAGTTAAAATTATTCAATATTTGTGGGGGAGGTAATTGATGGATCGAACCGACATTGTCCATTTTCGCACCTGACCTAGCACTAATACAAATATTAGGATTTGCAAAGTTGGATTAAAATCGGATTATCCTTTATCTTTCTGTGCAAAAAAAAAAATATTTTCTATGAAAAGTGTGACCTTTTGTTAGGGGGTGGGTGCCACAAACAGTGAACTGATATTACCCATTTCCGAACTCGACCTAAGGTCGATAATAATATTACCATGTATCAATTTCGGACCAAATCAGATACTCCTTTTGTGAGTTATAGTGCCGACCAGCCAGCCTGACAGGCAGACGAACATTGTGCCCTATTGTATTTGGAGATGATCGTACAATATTTGGAGGTTGAAATGGACTAATTTTTTCTATAGGCCATAATTATGATTTCTATAGGCCATATTTATGAACCAATCGATGCGGAAATTCGCATGGAGTTAGAGTTCAGGGCTGGCAGAAGCTAACCAATTTGGATGGTAATCTGACAATATTTAGCGGATAAAATAAGTCATAACTTTTATGTCAAAAAATACAAAAATTTCAACAAAACCCGGCCAAATCACAAATACATTAACAGGTCACTTCTGACCATTACAGTTATGCTAATAGCCAAAATACCGGATATGTAGCAAAATAGGTACAATATTTACATAAAAGAAATATATCTTAGTTATTATCCTTATAAGTCAAGAACCGCTGGACAGATTTTCACAATTCTAATCAATTCGGAATGGTCTCTTGCTTGAAAAGGACAACATTTAAGAAAATTCCGTAAAAATATGAAAAGAAGAATGTGAAGTTAAGACCAAAAAATTAAACTTTTCCTAATTTTTGTGTCGCCCTACGGGTCACAATTAACAACCAAAGAACACGGAATTATGCATGAGCATAAGAAGAAGAAATTTATCATTTCGGGAAGAAGTTTAGCATTTTGGATGCCCATTGGATTATATTTAGCTGTAAGAAGGATCAAAGCTTTCGATTTATTATTATTATTAATATTATTATTATTATTATTATTATTATTATTATTATTATTATTATATTATTATTATTATTATTATTATTATTATTATTATTATTATTATTATTATTATTATTATTATTATTATTATTATTATTATTATTATTATTATTATTATTATTATTATTATTATTATTATTATTATTATTATTATTATTATTATTATTATTATTATTATTATTATTATTATTATTATTATTATTATTATATTATTATTATTATTATTATTATTATTATTATTATTATTATTATTATTATTATTATTATTATTATTATTATTATTATTATTATTATTATTATTATTATTATTATTATTATTATTATTATTATTATTATTATTATTATTATTATTATTATTATTATTATTATTATTATTATTATTATTATTATTATTATTATTATTATTATTATTATTATTATTATTATTATTATTATTATTATTATTATTATTATTATTATTATTATTATTATTATTATTATTATTATTATTATTATTATTATTATATTATTATTATTATTATTATTATTAATATTATTATTATTATTATTTTTTTTTTTTTTTTTTTTATTTATTTTATTTTTTTTTTTTTTTTTTTTTTTTTTTTGAATACCTGATGTCCTCCACGGCCAGGGGCTTTTTAGCGATCTTAAATTCCTGTGCTTTTCATTTCGAGCTAATTGTGTCGTTATTTAGAATTCTGTTCTTAATTGGATCCAAAAATGAAGAACATCTGACACTTCAATAAAATCGATGACCAATGGTGCGAATACTGGGTCTAAGCTCCTAAATTGTACAACAAGTTTCATATTATTTGCCTTAAATAGTTGCAACAATAGAGCAATTCTGCAAAAAAAAAAATCTTCGAAAATATGTTCGTGTGATCAAACTTTCTTTCTATTATGTCTTACCATGCGGTAGCTACTCTATAAGAGATCAGGACAATATTATACAAATTTAATTTTTTTTCTAGTATTTCCCATTTAGAAATATGGCTGGAGAGACATTTACATTGCTAAAACTTAAATAATCTTTTCAGGCAGTTAATACACCCTCAAAAGTATTTACAGCCCACGAAGCTGGAACAGCAGCAGCATCAGCAGCAGCATCTGCACCAGCTACAACAACCATTACAGTTCCTTTTCTATTCTTGTGGGCCATAGAACATAAGAAGTACCATTGATAAGACTTGAAAACCACATGTTAGCACATGTTCTTACCACAATCAACCAAAAGAAAAGAAACGAAACGAAACTCTTCATCTCTTCTCTATGCTGCCGCATTGAAAAGGAAGAAAAGCCAAAAAATAGAAACGCAAGAAAAGATAATCCTTTTACTTAAGGATTACTCAATTCAATGTGTTTTTCTTCTTGTTCATGTACTTCATGTTTTTGTGAGTGTGGATGTGTGTGTGTGGCAAATGAAAGTTAATGTTAGTCTGGCTGTGTGGGAGGCGGAATTCCGGGAACGGGGAAAGGAAAGAATTGCAACAGAACCAGAGTAATTTTCTTTTGAAACCATAATCTTATGTGCAATGTGTCTTTCTTTCTTTCTTTGACATTGCAGTCACTATCAGTGTGCATATTTAAAAGAAGAGATATTAGTATTTCAGCGGGTTTGGTGGGTAGTAAGATTTCCATAAAAAATTCAGCTCAAGTTTAATAATAAATATTAATTAGACTTGATATTGAAAGGGAAAGTGAAAGACCAAAGTTGGAAGATGTATGATTTTTACATTTTTTTTCTAGAAAGAAAAAATGAAAAACGGTCAAGACCTTTAATGTCGTCTGCCATCTCGAAATTAATGTTTTTAAAACAATTATGATCACTGGACCGAAATCCAGTATTCGAGTTGTATATGATATATTTAAAGAATTAATGATAAAAAGGATAGGTTTTTAGGACTAGAACCTCCCTAGAATACACCCAGCAAATAGTGTTGTAGGGTATAAAAGTATCAGGCCAATATTGTGAGTTATAATTTTCAAATTTTGTACGAGGGTTGATGTAAGGAAGCGATTTTTGGAAATATGTACTAAGTGATTGACCTATACTAAATAATATTAAATTTGGTACAAATTTTAATAAATTTCATTTAGAGTGAAGAATCACACATACATTTCGTAAAAATGTGAAATTTTAAAATGTTCATTTTGACTTTTGAAGTGTACAATAGTAATGTTTTATTTTGCATGATTGTTTCCATGTTGACTTACTATTTCAGAATGTACATTTGTAGTGTTTTTTTTTTTTTAATTCTAGTATGTAGAAAGCGACAAAATTATGGAGTGGCGGACCTGAATAGATGATGTCAAAATAATTTAACGTGGTCAAACCAAAATTGCTAAAAAATTATACATTGCAAAAACTCTAAAATAGGGAAAAACTGAGAACATTTTTTCAATGGAATCAAATTTCAAAATAATAGTAAGGACCAAACTTCGTAAGGACCTTTAAATATGTTTATTAGTTACTATGCTTATAACTCAAGAACGTTTTGACGGATTTTCACAATTCATACAACTTCGGAATGGATGGATGGATGGAATCTTGGCAAAAAAATTGCGTAAAATATGCAAAAAAAAATATAAAAGAAAAAATCCTTTTAGCGTGAAATTTTTTCAATTTAAAAACTATATAGAAGTGTACATTTTTTATTGTTTTGAATTTTGAATGAATAATATCAAAAATGAACTCCAGGATTGACATCGTGCTTCAGCTGGAAGATGCGAACACATTTAAACAAACAAAAATAACCGACAAAACGTTATGGGGCTCATTTCAGTGAAATACCGAATATAAAGGGCGCAAAAAATAAGAGGGAAAAGGATTTCTATTCTTTCAGAAATTCTTCCTAAAGTTTCACGATACATTAAATCACTTTTGCAGTTCATGATATGGGCCATAACCCCCGAATAAGGATACAACCCGAGTTCAAGTATATCGTACATTTTAACCATATTTTCATACTAATTTCGGCAAATGTTGGTAATTTGGGAAGAAACCATCCTTGCAAAAACTGATCACGTTTTGTATAACCATTATATGATTGAAGGAACCGGACATTTTTTTAATCGTCATTAAATTATACTATGATAAAAGATATGGAAATTATGGGGTCTCCAACGCGCAATTTCAATGGCAAATAATTTGTATTACTTTAAAAACAAGTAAAAAAAAATGTATTCTTGTGAACAAAATGCAGGTCGCATTTATTATCCGATTAAGATGAAATTTTGCACAAATCATTTGTTTGGCCCAAGGACGAACCCTATTAAAATTGGAGATAATCGGTAAAAATTTAGATATAGCTCCAATATGCATCATCTACAATATCAGCCCGAATAGTAGGGAATTCTGCACATACAACCAAATTAGGCCTGAAAATATGTATGGCAAATTTGATCGAAATCGGTTCAGATATAGCTATAGCTCCCCTATATATTGTTCATCCGATTTATTGTATTTGTTACCCACAGCCGTAATATGCACTCCGTAACAACGATGTTCAGGGAAATATATCAAATACAGCTCAGAAATGTCTTTGCCAAATTTTATTGAGATCGGTTCAGATTTGGATATAGCTCCCATACATACCTTTATATGATTTCAAATTAATTTTGCACCAAATGGGCAATACAAGTCCGAATTTAAAAGATACAAAGGCTTCGGCACATTTAGTCCTTTGAACTTTAAATAATAATTATAGTCATAGCGTGTATGATTGAATTCTCCCATAAAAACTTTTAATTGTTATGTGGAGCTCTACTAAATTAGAAAAGTGGTGTAGGGTATCATAAACTATAGACAGAGAAGAATCATTCGTCATTCATTTGCAAATCGCAATATTTTTCTCAGTGCTAGGTCAGGTGTAAAAATGGACAATATCGGCTACCTCCAACAAGCACCTTCCCCACAAAGTGTCAAAATTTTGGAATAATTATAACTCTTATAAAATGAGATATAAGTGTCCGATTGTCTTTAAAATTTATACATTTTAATATGTTTATTAACGCAAGATCTAGTGTGAAGGTGGGATATAAAGGTCCTTCTGGTACCTCCCCCACAACGAGCCAAATTTTTGAATATATCTGATAATATGTAAAATACGCATCAGATTCTCTTGAAACTTCACACATCCCAATATTTCTGTCAACATAAAATCAGATGGAAGATTTGATGTGAATATGGAAATTATCGGACTACTCCTTCCCTACCTCCCCCACGATGGTAAAGTTATGATTAAAAATTATTCCCAAAAAAATGGTTACATAAGTCTGATTTTTTTTTTTTCAAGAAATATTTACCTTGAAGTAATTGCATCGTATACTTCTCATTATTTCTGTTTGTAAAAGTAATTTACATTTATTCCAAATGAAAGAATACGTTCAACATTTTTTCTAAGAATCTTAAATAGTTTTAGATATAAAGACCTTCTTTTTTTGTCAGTAATCTGTTTCACATCATTATTTGAAATATTGTTCCTGGAATCAATAGTTTCCCTTACAACCATATACACTATCTCCTCGAAGAACAAAAAAACAGCACCCCCCAAAAAAAAGAAAACGGAAATTGGGGACAAATGTTATGTCCCACTTAACTTCATATTCTTAACAAATCATTGAGTTTGGGGCAAAGCGCTTGACTTGTGTGATTCGATGTGTGTGTGTGTTTTTGTGTGTGTCTGTGGCATAACTGACATAATTAGATTATCAGTTGTATTACCAAACCCAAATATTCGGCTCTTTTTTCTCTTTATCTGCTACTTCTCCCCTCCTTCTCAATACAAGTGCATACTTGGGGTTTCTCCCACAATATGTGTGTGTTATCTTGGCATATTTGGGTTTCATTCTGTTTCTTCTTCATCTTCGTTTGGCCAAAAATATATTGCACGTCCTTGAGTGCGGTAGTTGAAACAACCCAAAGACATGTGGTCATTATGATTTACACCTTTTTTTCTTCGACTTCTTCTTGTTCCTTTCATTACGCTCCCAGAGACAACAACATGTACAGAAAAAAAAAAATAAGACAAGAAAAAAAATCACAACAGCAAAAGTAAAACGAAAGATAAAGTTATTGGCTTTGTGCCAATTACTACGATAGACTAACTGGGATGAAAATGAGTGGACATTAGGGTGGAATTTGGAAAAGGAAATTATTAAACAACGTTAATTAGAGTCAAATGCTTCGTACTTATCATTCCTGTAGTAAGTTGAGGCAATAACGTAAGTAATGAAACCAGTAAAGAAATTCCTAAAGTCGGGCGGGCCGACTTTATGATACCCTACACCACTTTGCTAATTTAGTAGAGCTCCACATAACAATTAAAAGTTTTTATGGGAGAATTTAATCATACACGCTATGATTATAATAATTATTTAAAGTTCAATTCGGACTTGTATTGCCCATTTGGTGCAAAATTAATTTGAAATCAAATAAAGATATATATGGGAGATATATCCAAATCTGAACCGATTTCCATAAAATTTGGCAAAGATATTTCTGAGCAGTATTTTATATATATTTCCCTGAATATTGTTGTTATGAAGTGCATACTACGGCTGTGGGTAACAAATACAACAAATCGGATGAAAAATATATATATGGGAGCTATAGGTATATCTGAACCGATCTTCACCAAATTTGACATACCAGCTTCTAGACTCAATTCGGTCGCATGTGCCATTTGGGCAAATATTAGACGTTTGGTGTACAATAAACGGTAAATCGGACGAAGTTATATATGGGAGCTAGATCCAAATCTGAACTGATCTCGATAAAACTTAGCAATGGTATTTCTGAGCTGCATTTGATATATTTCCCCAAATATTGTTGTTACAGTGTGCATATTACCGCTGCAGAGGACAAATATAACAAATCGGATGAACAATATATATGGGAGCTATAGCTATATCTGAACCGATTTCGATCAAATTTTGCATACTTATTTTCAGGTCCCACCTGATCGTACGTGCAAAATTCCATACTATTCGGACTGATATTACACGTTTGGTGCACAATAAAAGGCAAATCGGACGAAGATATATATGGGAGCTATATCTAAATTTTTGCCGATAGGGTTCGTCCTTGGGCCAAACAAATGTTGCTTGGAAAATTTCATCTCAATCGGATAATAAATGCGAGCTGCATTTTGTTCACAAGAATATATGGACAGACGGACGAGCAGACGGACTGGCATGCATAAATCAACTCCGAAAGTTATTCTATAGAGATCCTCAAAAGTAACTATGGGTCTATCTCGCTTTTTTCTCTATGTTACAAACAAAAACACAAAGACATAATACCCTTACCACTATGTGGTGTAGGGTATAAAAATATTAGGGGATTCATATAGTTCAGAATAACCACTTAGAATCTGGAAAATTATACCGGAAATTATAGCACAAAGAAACGCAATTTTAAGCATTTTCAAAATTAACCAACGTTTTTCTAAGAATGATCCTTCTAAGAAAAAAGGACTAAAATTCGATATTTTATTTTGCGAATTGTATTTTATCTTTAATAGATCTCTTCTACCTGCTATCTACAAAAGTTTTATATAATTCATTGGGAATTAGGAGCCCGGATATAAACGCCACGTAATTGTAATGGGTATTGTGGTTATTCAACCCGAAAGTATGGACACAAAATAAGGGTCTTATCCGGTTCTGAAAACTGATTTGTACAATATTATTATCATTGGAAATACCCATCGAACAAGTGGTTGTTTGAACCGGTTCTGGAGTCATACAAGAAAATTGGTATTTTTGTACCGGAACTTTTTGAAAACCCCAAACCCCCATTACACACTCTTGCCTTTCCAAAATGGTGTTGACATCTCTTGCAGTTCTGAAGATATTTGTGATAAAAGTCATGAAGTTGAGATTTTGTGAGATTGTAGCATCGGATAAAACTAAGATTTTGTATCCGAACTTTTGGATCGAATAACCGGGTGTTTCCCCCACGAAAAAATTACATTACCGTAATCAGGTTAAAAATTCCTACCCCATAATGGAGTTTTTGTCCGGAACCTTTTAGGACATAAAACTTATTATTATAGAGATTATATCCGCTACTTTCTGGAGATTACGACCAATTTTTATACCCTCAGTCATATCTCTAGAAATTTAATATTTAATTTCTACGGCTAAAACGTATCTCTTCGAAATAACGGTTTTAGACCCTAGGTCTCTTTGGACCAAATCCGTTTCAGGACATTTGGAGTGGATCTAGCGATATCTGTCCGTCTCGTCTGTCTGCCAGTTGCCCACGATAACTTTCGAAGGGAGCATCCGATTTGGTCCAAACTTGGTACATTGTAATATTAGTTTCCAACTTAGATCGATTTCGGAGATGGGCAATATCGGTGCATTCCTTCTGGTCCTCCCCACAAAAGGTCGTAATTTTCAAAAAATGTATTACCCCACAAAAATAGAAAAGATGATCCGATTTTTCTTCAACTTTGCAAATCTTATTACTGGCATCAGTGCTCGGACAGGTGAGAAAATGGACAATGTCGGTCCACTCCGTCAGGTACCTCCCCCACAAAGGGTCAACATTTTGAGTAATTTGAACTCTTATAAAATGTGATGTAAGAATCCACATGGTCTGGCGTGAAGATGGAATAAATCAACATGTGCTAAATATCTTCTGGTACCTACCCTACAAAGGGTCAAAGTTTTGAATAACCAAAACGATCATAAAATCCGAAATAAGCGTCCGGTTCTCTTCAGATTTCACACATGCCATTATTTCTACTAACACAAGATATAGTGGGAATATGTAATATATCGGTCCATTCCCTCTGGTACCTCCACCACAAAGGATCAAAATTTTAAATATCAATGCGCTCATAAAACTCGAAATTAACATCCGATTCCATTCAAACTTGGTACGTCTTAATATTTCAATCGACATAAAATCTGTTATAAAGAAGAGAGGGATCCCATTTCTTTTGTTAACTCCCTCAAGTAGTGTTCAAGATTTTGAAAACCCAAATGTACAAAGAAAGCGAAATAGGCATCCAACTCTCCTCAAGTTTCACACATATAAAAATTATAAAGATGATATATATACCTTTCTGGTACCTCATCCACAAAGGGTCACAATTTTCAATACTTTTGACTGCCATAACTTGTGAAAGAAGTCAGCGATTCTTTATAACTAGCTATATCTAAATATTTCTCAACCAGAAACCTGATATGAATAAGGAATTTATGATTTCGCATAAAACTGGAAAGAATTTTTAGATTTCCTTAAATTTTGCCTGTACCAATATTTTTATCTGTATGAGATGAAATATGGAAATTGAATACTTCGGTCGACTATATCTGGTAACTCACACACATTTAAAATTTTTCTACAAATTATCACATACCTCATATAAAATGAAGGAAGTAGTCGATATAGTCCAAACCTCACACATCGCAACATTTATATGGTAAATACTTAAGTCCGATACGCCATAGAGGGTCAATATTGAGTAATGGTATACATCTGCCGGCCAAACCGACTGATAACCTTTTAACTAGTTTTTTTTTTTCTTTTTTTTTTTTTTTTTTTTTTTTTTTTGACATAGTCCCTATTCCATTATGAAGACCCCTATAAATTTAATGGGTGAGTGTTATATAAACTGTAGGTTTTCAATGAATCATCTAACATATGGATTGGTAAACCCTTTAATATTTTCACCTTTTATTTACAATTTTTAAAATCCTCCCTAATGTGAGTTTTTTATACAACCACATGAATTTACAACAAAAAACGAAACGAAACCTTGATGAAGAAACAAAAATCTTCATGAAAAGAAAATTAAATTATCTTTACGTTTTGGTTCTGTTAATCTTTTTCATAAGAAGAAAATTTGGCAGATGTTGATATGGAGGGATGATGAAAAATAGTAGAAAAATTAGGAATAAAAAGAAATGGAGACAAGAAGCAGCGTTGTTTAAGACAAGAAAACCTGAAAGGACTGCATTACTATGCCACAATTTAGGTAAGGTTTTAGATACTAACAAAAAAAATTCGGACTTGACTCACATACACACAGAGAAGCATGTCCAAATATCTCAACTCAACTGCAACCCCATGTAATATCACAAATGTAGCTGAAACGCTTCAGTGATACCATTGCTAGTCGGTTGAAAATAATGTGTTATTTCTTAACCAATTACAAAGCAAAAAAACGTGTTTACTTGTTACCAAGTAATGAGTAACATCGGTACAAAGGGTGCGCGTTCGACTACTGGTGTTTATAATGGGAATTAATGTAAAGCTGATCGTACCACTTCAGGGGGAATAATATTTGAAATAGAAAAATGCACTTCTTTTGGGCCGATACTCACCATTTGGTACACAATAACCGTGAAATCGGAAGAAGATATATGAAAGGTATATTCAAATCAGAACCGATCTCGATAAAATTTGGCAGAGATATTTCTGAGCTGTATCTGATATACGGCACCAAATATTATTGTTGTATATTACAAAAGTGAGGGACTTAAACCCTACATCAGATGAAACATACAGGGTGAGATAAAAAAACTGCAACAAAGTCAAACGCCATAATTTTCACATTTTTTTTTTTTTTTAATTTTATTGAATGAAAGCGAAAAATGTCGGAAATAGCATCAAATTTTAGAATAAGTTTAGATTTGTTCGAATTGGTCACCTTTGGCACGAATTATGGCCTTCAAACGGCCAATGAAACCGTGAAACTCTGCCCGGATGTTGCTCTGTGGTATTTTGGCCAATTCCCGGCGAAGCGCATGCTTGAGGTGATCGACACTTTGGTATTTTTTAGTGCCAACCTTGCTTTCCAAAATACTCCAGATACAATAGTCCAACGGATTGGTATCCGGAGATTTTGGTGGCCATTGTGCGCTGGAAATGAAACCGAAGACGAAGGCTTTAATACACCCTCCAGAATATTTTCGCGATAATTTTCTGCATTAATTCTGATGCCACGGTCGATTAATACGGGCGGAGAGCGACCACCGGCGCTTGAGTTCTGGTGGCTAACGGAAAGTGCACATTTCAGCTGAACTCTTTGGCAAGAAAACACGATAATTTCGTTTGTTTACAAACTGCTGGACAACGAAGGTTTTCCCATCGGAGAAAACCAAATTCGACAGTTCAACACTTTCGGCCAAGCAAGCAACTCTTTAGTTTTTTTCAGTCTATTTTTTTCTATTGTCAATGGCTTTCTGTCAATGGCTTTAACCCGAGCTCATTTTTCAATGGAATATTATGATATGTTCAGCTCATGAGGCATTTTTCGCCCACCAAAAATACCAAATTCAGTATCATTTAGCACGCATTTCTAAAATCACCTCTAAATCTCAACCCTACGAACTTACAGTGATCCTAATGCCAAATTTCAGATTTTAACCTGTATCCGTTCAAGCAACAATAAGTTGTGTACCATTTAGTACCTTTTGCACACTTGTTGAACGAATTTCCAAACCCAACTCCTTATCTTAACCATAACCACTAGCAAGGATCACAATACCAACATTTCAATTTTCCGGATCAATCCGTTCAACAAAAACGAATTAAAATAGAAAGCCAAAATTTTGCACTGATCAGTATTTTGTAGGCAAGGAAGGTCGAAGATGGCCTATATCGGTCCACGATGTCGTATAGCCCATATATAACAGTACCTCCCGAAATTCGTCATTTAGATGATATTAGCCACACTGTTCAATTGAATCTTCTGAAAATCTACATAAGGAGTTCCTTCTGAGTATTTTTCGATATTCGGTATTCGATGATTTTTGGGACATTATTCCCGGAATTGTTTCAAATTTCCTATTTGAAGCTCGAAATGGGTACTTCAGCCTATGACAAAAAAAAAACTAGTAAAGAAAGTCCTAAAGTCGGGCGGGAGCGACTTTATGATACCCTACACCACTTTGCTAATTTAGTAGAGATCCGCATAACAATTAAAAGTTTTTATGGGAGAATTCAATCATGCACGCTATGATTATAATTATAATTTAAAGTTCAAAGGACTAAATATGCCGAAGCATTTGTATCTTTTAAATTCGGACTTGTATTGCCCATTTGGTGCACAATTAATTTGAAATCGGATAAAAATATAAATGGGAGCTATATCCAAATCTGAACCGATCTCGATAAAATTTGGCAAAGACATTTTTGAGCTGTATTTTATATATATTTCCCTAAATATCGTTGTTACGGAGTGCATATTACGGCTGTGGGTAACAAATATAACAAATCGGATGAGCAATATATATGGGAGCTATAGCAATATCTGAACCGATCTTAACTAAATTTGACATACTACCTTCTAGACTAAATTCGGTCGTAAGTGCCAAATTCCATCCCATTTGGACAAATATTAGACGTTTGGTGCACAATAAAAGATAAATCGGACGAAGTTATATATGGGAGCTATATCCAAATCTGAACCGATCTCGATAAAATTTAGCAAATGTATTTCTGAGCTTTATTTGATATATTTCCCCAAATATTGTTGTTACAGAGTGCATATTACGGCTGCGGAGGACAAAAATAACAAATCGGATGAACAATATATATGGTAGCTATAGCTATATCTGAACCGATTTCGAATCAAATTTGACATACTTATTTTCAGGTCCAATCTGATCGTACGTGCAAAATTCCATACTATTCGGACTGATATGCACCGTAAAAGGCAAATCGGACGAAGATATGTATGGGAGCTATATCTAAATTTTGACCGATTATCTCCAATTTCAATAGGGTTCGTCCTTGGGCGTTTCCTTTTTCCTGTTACAAACAAATGCACAAAGACATAATACCCTGACCACCTTGTGGTTAGGGTATAAAAACTTATGCAGGACCATGTCTTCGTAAAGCCTCAATGTAACGATTATCCTTTGAGTGATATTTTTCCACATTTTTTTTTTTGGAAATTATTCAAGTTCCTACAAAATGGTGGAGGGTGCTAAAAAAAAGGGGCCAGACCGAACTTAGCTGTTGTACTACTTGTTATTCCTAATGTCAAGATTTTAGGTGTATCCGTTCACAAAATACCAAAAGGTGCGAAATTCAATGATTTTTAGTACTTTTTGTGCATTTCTAGTCCTAATATCCAAAATGCCTAAGACCCACAAGGTTGTGGTTGAGCTACTATTATATGGGAAAATATGCGAATGAGGTCAGATCTACCCAATTGTCAATATCAAACACCTTACGTGTGATGCATGTAGGCCAAATTCCATTCATTTATCTAAGGCCTATTTTGATTTCAAAAACCTGTGAGACATCTATAAATCGGCTTGGATTTCATACTGGCCAAGAATATATTTACTTTTTGGGGTCTACTACTAATATATCCATGATAAATTAATATACCCCCCATTTCTTGGTTTAGTGTAAAAAGAGATTAAATATAGAAGAACCTTTTCCACCTTCCAAAATTACACCACAACAAAAATTGTTGTCCTCATAAGCTCAAATTGCATGTCACCAAATCCCGCTCTTTATTCATATTTACATACAAACATTCATACATCCCTGGCATTTACCAGGATATAATTCCTGTGCTTTTTTCTTGCATGGCTCTTAATCTTATCAGTCTGCGTATAAATTGGTATTAATTCCTTACCAACCAAGCAACCAACCAACCGCCATAATCATTACCTTCATCATGAACTTTAATTATCAAATGCGGATATCGTCACGAAGGTGCCGGCAATTATTGCTTTTTAACATGCCGTCGCTGATGTCTTGCGATTGTCGAACGAAGTTCTGCTCTGCAGTGTAATAAAATGTAAATTTGAGCGAGCGGGCACACACACAGCCACATACCTCCGTCACGTTTCAGGACATACGAAATGTGCAATGGTGTGCGACGCCGAGTGCCAACCAGTGTTATGTGGTGGCAATTATGCATATCGTGTCATATCGTTCCCCATAATATTCTGGAGAGTCAACAACAACAACAACAAAAAACAAAAATATATTAATTGGCCTATATTTTTTGAGTTCACTCTTCCCTTCTCTCCTGGTTTCCTCTGCTCTTCCAGAACCAAAAGAAATTAAAAAGTTAACCAAAACAGCAGTGATTTCAGACAGCAGCAGCTCTTCTGGTCTGGTCTGGTTGTGTACGGCAACAGAATGGCCCAATTTCCAAATGATGGCTTTGTTTATATACCTTGTGATGACGAGGACCCACTCCGAAGAATGTAACCCCCAAAGAAAAAAGAAACAACAGCAAAAAATTTTGAAGTACGAATGAATGCTAATCATTCAATGTGACTCTCCTTAGTTGCAAAGACATTTCCATTCCAGAGAGAAAGAGAACCGTGGGAGCAAAAAAAATCCACATTAAAGGCGAAAATATGAAACAATTCCTCTTCAAACTAAGCAAATACAAGTTAACTGTCCTGCTGTCTGAAACAAAAGAGTTCACTAATGAACCATCCTTATGAGCCGGCAAAGAGCATAAAAGAAGAGCGCCTCTCCGTGGCAAAACAAACGAAGCTAGTCGAATGCAACAGCAGCGGGCGAAAATTATTTAACTGAACTTGTACTACTGACCTACATTTTCATCGTTGGTTTTCATCTCAGCTTGGTATTATCCTTTTTGCCACAACCCATGCGGTTACAAGTACTCTCTCGCTCTCAATCTCTCCCTCATGAAATTTCGTTTTCTCTCCATGGGGAATATGTGGAATTGAAGCAAAAATGCAACAGTAGTCGAAAATTATTGAGGCAGGCAACGTCATTCTATGCAATATCCTTTACAAGAGTACAAGAGCAATAGTTTCTCACATGAAGAGAAAATGATACGTATTAAGGATTCCAGGATTGTCATGCGCACAAGGAATATAACAAGTCTTATGGATTTTGTTGGCTATCAAACATGTTTGACTACCACCTGTTGGTTTTTTTTTTCCAATTGAGTGTTTTTTTGAGATTTCTTTCGCCTCCTTTTGGTTTGGGGATATGTTGTGGCAAATGTTGCTAAGGAAAACCATTATAAGCACCAATTTTTAAAATTTGTAAGCCTTTGGAATAATAGAATACCATTTATAGGCATTTGAAAATTGTCTATGTCATTAGTTCAATTTAAGACATTTTTTATCTTACATAGGTCTTCTAATAAATTACTGTCTAAAGTTCGTATAAAAGTAAAATATGTTTTAGCAAAGTTTGGTTGATAAAAGTTCAGGTATAAGATTTTATATATTTTGCGAAGTCCTTAAAATAACCTCAAATTTAAAATACAACCAGTAAAGAAACGTCAAAAGTCTGCTATGAATATTTATATAGGAAAACCAGTAAAGAAAGTATTAAAATCGGGTGGGGCCGACTTTATGATACCCTACACCACTTTGCTAATTTAAAAATTTTTATGGGAGAATTCAATAATACACGCTATGATTATAATTATAATTTAAAGTTCAAAGGACTAAATATGCCGAAGCATTTGTATCTTTTAAATTCGGACTTGTATTTCCCATTTTGTGCACAATTAATTTGAAATCAGATAAAAATATATATGGGAGCTATATCCAAATCTGACCCGATCTCGATAAAATTTGACAAAGATATTTCTGAGCTGTATTCCATATATTTCCCTGAATATCGTTGTTACGGAGTGCATATTACGGCTGTGGGTAACAAATCGGATGAGCAGTATATATGGGAGCTATAGCTATATCTGAACCGATCTTCACCAAATTTGACATACTAGCTTCTAGACTCAATTTGATCGTAAGTGCCAAATTTCATCCCATATGGGCAAATATTAAACGTTTGGTGCACAATCAAAGGTAAATCGGACGAAGTTATATATGGGAGCTATATCCAAATCTGAACCGATCTCGACAAAATTTAGCAAATGTATTTCTGAGCTGTATATGACTTATTTCCCCAAAATATTGTTGTAACAGAGTGCATATTACGGCTGCGGAGGACAAAAATAACAAATCGGATGAAAAATATATATGGGAGCTATAGCTATATCTGAACCCATTTCGATCAAATTTGGCATACTTATTTTCAGTCCTAATTTGGTTGTATATGCAAAATTACATACTATTCAGGCTGATATTACACGTTTGGTGCACAATAAAAGGCAAATCGGACGAAGATATATATGGGAACTATATCTAAATTTTGACCGATTATCTCCAATTTCAATAGGGTTCGTCCTTGGGCCAAACAAAAGATTTGTGCAAAATTTCATCTGGATAGGTCAATAAATGCGAACTGTACTTTGTTTACAAAAATACATGGACAGCCGGACGGACGGACATGCATGAATCGACTCAAAATGTGATTCTATGCAGATCATCAAAAGGAACTATGGGTCTATCTCGTTTCCTTTTGTCTGTTACAAACAAATGCACAAAGACATAATACCCTGACCACCTTGTGGTGTAGGGTATAAATATATATATTCGGAATTTATGTAAAGTACATCGTACCAACTATGAACCAAATATGAATGCGTATCATGGCTTCAGATGATTTATATAATTTAGATAAGTTATAATTTGAAATCAGAAGCAACCAATATATGGGAAGGATATCAAAATCTGAACCGATTTCCCCTTATTTGACGGAGGCATTTGAAGTACGTGCTTGCAGGCTTAATTCAGTCGGAAGTGCAAAAATGCACTCCATTTGGTCTAATATTAACCATTAGGTGTACAATAAACCTGAAATTGGTCGAAGATATATATGGGGCTATATCCAAATCTGAACCGATCTTGATAAAATTTGAAACAGGAATTACCCCAACACTACCCGATTTCAGAATATCAGCCAATTTTGTACACATAAGCACGATTTTCCAATGCTTCCTACATACCCCAATCCTACACTCCGGCAGAAATTATAGTTTCAAATTTCAGAATTCCAACCTCCTCCAAATTCAAATAGTACTAAATTTAGTACCGTATAGTACTTTAAGTACTCCTTGCATCGACTCTACTCTTCAAACTTGGTTATCATTGAAAATTTCAAGTTGTTAACTCCAATCGTTTAAATGATACGAAATTGTACCAAATGTCGTACTTTTCGTACACTTATATATTGTCAGCTATGTTTGTGCACAAGTTCGCTAAGAAAAGATGATTTATTTTAATAAAAATTAAATTTTTGTCTGTGAAGGTCCTCAACAATCCATATTATTAAGAAAAGTACAATAAAGACGTCGAATCAGTTTAACTAAACAAAAATATTATATTTTAATGAATTAATTTATTATTATTATTAATTATTCTTACAAAAAATTTGGTTTGCCGACTGTTGGAACATGCCATACCGCCAATTGGCAAGTGGTGCCGACTACTGGCAAAAAAGCATCGTTTTAATAAAACTACAAATTTATGAAATTTAATCAAAAGTTATTAAAACTTTATTTATTATTGCAAAAACTATACAAAAATTCGAATCTGAATAAATTAACTTTTTAATAATAGAAAATTTCCATTCAGAATTATGAGCGATTAAAAACGTGAAAATCCTAAAAGTGCCGACTACTAGTACACTTACCCTAGTACGAATATCTAAAAACCCTTTGGTACGTCTGTCATACACTTTATCAGTGACTCTCATTAAAAAGTACTAGCTCCACTGATTCCTCAAATAAAAAGGGTACCATATTAAGTACCTTTAAAATACTTTTCGTACCGTTCTAGATCGAATTTCCAAAAACCCATCCTTATCTAACCCCTTCGTCTAGGCGTTGATGAATCGTTAAGTCAGTCATTCAAAACTTTACTTTTTTATTAACATAGATTCATTACCAAACCGGATACAGACGGACATAACAAGATCGACGTCAAATGTTCTTTAGGGCATATGTCTGAAACCGTTGCACAGAGGGGTGAAATCATAAAACACGGATATTAATTGAAAAATAAAATTCGTCTTCTGGAATAAATGTTTTTAAACTATTATAGAACACTAAATTCTACTTCAGTGCCGAAAATTTCAAAGTCATACGTTGTTTAGTTTTTTAATTACACAGTGGCAAAGTTAAGAAATATTTCACTTTTTCGCAAGAAGAAGGAATAAAATTGTCTTTGGTTTTTTTGAAGTGCAATAATTTAGTTTTTTTTTTTTTTTTCATCAAATGTTATTATTTTAAAATTGAAACATCGAATACAAGTAGTTCTCAGTGTTTTAGAATAAAAAAGTTTTAAAAATAATGATGTAAAAATATTTTAAAAATTAATTCAATATATTACCATAAAAATAATATCGAGAAGGTCTTAAAATATTAATTTTGTATTTTAGTATGGAATGTCATCTTTAATAATCAACAAAAAACTCGTGCCCTTTTTTGCCTTTTTTGTATATTTAAAAAAAAAGGTGAAAATAGTCAACTGATTTTGCGATAAATGTACTTTGATCTTGTTCTTTGTTTTATTTGTTTTTTATTTTTGTTGGTCATTCTAAAGGAGTCTCTCTTGGGTTTTTATCCTGTTATTAACTGGAATTCTAAACTATATAAAAAACGATACATAAAAGTATTCCAGTCTCTTTAAAAAATCGGTGGTGAGGTTACTTATCTCACCCCCAATTTTGACTGATGACAATAAGAGAGATGTAAGGGTGGATGATTTGTTAAATGTCAGTCTTACTTTTTTTTTTAATATATTTATAAGGTTTTAGTCTATTTCAGATAGGAAGACTAAATTGCCCGCCAATTTTGCATATATATTTTTATAATTATTCCTTTCCTCATAAAAATATATAGTATTTATACCCTACACCACAAGGTGGTCACGGTATTATGTCTTTGTGCATTTGTTTGTAACAGGAAAAAGGAAAGGAGATAGACCCATAGTTCCTTTTGATGATCTGCATAGAATCACATTCTGAGTCGATTTATGCATGTCCGTCCGTCCGTCTGTTCATGTATTTTTTGTAAACATTTATTGCCCGATCCAGATGAAATTTTGCACAAATCATTTGTTTGGCCCAAGGACGAACCCAATTGAAATTGGAGATAATAAAATTTAGATATAGCTCCCATATATATGTTCGTCCGATTTGTCTTTTATTGTGCACCAAACGTCTAATATCAGCCCGAATTGTATGCACATACAGCCAAATTTGGCCTGAAAATATGTATGCCAAATTTGATCGAAATCGGTTCAGATATAGCTATAGCTCCCATATATATTGTTCATCCGAATTGTTATTTTTGTCCTTCGCAGCCGTAATATGCACTCTGCAACAACAATATTTGGGGAAATATATCAAATACAGCTCAGAAATACATTTGCTATATTTTATCGAGATCGGTTCAGATTTGGATATAGCTCCCACATATAACTTCGTCCGATTTACCTTTTATTGTGCACCAAACGTCTAATATTTGTCTAAATGGGATGGACTTTGGCACTTACGAACGAATTGAGTCTAGAAGCTTGTATGTCAAATTTGGTAAAGATCGGTTCAGATATAGCTATTGCTTCCATATATATTGTTCATCCGATTTGTTACCGTAATATGTACTCCGTAACAACGATATTCAGGGAAATATATCGAATGCAGCTCAGAAATATCTTTGCCAAATCTCATCGAGATCGGTTCCGATTTGGATATAGCTCCCATATATATATTTATCCGATTTTAAATCAATTGTGCACCAAATGGGCAATACAAATCCGAATTTAAAAGATACAAATGATTCGGCATATTTAGCCCTTTGAACTCTTAATTATAATTATAATCATAGCTTGTATGATTGAATTCTCCCATAAAAACTTTTAATTGTTATGTGGAGCTGATATGTAGGGTATCATAAAGTCGGCCCCGCCCAACATTAAGGCTTTCTTTACTGGTTTTGTCTTCAGATTTAGAATGTTTTACAAAGGATAAATTATTTTTTCTGGCTTAACTCAAATTTTTTTATATAGGTAATTTTTTAATATTTCCATCCATCCATTGGGAAACAAAATACCAAATAATAAGTTTGTAAAAAACTCTGTCTGAAACCCTCAAAATTCCTAATATTAGGAAGTACCATTATATATTTTGCAGGGAGAAATTCCCAAAATACCTAAAATTTGGAAGTGCCGTTGTATACGGTCAATAATTAATAGTAGATTTATCTTCACAAAATTTAGCAGGGAGAAATTTTGTCCGCTCAGAATTCAAAATGTCAAGATACTCATTATTGAGTTTGAAATTGAGGCCGAATCCTTCAAACTACCGAAAATCAGGAAGTAGCGCTATATGGGGGCCTTACCGAAACGTGGGCCGATATGTCCCATCTTTAATGCCAAACATATTACAGGTAATATGAATGTCTGAGCAAAATTTCAGAGCGATATAATGCATCCCTGAATTAATTTCCGTTTTTGGGCATCTCACCCTACTGTGCGTTGTTTCGATTAGGCACACTTTGGCCGTATCAAATTGCATCAAATATTCACAAAGCTGAGGGTAAAATAGAGAATTATTACACCATACTTTTGAGAAGAAGATCCCGAATAACTATCTTTGGAACTGAAAAATACCATGTAGGAATAATACACGAAATTAAGGACTTTCTGTAAAGAATTTTCTATAAGCAAAAAGCCACTTTCTAAAGAACAATAGAACAACAAAATAGTTTCAAATTGCACCCAAATAATTAAATTATTTTTTCATTAATTATAACGAAAATCTAACTATGTTCATAGTTTTTTATCTACGATCTTCCTTGCTACCATTATATGTTGAGATTTTAATTAGATGTCTGTCAAGGCCATCCAAAACATCAATTGAAACTTGTATACTCTGAAGTACAACCTCTCAAACGCGAATTATCCATAATCCAAAAAGGCATCACTTGAATAGCCACCCTTTCTAATCACATTTTCAATGTCATTACATATTACATAGTTTTTTATAAATTAAGTGACCTAATTTGTGATTATTTTTTATTTAAACTCAATGAAATGTAAAGACCTTGCCCACAAATACTTTAAGTTTTGCTATCCTTGATTTTCAACTCTATCTGTGTTCTCTTGTCTATTCAACTCAATTCATAACTATGGCCGCCCTGCATTCAATTAAATACTGTTTCATGTTCTATCTCTATTTCCTTCGTTTATTTATTTATTTCATTTGAAATATTTTTTCTAATTAATTGCTTTTTATTTGTAGCTATCTTTTCATTTTAGCTTGTCTTGTTTGGTTGTTGTTGTTGTTGTTGTAGCTGTTAGTTTTTTTGCATTTATACATCAGTTGCAAATTCATCATTAATCAACAACGCAGATTCCAGTGTAAGTGCGAAATAGTACAGTGGGAACTCATTCAACTTCAATTTACTAAAAATAGGTTAAAAAGTATCAGTCGGTTTTGTCGGCAGATGTATAATGTTCCTAAGCCAATGTTCGATTATTTAAATATATTAGGACTTCAGTTATGACTATTCAAATTGTTGACCCTCTATGGAGAAGGTTCCGAAGGAGTGGGGTAATATTGTCCGTTTTGTAGCGGACTTAAATAAATATGATTTGGACTATATTGGCTACTTTCTTTACTGCATATGAGATATTTCATAATTTTTAAGATGTAGCCGACCGAAGTATTCCAATTCCATACTTCATCTAATACAGATAAAAATATTGGTATAGGCAAAATTACAAGAATATCGAACATAAATATTCAATTTTATGCGTAATCACAAATTTCATATTCAACTCAGGTTTCTGGTTGAGAGAAATTTTTAGATATATCAAGTATCGAAATTTGTGACCCTTTGTGGGTAAGGTACCAGAAGGGGTTCGCAGATACATATCGTCTTCACAAGAGATCTTGTGCTAGCAAAAATATTTATATGTGTGAAATTTGAAGAGAGTTGAATGCTTATTTCAATGTCATTGAGCGTTTTTATACCCTCCACCATAGTAAGGAGAGTATATTAAGTTTGTCATTTATTTGTAACACCTCGAAATATACATTTTAGTCCCCACAAAGTATATATATTCTTGATCAGCATTAAATTCTATGTCGATTTAGCATGGTCCGTCCGTCTGTGGAACTCACTATAGCTTCCGAACGAAATGAAGTAGGTTGATACAATTACTCAAATGTGTATTATGTCTGCAGGACTTGTGGTATTGAAAATGGGTCATGTAGGTCCACGTCTTCGTATAGCCCCCATATAACGGTACTTCCCAATATTCGGTATTATGTGGCGGAAATACTTGATGGACTGGGCACTGACAAAAATGTTGGGATTTGGAAAGTTCTACACAATATCGAAGGATCCTTTCTCTTTCTAAGAGGTACATTATTTTCTTTGAAATTGTTGATCTTCTGTGAGAAAGGTACCCGAAAGATATTGCCCATTTCCGAAGTCGATCTAAGTTGAATAATAATAGTACGATGTACCAAGTTTGGACCAAATCGAATACTCCTTCAAGAGTTATCGTGTGCCTTAAAAATAAACCTAGGGTCTAAAACATTTTTAGTAACGAATGTTTTTATACCCTCCACCATTCTATGGAGGGTATATTAGCTCTGTCATTCGGTTTGTCACTTCTCGAAATATTCATGATAGACCTACAAAGTATATACATTCTGGATCAGCGTAACATTCGATAAAATACAAGTCGATTTAATGATATCCGTCTGTGTGTCTGTCCGTCTGTCTGTTGTAATCACTCTATCTTTCGAACGAATTGAGATATAAGGCTTAAATTTCGCACCCATATGTACTTTGTCAATAGGCAGGTTCGTAAATGGGCCATGTCGGTTCACGTTTTCGTTTTTGTATTCGAAGTTTGTAATAAGTACTACAGCCTATGCAAAATAATTGCTTATGCATGTCCACGTCTCCGTATAGCCCCCATATAACGGGAGATTCCGGTATTTCGATGATTTTAGCGACATTATTCCCCGGAATTATTTGAAATTTCGTATTTGAAGATCTATGACAGAAAACTGTATGTGAAAATTTAAAATTTTAACAGAATTTTTTAAGGATTTTATTTTTTGAAATTTCCCAAATTCGTTCCAAGTGGTGGAGGGTATTCAAAGTTCGGTCGGAACTTCTGCTTTTTAGCTTGTTACTTGTTAACATTGATATTTTCGAGGCAAAACACCTAGCTCTATTCCTTTGGCCTACCAAAACCCATGACTTCATTCCAGGCTTTAATTTCTCCCACTGTGTTCCGCTGCATTTTCTTGCCGCTTTCATTGTATTTAACTTTAACAAGATAATGATGCACAACAAACAGCGCCATAGAAAAACAATCTGAATGCAGTTGCAAACAACAACAAAAATAACATCAACAACTACTACTACAACTGTAACGACAAGTGGCTTTATGGAAAAATGTTTTTACTGCCATTGCTGGTGCTAGCAACAACAACAACAACTAAAACTTAGTATTCTCAACTCCCCTCTATGGCAGTGTGTGTGTGTGTGTGTGGGTGGATGTTGTTTTCTGTTTAGCGTTCTTTTCTCTCCCCACTCCTTTAACTGAGAAAATATTTCAAAGTCTTGTGTCTAGTGCCTCGTTAATAAATTTTCTTCATTTGTTGCAAGTTGTTGTTGGTGTTGCTATTGCTGTTGTTAGTTATTTTTTGTGCAGTTTCTCCCCTTTTTTTGCATATTTACTTCTCGACTTGCCACATTGTTGCCGACTTTGTTGCTATGTACCAGCAGCAGAATATCAGTTAAAAACAAAAACAAGTGAAAAAAAAGAATCCTGCAGCCAACTCGAATATGTGTTGGTAGTTGTGTCGAACGACCCAGTATCCCTTTTTTCGCTCCGCTTAAAAAGCATGTAACAAGGATAAGTATTTTGTTTTAGAAAATGTTGTATTGAAGGATATTATAACTGTCATTATAGTAAGGAATAAGCAGCCATGAAGGAGGAGGAGGAGAACAAGTGCAAAGTGTGCAAGACAGTGCAAATTGAAATATGGAACACAAAATGCATATAAATTGAATATTATTACAAATTTTAAGGATTTGTTTTTATACTCCTTCTCTTTTCAAGTGCAACATGTTTATTTTTTTCCGATACTTGTCGGAGGAACGAACATTTAGAGGGAGGAATTAAAGTTTCGAAAACCTTTTCTGATATAGGATTAATTATACCCTACACCACAAGGTGGTCAGGGTATTATGCCTTTGTGCATTTGTTTGTAACAGGCAAAAGGAAACGAGATAGAGCCATAGTTCCTTTTGATGATCTGCATAGAATCACATTCTGAGTCGATTTATGCATGTCCGTCCGTCTGTCTGTACGTCTATTCATGTATTTTTGTAAACAAAGTACAGTTCGCGTTTTTACTGCCCTATCCAGATGAAATTTTGCACAAATCATTTCGTTTGGCCCAAGGACCAACCCTATTGAAATTGGAGATAATCGTCAAAATTTAGATATAGCTCCCATATATATCTTCGTCCGATTTGCTTTTTATTGTGCACCAAACCTGTAATATCAGCCTGAATAGTATGGAATTTTGCACATACGACCAAATTAGGCCTGAAAATAAGTATGCCAAATTTGATCGAAATGGGTTCAGATATAGCTATAGCTCCCATATACATTATTCATCGGATTTGTTATTTTTGTCCTCCGCAGCCGTAATATGCACTCTGGAATAACAATATTTGGGGAAACATATCAAATACAGCTCAGAAATACATTTCCTAAATTTTATCGAGCTCGGTTCAGATTTGGATATAGCTACCATATATAACCTCGTCCGATCTACCTTGGATTGTGCACCAAGCGTCTAATATTTGCCCAAATTGGATGAAATTTGGCACTTACGATCGAATTGTCTAAAATAGTCTAAAAGCTAGTATGTCAAATTTGGTGAAGATCGGTTTTGATATAGCTATAGCTCCCATATATATTGTTCATCGGATTTGTTATTTTTGTCTTCCGCAGCCGTAATATGCACTCTGTAACAACAATATTTGGGGAAATATATCAAATACAGCTCAGAAATACATTTGCTAAATTTTATCGAGATCGGTTCAGATTTGGATATAGCTCCCATATATAACTTCGTTCGATTTACCTTTGATTGTGCACCAAACGTCTAATATTTGCCCAAATTGGATGAAATTTGGCACTTACGACCGAATTGAGTGTAGAAGCTAGTAAGTCAAATTTGGTGAAGATCGATTCAGATATAGCAATAGCTCCCATATATACTGTTCATGAGATTTGTTATATTTGTTACCCACAGATGTAATATGCACTCCGTAACAACAATATTCAGGGAAAATATATCAAATACAGCTCAGAAATATCTTTGCCAAATTTTATGGAGATCGGTTCCGATTTGGATACAGCTCCCATATATATCTTTATCCGATGTCAAATTAATTGTGCACCAAATGGGCAATACAAGTCCGAATTTAAATGATACAAATGCTTCGGCATACATAGTCCTTTGAACTTTAAATTATAATCATAGTGTGTATGATTGAATTCTCCCATAAAAACTTTTAATTGTTATGCGGAGCTCTACTAAATTATCAAAGTGGTGTTGGGTATCATAAAGTCGGCCCCGTCCGACTTTAAGGCCCTTTTACTGGTTTTTATTTTGTTATAGTTCGCTGTAAAGTATTTAGAAAACCAGGACGGTTTAACTTGTTAATTCCATTGCATATACCACAAATAAATCTTTATAAATACGGTTAACCTGGAAAAGCTCTAACGTAAACATGCCTTTAGATAGGTTAACCTTCATAAATTATGAAATAAATCACGGTAGCGTTTTCGCGAGTGTTGCTATTCTATTTTGTCCTGAGGATCTGTATTTTAGCAAAATTCTAACATTGGTGGACTATAACTTTTGACGTCAGCTATGACCCTCGATTTTGGCCAAAACCCTTAAGACCATTGCACTGCCAAATTGGCTAAGAAATGTAGCCAATTTTGGTAGGAATTTCCCGGAAGCCCCCAAGATCGACTTGGAAAAGTCTTTTTGGACAGGTTCGCTGATGGGGTGTATGATAGACGACCAAGTTATTTTTTCATACCCTCAGCTACATGGCTAGAGAGGGTAAATATCATTTTATAGGTCAAAACGTGCCTCATCGAAATAACGATTTTGGAGCCTAGGTCACTTTGGACCAAATCCGTTTCAGGACATTTGGAGTTGATCTAGTCAGTCAGTCCGTCTGTCTGTCTGGCTGGCTGGTTCGCAGGTTAATCTCGAAGGAAGTATCCGATTTGGACCAAAATTGGTACATCGTAATATTATTATCGAACTTAGATCGAGTTCGGCAATATCTGTAAAAAAAAAAAAAAAAAAAAAAAAAAAAACAAATTTACTGCACAGAAAGAGGAAGGATAATCCGATTTTGATCTAACTTTTCATATCCCAATACTTCCATGCTATGCTACGTCTGCCGCGAAACTGGAATGTAGCTCTGTGGTATTTTAGCCCATTCCTGGCGAAGCGCTTGCATGAAGAAGCCTTGCTTTCCAAAATACTCCAGATACAGTAGACTAACGGATTGGTATCCGGAGATTTTGGTGGCCATTTGGGCTGGAAATTAAGCGAGGAACCCCATTTTGTAACCATTCATGGGTGGCGCGTGCTGAGTGCGATGGTGCGTGACCAAGACTTTAATACACCCTCCAGAATATTTTCGCGATAATATTCGACATTTATTCTGACGCCACGATCGATTAATACGAGCGGAGAGTGGTCATCGGCTGTTATGGCGGCCCATACCATCACTATAACCGGCGCTTGAGTTCTGGTGGCCAACAGAAGGTGCACATTTCAGCTGACCTCTTTGGCAGGTAAACACGATTTTTTTGTTTGTTTACAAACTGCTGGGCACCGAATGTTTTCTCACCGGAGAAAACCAGTTCACTACTTTCGGCCAAGCGAATCAACTCTTTATCAACTATCGTAATTTCTTGCACTTTTTCAGAATTTCAATGGTTTTACCCCGAGCTCATTTTTCAATGTTTGCAGAATGGAATATTGCGATATGTTTAGCTTACGAGCCATTTTTCGGCAATTGCGACGCGGGTTTCGATCAAGTCGCTTCTTAACTTTTCGAACCATTTCTGCTGATGTTGCTGTTTTTTCTGTCCATTTCCTTGACGTCGGGCTACGCTACCAGTATCACGGTAACGAGCGATGGTACGAGACACAAATGATTTATTCACGTTTAAATGCTGGAGTGCTCTAACGATAGTCACTTGTGGTTTTCCAGTCAAATATAAAGAAATCACACTATCACGCTGGAATTCCATCACGAATAACTTCTTTTCTGGAAAATTCTCACCAAAATGCTGTTGTACGCTTGTAAACAATATAATGAGCTTTCACTGGAATAATTTTAACAGCTGTCGGACGAGTGGCTTTTAAATGACAGCTGTCTGAAGTTGGTTGCAGTTTTTTCATCTCACCAAAAATTCCAAAAAGTGCAAGAACTTACACCGCAACAGAAAGAAAGTAGACTCAAAAGAGCTAAAGAGTTGCTTCGCTTGACTGAAAGTGGTGAACTGCCGAATTTGTTTTTCTCCGATGAGAAAACATTCGGTGCCCAGCAGTTTGTAAACAACAACAAAACAAAATGATCGTGCTTACTTCCCAAAGAGGTCAGCTGAAAATGTGCACCTTCGGTTGGCCACCAGAACTCAAGCGCCGGCCATGGTGATGGCGTGGGCCGTCATAACAGCCGATGGTCGCTTTCCGCTCGTATTAATCGACGGTGGCATCAGAATAAATGCCGAATATTATCGCCATATGTGGAGGGTATATTAAAGCCTTGGGCACGCAAATATTTTGGCCGTAGACCTTGGACATTCCAACAGGACTCAGCACCATCGCACTCAGCATGCGTCTCCCAAGAATATTTACAAAATGAGGTTCCTCGCTTCATTTCCAGCGCACAATGGCCACCAAAATCTCTAGATACCAATCTGTTGGACTATTGTGTCTGGAGTATTTTAGAAAGCAAGGTTGGCACTTAAATATACCAAAGTATCGATCACCTCAAGCAAGCGCTTCGCCGGGAATGGGTCAAAATACCGCAGAGCAACATTCGGGCAGTGTGTGAAGGCCGTTTGAAGGCCATAATTCGTGCCAAAGATGACCAAATCGAACAAATCTAAACTTAGTCTAACATTTGATGCTTTTTCCGATATTTTTTGCTTGTATTCAATTAAATTTATAAAAAATGTAAAAATTATGCCTTTTGACTTTGTTGCAGTTTTCTTTTTTATCTCACTCTATATATGTCCTTTAATTTTTTTCACAATGGTATATAAGAAATCTTTAGATATGCTACCCTGCTTCATCACCTCTTTTGGTGATCTTTTTTAAAATTCTCCAATTAAATTCGTAAATCAAAACAAAAAATGTTCCATAATTGCAAACAATTCAGAACTTAACTTAATTTCGCCGATGATTAGAACGAAAAGCAATTGCGATAATTTGTAAAAAATTATGCAAAATTAAATGAACTGCAACTGGTCGGTCGTGTGATTTGCTTTGCTGCTAATTTACACCATTTCCATGATTCATGTCTTGTAAATTGCAATGAGATTTTCTGCTTTCGTTCTTTCTCTACTTTCATTTGTGTTTTATGTTTTACAACTACAACAGCTACTAATGAATTCGTAATTGTTTATTGTGTCATTCGTAACTATTTGCAAAGTCGTTCATTTCAATGAGAAGAGAGAGAGACAAACGGGAGGCAGGATGGACATGCAGACATGCCGACCGACAGCTGGCAGTAGATTTCATTATATGCAAGAAACAAATAAATATAAGACGAACAACGAATGCAAGAGATAATATGGAGAAGAAATGATGAAATCTAATGAAATAAACTAAAATAAAAATAAAATAACAAGAGAAAAAAATAAATTTGCATAATTTTCTTGTTTACAAAAATTCCAAAAGAAAGGAATAACGCAAGCAAGGAACATAGAGAGAGAGAGAGAGAGAGAAAGAAAGAGGGTGCAGCGAAAGACACTTAACTAGTCAAGGAATCTATCTGCAAGTGGTAGGAGTTGACTTATATTAATTTTCTTCCTTGCAGTTACAACTCCGTTGTTGTTGAAATCTACAAACATAAACGCATACACACATACATTAGAAATATCCCAGTAAACAATTTTTTCCGACTGTTCTGATGTTTGATTTTTTTTCCGAAATTTCTGACTTTTTTTCAGAAATTTCTGGTAGACATTGGTCCGATTTTCTAAACGTTTTTTTAGAATTCCCGCACATTTTCCTGCGTTTTTAAGGAAAAAACTCGAAAGATATCCAAACGGAGAGTAAACTGTCTATTCTGACCGAATTTTTTTCCGAAAATCTAATTTTTTTCTCCTATTTTTCCAGGAATTTTCACCGAATCCCGACCGAATTCATCCAGAAAATCTAATATTTTTCTGATTTTTTTTCAGAAAAAATCAATTTTTGAGTAAAAAATTTTTTCCGACTGCTCTGATGTCAGATTTTTTTTCCAAAATTTCTGACTTTTTTCAGAAATTTCTGGTAGAAATTGGTCTGATTTTCTAAACGTTTTTTTAGAAATTCTGCACATTTTCCTGCGTTTTCGTTTTTTTTTTTTCAGAAAATCTTTCCGAATTCGGTGACCACGCCCATACAACTTTCGTACCGAAATGGGAAGGAATTCGGAATCAGAATCGGATATTTTTTCAGAGATTCTGACAGAATTCGGCAAAAATAGTTTACTGGGATGTAGCCATACCAATGCAAATGAACGAACACCAACACAGCATTTGCGATTGACTTAAATTAAGTTGATAGATGAGAAGCAGAAATAAACCAAGACATGCTTAAAAGCATAACAAAAAAAAATGAAATACAAACGAAGAAGACACATAAAAAATAGAGATATCTCTGAAATGACATGCAAACAAAAACTAGTCCAAGGAAAAACGTCTTAAGGACTGAAGTGTTGCTTAAAATGGCAACAACTACACGAGTAGTAGACTTGAAAAATAAGAAAATTAAGCATGGATTAGATAAGGGGTAGAAGTTTGAATTTTCAACACAAAAATCTCCGACATTTAACAACAAGTAAGCAAAGGCTATAGTCGTGCGGGGCCGACCATGTGATATACTACAACACTACAATTGGTTCGAAGTACCCTTACGTCCAAATCCATTTTGGAAGATTTTGTTTTTGAAATAATGTCAAAAATAATGACCCCGTCCTTAACTCTCTTCTGATGCGAACTTCCGTGTCGATTAGCTTTCAATTGTGATCTATAGAGCAACTACAAAATTAGAAAATTTTTAATTTTTTAGTCCATGTGAGCCCCCAAATGAACATCTTAAGAACAATAGGCTTTAATTCTGACCCTAACCTTACCACCATACAAAATTTCGTGAGGATCGGACGATAATTGCGACATGCATATAATATCCTCAAAACGTAGCGTTGCGGAGTGTAAAAATTTAAAAAATTTACAATTCAAAATTGGAAGTCAAATAGAAAAAATCGCATGCGATAAAAAATATGACAAAAATTGAAAAAAAATGGAACAATAGATAATAACTTTTTTATTGCTATATCTTTGCGCGAATTTCCTAGATTTTATCCGTTTCTGACAAAAAACCATTCCGAATTGATGGAAATTTTTAGAATCGGCCCAGCGGTTTTTGACTTATAAGCAGAACAAATAAGATCTATTCTTTTACATATATATTATACCTATTTTCCTATATATCCGATTTCTTGGCTATCAGCATCACTTTAATGGTCAGAAGTGACCTTCTAATGCATTTGTGATTTGACTGGGATTAAAAATAATCGCGGATTAATGGAAATTTTCTTATTTCCTTACATAAAAGTTAGAGTCTATTTTACCCGCTAAATATTATCCGATGGCTGCCCAAATTGGTAGGCTTCTGCCCAGTCCTAAACTCTAACTCCATGTAAATTTCCGTCGATTGGTTCATAATTGTGGCCTATAGAGCAACTGCAAAATCAGGAAATTTTTCTGTTTTTGGTCCATTTCAACCCCTAAATAGGGTTCTATTCCGACCATAACTCCACCTCAATTTTAAATTTCGTGAGGATCGGGCCATAATTGCGACCTGTAGCTGGATTATAAATTAAGATGGACATACGGACGGACGTAGATCGACTCAGCTCGGCGAGATAGGAAGATCCATATATACTTTCCTATGTGGAAAATCAATATTCCGAGGTGTTACATAATTTTTGGCCCAATCAAACTTATAATACCCCCAACAAATAGTGTAGGGTAAAAAAAAGGTTAGAAAGTATGAGTCGGTTTCTTGACGGATATATACACTTAGCACATGACCGGATCGGCTTAGTTAGCCAAATATTTTATTACACAGAAAGAGAAAGGATGATCCGATTTTGCTCCAACTTCCTAATATTTCCATCAGTGTTAGGTCAGGCGCGAAAATGGACAATATCGTTCCACTCCGTCAACTACCATAATAAATATTTTTATAAATCCAACGTCTGGTGTGAAGATGGAATATATCGGTCCACTCTTTTTGGTACCTTAAAGCTTTGAATGTCCACGAAGCTCAAAAAACGTGAAACATCCGATTCCATTCAGACTTGGACTATTTCGGACTATTCCTTCTGGTACCTCCCCCACAAAGGGTTAAAGTTCTGAATAACCGAAACGATTATAAAATCTGAAATAAGCATCCGGTTTTCTTCATATTTCACTCATTCTATTATTTCCACTAACACAAGATCTACTATGAAGATGGAACACATCGGTTCACTCCTTCTGGTACCTCTCCCACAAAGGGTAAAAATTTTGAATATCCACGAAGAAATTAACATCCGATTCCATTCAGACTTGGTACATCTTAATATTTCAATCAACACAGGATCTGTTATAATTATGGTAGAGATCGGATAATTTCTTCTGGTAGCTCCCCACAAAGAGTCAAAGTTTTAAATAACAAAAACGTTTATACAATCCGAAATATACATCATTTTTTTATAATTCACACATCCTATTACTTCTACTAACACAATGTCTGCTGTGAAAATCGAATATATATATCCACTCCTTCTGGTACCTTCCCCACAAAGGGTCAACATTTTGAATATCCATGAAGCTAGGAAAACGCGAAATTAACATCCGATTCCATTCAGCCTTGGTTCATCTCAATATTTTCATCAACATTAGATCTTTCATAAAGATGGCAGAGATCGGACCATCTCTTCTGGTACCACCCCACATAGGGTTCGAGATCTTCAAAAACAAAAAAAAAGCATCCAACTGTCTTCAAATTTCAAACATACAAACATTTTTGCTAACACAAGATTTGTTATGAAGATGATATACATCATAAAGGGTCACAATTTTCAATACTATTATCTGTCATAACTTGCGAAACCAGTCAGCGATTCTTTTCAACTTCCTATATCTAAATATATGTCTCTCAACCAAAGACCTGAGATGAATATGGAATTTATGATTTCGCATAAAATTGTATATAAATGTTCTATACTGACCCTAACCACACCTCTATTTTAAATTCCGTGAGGATTGGGTCACAATTGCGATCGGTAGCATAATTACAAATTGACATGGACAGACAGACAAACATAGCTAGATCGACTCAGCTCAGCGAGATAGGAAGATCCATATATAGTTTCCTATGTCGGAAACCATTATTTCGAGGTGTTACATAATTTTTGGCCCATCAATCAAACCTATTATACCCCCAACACATAGTGTTGTAGGGTATAAAAAAATCTTCAAATTGAATTTTCTTTTCAATATTGCAAAATATTAATTAACTTTCAATTTGAAAAGTAATTTTGTAAAATTTCCTTTTGTTAACAGCATGACTAGTTCTATTCTTTGTGATTTCATTAAAAGCTTATATTTTCAAAAGCTTTTTTGTTTTGCTTGCATTAACTATAATTCCCGAGAAAATATAATGCTTCTTTGTTGAAACAGAGAGGGGAAAACTTGGGCACAAGAGGTACTAAAAACTTGGGTACAAGAGATACTAAATACCAATTCTTACTCACTTATTCATAAAAGTCTTGTGCAGGTGGAATATCATCCTCTACAGGGTGAGATAAAAATAAAACTGCAACAAAGTCAAACTCCATAATTTTTACATTTTTTTAAATTCTTTTGAATGAAAGCAAAAAATGTCGGATCATCAAATTTTAGAATATGTTTAGATTTGTTTGAATTGGTTACCTTTGGCACGAATTATGGCTCTCAAACGGTCAATAAAACCGTCACACGCTGCCCGAATGTTGCTCTGCAGTATTTTTGCCACTCCCGGCGAAGCACATGCTTGAGGTGATCGACACTTTGGTATTTTTAGTGTCAACATTGCTTTCCAAAATACTCCCGACACAATAGTCCAACGGATTGGTATCCGGACATTTTGGTGTCATTGTGCGCTGAAAATGATGTAACGATTCTTGGGTGGCGCGTTCTGCGTGTGATGGTGCTGAGTCCTGTTGGAATGTCCAAGGTCTGCGGCCAAAATGTTTGCGTGCCCAAGGCTTTAATACATAGTCCAGAATATTCTCGCGATAATATTCGGCATTTATTCTAATACCAGGGTCGATAAATACGAGCGGAGAGCGACCATCGGCTGTTGTGGAGGCCCACACCATCACCATGGCCGGCGCTTGAGTTCCGGTGGCCAACCGAAGGTGCACATTTTCAGCTGACCTCTTTGGCAAGTAAACACGATCATTTTGTTTGTTAACAAACTGCTGGACAACGAATGTTTTCTCATCGGAGAAACCCACATGGGAATGACCTCCCGAATTAAGCTTACAAAACACCAATACAAGTTGCGGTTCATTTCACCCGCTAAATATTATCAATATCCAAAATAAATCAATTTCCTGTATAAATTGTAATAGCGACTTCTCCAGTCTTTGTTTTATTATACCCTCCACCATAGTATGGAGGGTATATTGAATTTGTCATTCCATTTGTAACACCTTGAAATATACATTCTTGATCAGCATAAAATTCTATGTCGATTTAGCGATGTCCGTCCGTCTGTGGAAATCACTCTAACTTCCGAACGAAATGAAGTGTTTCAAATTTGGTATTTGAAGTTCGTAATGGATAATTCAGCCTTTGACAGAAAATTGTCCGTGCAGGTCCACGCCTTCATATAGCCCCCATATAATGGTACCTCCCGATATTCGGTATTCTGATTATTTTAGCGAAATTATTCACTGAAATTGTTTCAAATTTGGTATTTCAAGTTCATAATGGATCCTACAGCCTATGACAGAAAATTGTCTATGCAGGTCAACGCCTTCGTATAGCCACCATATAAGGGAACATCCGGATATTCGGTATTTCAATGATTTTAGCGACATTATTCACCGGAATTGTTTCAAATTTGATATTTGAAGTTCGTAATGGATACTACAGCGTATGACAGAAAATTTAACTTAATTATTATTATTATTATTATTATTATTATTATTATTATTATATTATTATTATTATTATTATTATTATTATTATTATTATTATTATTATTATTATTATTATTATTATTATTATTATTATTATTATTATTATTATTATTATTATTATTATTATTATTATTATTATTATTATTATTATTATTATTATTATTATTATTATTATTATTATTATTATTATTATTATTATTATTATTATTATTATTATTATTATTATTATTATTATTATTATTATTATTATTATTATTATTATTATTATTATTATTATTATTATTATTATTATTATTATTATTATTATTATTATTATTATTATCATTTTTGCTATCACACACTTGCATTTGTTTTTTATTTAAAAAAAAATATAAAACTTGTGGATGAAATTTATTTTTTTTTTATATTTTCCCACCACAAACAAACTATTTTTTTGATTAAATTATATTTTCCCGACGAAAATATCGGTAGCTTCGATAGAAAAAATACATATGTACGTTACTCATGTCTTTCACAACTGAAATTTCTTCTATGTATCACACGATGTGTGGAGATTCTACATATGAAAAATTTGACACTATATATGTAAGGAAAAAACATATAAAAACCTGATAGAGCCTTTACAGGTCATCACTCTCAAATATAGCGCATATATTGCACTCGAAACAATAATAATAAAATATATATTGTCCCACTTGTTGGACTCCTCTGCATGCCTTATTACTTAAGTCTAATCGCCCCCCCTTTCAAAGATGATGGACCTCGTCATCCACATCGTTATATTTTTGTATTCTTTGCGCTGCATTGCATCTTCTTCTCCAACTATAAACATCAAAAGATAAATTTTGTTGTGATTTTCCGTTTTAATGCTGCTGCTGTTACTGGTGTTGTTGTTTTTGTTTAACTAGAATCGCATATAAATCTTATGAAATCTTCCCTTCCATGCTATCCTTTTGGAGATGCCCTAAAGGGATTTTTTGTGTTATTTGGAAAAATTTCACAGCATCTTAAAATGGCCAGAAAGTTTTATTGAAAGTGAAGCATGTAATGTTATGTTGATTGTTTTGAATGGTTGAATACGCTCCGGTCATGGATGAATAGCATCTGCCAGCGGCAGTAGCATGGACTGGAGTTCCAAAGGGGTTTTGGATGCCATATGGATATTCATGTTGGACGCCAAAGGGAAATAATGTTAAGAGAAGATCTCTCGATTATATTCCGTAAAGAAAAATAACATGAAGATCTTTCAAAGATTCCCAATACACAGAAGATGTTTTAGATGAGACCATCCGAATACCTCCAGAGCTATATAATGAGGAGATATTCAACACTATGACTAAATATAATAAGAGGTCTTCTCGAGAAAACAAGCCTTATCCGAAGCCTTTTTTACATCAAAGAGTTGAATCGACATTGGACTTCTAGAGAAAGAAGCCCTTTCGAAGAACTTCTAGAGATAGAAATCTTCCAAAGATTGTCTGGAACTAAAGTACCTTTGAGATTCTTCTTAAGACAGAAGAGAGTTCTCTGAAGACGGAAGACCTTCGAGAGTTCTCTGAAGACAGAAAATCTTTTGAAGGTAAAAGGAAGAGAAGATAGAGGACGTTTTTAGAAATTTTCGAAAACTGAAGATTAATAGACAGATTAAATTTAAAATAACTTTTGAAGGTCTTCTACAGAGGGGAGAAACTAAGAAAGTCTTCTCAAGACAGAAGACCTTCAGAATGTGTTCTATATGCACAAGGTCTTTAATGCTTAGCAAAAACCTTTTGAACAGTAAAAAACTAAAAGATGGCTTCTATAGACAAAGGACCTTCAAAAAGAGTCCTATAAACAGAATAAATTCCGGGTGTCTTTCATTCAGAGAAGACCTTCAGAAGATCTTCTTTAAGACCTGTCGAGGCCTTCTATACATACTTAGTAGAACTTATTCAGTGAAGAAGAAGTACAGCTAAAATGCCTTTTTAGAGGTCTTCTACTCAGAAAGGAACTTCCAGAGGTCTTCTACACAGAGAAGACCTTCAAGAGGTCTTCTACTCAGAGATGACCTTCCAGAAATATTCTGCACAGAAAAGACCTTCCAGAGGTCTTTTACACAGGAATACCTTCCCGAGGACTTCTACACTGAGAGGACTTCCAGAAGTTTCCTACACGGAAAAGAGAAGACCTTCAAAACTTCTCCTAAACAGAGAATACCTTCAGGAGACCTTCCACACAGAGAAGACCTTCCAGAGATATTCTGCACAAAAAAGACCTTCTAGAAGTCTCTAACACAGAAATACCTTCCCGAGGTCTTGTACACAGAGAACACTTTCAGAGGTTTTCTACACAGAGAAGACCTTCCAGGGGTCTTTCACACAGAGAAAACCTTCTAGAGGTCTTCTACACAGATAATAAGACCTTCCAGAGGTCTTCTATATAGAGAAGACCATCCAGAGGTCTTCTATACAGATAAGAAGACCTTCCAGAGATCTTCTATACAGAGAAGAACCTTCAGAGGTTTTCTATGCAGAGAAGACCTTCCAGATGTCTTCTATACAGAGAAGATCTTCCAGAGGCCTTCTGCACAGAGGAGACCAACAAACGTTATTCTACACAGAGACAAAGAAAAGACTTTCAAGACTTATTCTACACAGAGAATACCTTCAGGAGGTCTCCTATACAGAGAAAGCCTCCAGGTAGTCTTCTACACGGAGAATACCTTCAGGAGGCCTTCCACGCAGAGAAAACCTGCGGGCGGTCTTTGACACAGAGAATTCCTTCAAGGGGTATTCTACACACCTTCTAGAGATATTCTACACAAAGAAGACCTTCAAAAGGTCTTCTACACAGAGGAGACCTACAGAGTTCTTTTACACATAGAAGTCCTTCAAGATTTCTTCTACACAGAAAGTACCTTCAGGAGGTCTTCTACATAGAGAACAGATTCAGCAGGTCCTTTACATGAATAAGTCCTTCCGGAGGACCTCTATAGGGAGAACACCTCTCAATAGGTGTTTAATGAGGACAAAATCTTCAGGGCTTCAGTACAGAGAAGACTTAATCGGAAAGATTTTCAACGGTTTCCTATACGAAGAGAAGCTTTAAGGGGTCTCCTATACAGATATGACCTTCAGGGGTCTTCTATACGTAAAAGGCCTTCATGATGTCTCATATATCGAGTAGACATGCAAGAAGTCTTTTTTACCGAAAAGACCTTCAACACATAGAAGTCCTTCAGGCCTTCCCAAGGCCTATGGTGAACACCTTCAAATGAAAGATACATATCTGGGCTGTAGAAGGTCATCTGGTCGTCTGCGGACCCTATGGTCCATCAGGAGTTATTTTATAGACAACACCTTTAAATAAAGTAAATCTCCCGAAGAAAGAGAGAATTCCATCGGAAAGGAATTCAAAGAAAGAAATTCTTACTTATGTCTTTTAGAGACAAATCGAACCTGAAACCTCGTCTAAGTAGGAGGGGTCTTTAGAAATGAAAGACTTTTCAAAGGTGATCTAGATGTAGACGTGCTTAATACCTTTCGAAATTTGGCTACAGACAGGAGACATTAGTCTCTTTATCTTACAAGGATATGCCATAGAGGAAAGAATATGATAAAACTTGTACTTCGTGGGATTAAAAAAACGGAACGTCCTACCCAATATTGCCACTATGCTGTAGGCTGTAGAAAGCAAGACCACCCTAAAGCCTTATTTTATTACTAACTTCAACCACTTAAATGTTTACCATACCCACAACATTATAGACCATTTATCCTTCTCGTTGATATTCAAACAACGTCGCCTTTACTTCGCATTGATGAAAGCCTCTTTGGAGGAGAGAGGCAGAGTTTAGTAATTTATTTTAACTTAAACACTTTTTAAGTGACATTTAAAAAAAAAACAATCCCCAGTTCTGGACATGAATCATGACTGGAGATTTTCAAACATCTTAGCTACTCACCCCCACTTAGGAACTCCCCACATTACTACTCCCCCGCCATTTGTGGACACACGCACACAAACCTTTCTTCGCCGTACCAACGAACATCATATGGAGCATATTTTATTTTTTTTTTATTATTTTTTCTTTCCGACAATAAAACAACAATAAAATTTTCGAAAGAAACCATTGAGGATTAGGCAGCTATAAAATGGATTTTTTTATTTATTTTATAATGGTTCTGGCCTATTATAAAGTCACACACACCCATGAAACCTCCAAAGATTCCAGTAAACTCTCCAACGCCCTTCTCCTTTTATTCCGTCAAATGAAATACAAGGCCAATGAATTTTCGTCTTTTTTCTACTTTTGAAAAATCTTTAAGACTTATGGCATTCATTTCTATAGGCTTTTCGCTTTCATTCCGAACCAACAGCTGGCATTGGCCAACAGAATAAAAGGCGATTTCGTGTTGTTTTTTTTTTCATTCCTTTTCTTTTGCTGCCTTTGCTTCCACAAGGATAAGGGATAAGGGTATTAGTTACGAGTGATGAATCCTTAAAAGGCGACAAATTGTTAAAAAATCTCAAGTGATGTGAAATCATATCGCAATTCTTACTAAATCTTTTCATATATTTATTTTTCTTTTCATAGTTTAAGGGGCTTTTGAGTTATTGTTGTTATTGGGGAACAAGCTTAAGGGTAGGAAATTAAAGAAAAATATTTTCTCGAGAAGGAAATTTATCGTTTACAATTAGTTGAAGTGATTATGTTTGCGGTCAGGGAAAAAAATAAGAAGTAGTTAAGGAAATTAACTGTTGACGCCTGAAGATATGCTTTATTTTTTTTAAATTAGATATGCACCAAGAACCTAATAATTTTGTCAATGCCTAACATCGTTATCGACTTTAAACACTATTACCGATCAATATATCTCAAAGGGTCATTTAAACTAGGAGATTATTTAAAAATAAATCACCCGTGATTAGATGCAATTGATATAACAGTTTCTCATTCTGATAATGAAAGAGTAACGAGTTCTTATATTTAAATTTCTCGATATACGAATATTTTGAATTGCAGAAACGTAGGGATTCTTATGCATTGTTGAGAAACACATAAGTAAAACGTAATATGCACGTAAATAGATGCTTTCATCATAGTGAGCTTGACGATATCAAGATGTTGATTAAACTAGGCAAGGCTAATGTCGGAAAGGACTTTCAATTTGTTTATTAATTTTTCTACCCTCCATCATTCTTTGAAAATACTCATGTCAGACCCAAATATATTCTTGGTCAGAAAATTGCCTATGCAGGTTCACGTCTTTGTATAGCCCCCATTTAACGATACCTCCCGATATTCCGTATTTTGGTGATTCGAAATCCAGTATGTAAAAGTCAAAAGTCTGGCGGGGCCGACTATATACTACACTACAGCTATGTATACACTATAATACTACAGCTACAGCCGTAACAAAAAAATTTATTTGAAGTAGGTCATACCACCTATCAACATTTGGCTATAGAGCAGTTATAGCTTGGTTTCAGAGGAAATAATATATGGGTAGCATATTCAATTCTGAATAGATCGTCACTAAATTTGACGAAGAAATTTCAAACTTTTATATCAAACAACATTGTTATACAGTGCATAATATGACTTCGAGAAGGATTATGTTAAAAAAAATATATATATACAGGGTGAGATGAAAAAACTGCAACCATCTTCAGACTGCTGTCATTTCCAAGGCACTCGTCCGACAGCCGTTAAAATTATTCCAGTGACAGCGTACAAAAGTGGCCTAAATGGATAGTTAGCTTCACATATTGAAATTCCAAAAAGTGCAAGAACTTACACCGCAACAGAAAGAAAATAGACTCAAAAGAGCTAAAGAGTTGCTTCGCTTGTCCGTGGTGAACTGCCGAATTTGGTTTTCTCCGATGAGAAAACATTCGTTGTTCAGCAGTTTGTAACCAGACAAAATTATCGTGTTTACTTGCCAAAGAGGTCAGCTGAAATGTGCACCTTCGGTTGGCCACCAGAACTCAAGCGCGGGCATGTTGATGGTGTGCGCCGCCATAATAACCGATGGTTGCTCTTCGCTCGTATTAATTGACCATGACAACAGAATAAATGCCAAATATTATGGCGAACATATTCTGGAGGGTGATTGCGTGCCCAAGATTAAAGCCGCAGACTTTGGACATTTCAACAGGACTCAGGACCATCGCACTCAGCACGCGCCACCCAAGAATGGTTACAAAATGAGGTTCCTCGCTTCATTTCCAGCGCACAATGGCAACCAAAATCTCCAGATACCAATTCGTTGGACTACTGTGTCTGGAGTATTTTGGAAAGCAAGGTTGGCAATAAAAAATTCCAAAGTTGCGATCACCTCAAGCAAGCGCTTCGCCGGGAATGGATCAAAATACCACAGGCCAACATTTGGGTATCGTGTGACGGTTTCATTGGCCGTTTAAGGGCCATAACTCGTTCCAAAGTTGACCAATTCGAACAAATCTAAACTTATTCTAAAATTTGATGCTATTTCCGACATTTTTTGCTTTCATTCAATAAAATTAAAAATAAAAAAATGTAAAAATTATGGCGTTTGACTTTTTTGCAGTTTTTTTTATTTCGCCCTGTAGGAACCATGTTTCACAAAATGAAAACGTACGTCCCGAAATTCGCTCCATTTGCGCTGATATTAGCTATTATTTGCATAATAGACCTGAAATCGGATTAAGGATATGTATGGGAGCTATATCTAAAACATAGCCGAATTTTGGCAAAGGTATTTCTGAGCTACAACAAAAGTCAATGTATGTATGCATTACCGATTTATTGATTGTCGTATTATGATTCAGATTTTTTGTTGTTTTTGACTAAAAATACATCAGATTTTAAGGAGGATTTATGTACTCATTTATTTCTGAAAAGAAAGTGCAACGACATTCCGTTCACATTATGAAAACGTGTAATATATTCAGAAAATCGAATTCGAAATTTTTCATTAATTGTTTTTTGCAAAAAAAAAAAAAAAAAAAAAAAAAAAAACAAACAAACAAATTCCCCGAATACTTGGACTTTTGTGTGTTTGCGTATCATTATGTTCAAGAATTATTTGTAAACAGCACGTGTTAGAATGAAAACAAAACAGAAAATGGGTCAATATACGGCCATTCAACATGTGGAGACCATTAATCTTTTCTCCATTCAAAAAAGGTGGATATGTTAATAATCGTTGGCATAATGCAATTAATGTTTTAAATAGCAGTGAAAAACAAATGTAATAATTATCAGAACGATAATTTAATGGGCTAGGGCGATGTGATATTCTTTTGTAATTATTATGAGGCTATTGTTGTAATTTTTATACCCTCAGTAGAATAACAAGGTAACCCTTTCAGGCCATCTGGTACCAATTTGATATGTCGAAAAATTGTTGTAATTTGAATTCGCCTTTCATTTACATATAAAAAAAAATGTTGCATGATTTCAAACTTTAACAATGCAATTGATAGAGATGTTAGGTTTTTATAGAGTATGGGGAAAAAGTGTATATTCTAAAATTTGTGGACATTTGGAATAAGTGAAACCGGGAAGCAATTTCGTATAGGAGATAAACCGATACATGGAATTTCATCATCTTATTTGTACGGATATTTATCTACAGGGTTGTTCATATTCGACGGACCCATCTAGCAACGCCATAACTTTTGACAGAGATGTCACATCCCATGTCACATGACATACCGCGTTTGAAGCGTCAGTCCAAGCAGATTTTTATCATGAACCAATACACGCCACGCGAGCGCTCTGAAATAGTTGAAATTTACATTCAACAGAAGAAGTCAATTGTGAAAAAAAAAATGTGAGAAGTGCGCCTTCTAAGAACACCATTAAGCGTTTATACAAAAAATGTTCGACTGGTAAGGCTCTTTCTAATCCGAAGAGGCCATATAAAAGTCGACCAAGGCGATCGGCCGAGAATATCGCTGCCGTACGAGCCAGTGTTGAGAGGTCCCCAAGAACATCCCAAAAACGCCATTCTCAGCAGTTGGGCATGGCTCGGTCCACTTTACAACGGATTATTCGCATTAATTTGCATTTGTTCCCGTACAAATTGACGTAAAGAAAGTTGCCTGCGGACAAGCCTCGTCGATTGGAATGGGCCCAAAGGTCCGTCGAATATGGGCAACCCTGTATATACAAAGGATGTGGATGTTAGCTAGAATCCTTATATCTCAAAAATGTCTGGACCGATTTTGACAAAAAAATCGCATAAAAAGATGCCAATAATGATATTTATATAGACTTTGTAGTATTTTGTGAAATTTTATATTTTCATATTTTTTATCGCATGCGATACCAGTATTACTTACAGGCGATATTCGCAAAATATTCAGGGGTTCAAATAAACCAAAAACAGAAAAAATTCCCTGATTACACAATTGAAGCCAATCGACACGCTCGAGAAGAGAGTTAAGGACAGGGACGAATTCTAGTATTTTGGATGACCATTGGATTATATTTAGCTGTAAAAATGACCACAACAACTAACTGTACGACGGAATGCGTAAATATTGGGCAAATGTCCCTAGTCAAAAAGCTAAGGGTGAAACCTTCCAAAATGGATTGCGACATAAGGGGAGCATTGGTGTGTCAGCCAAACCGATCGATACTTTTTAACTTGTTTATCTATCGGAAAATAGATAGATTCAATTGTAAGGCAAATAATTCAAATTACAAATAAAATAATCCCACAAGAGGAAATAATTCGAATTACATTCTATGCCAATTGCAAGATTCGATATGTCTCATTGTTGATTGGACACACCTACTCAGTTGCCCAATCTATAAAGTCCATAGCAGACTGAGTGCAGACTGAGACATCGAAAAGGGGAAGTTGATAAAACCTTCTCTCTGTGATTGTTTTTTTTTTTTTTCTATTGACAGCTCATATCCTACGCTTTCATAATTGGGCACCATCCAAAATCGTTTAAGGCTAGAGCATTAGCCATTGATAAAGCATTGATAGAGCATTACGTCTCATTAGCCATTGATAAATAGCAACCACAAGGACAAGACTGACCGAGAATCAAAGCCCAGACGAAACGGCAGAAGCTAGAATCTTAAAATTTTGCACAACGGTCAGTCTAGGTGCGTAGACATGTGATAATGCTGGGAAATTCGCACTAAAAGGGCTTGTGATGAAAAGGTAATTTTAGAAATGGGTACTACACTACTACTACTAAATAGTACTACATATATTTGGTACAATTCGGCGTGGGGTGAACAGACAGTGCTAGAAATATCATATTTGGTATAAGAGTAGCTTTTCTTGTGTAGCCTGGACATACAGAGTAAGGTGAAAAAACTGCCACCAACTTCAGACTGCTGTCATTTCCAAGCCACTCGTCCGACGACTGTAAAAATTATTCCAGTGACAGCTCATTATAATGTTTACAAGCGTACAAAAGAATTTTGGTGGGAATTTTCCAGAAAAAAAATTATTCGTGATAGAATTCAAGCGTGATAGTGTGATTTCTTTATATTTGGCTGGAAAACCACAAGTGGCTATCGTTAAAACACTCCAGCATTTAAATGTCAATAAATCTTTTATATCTAGTACCATCGCTTGTTACCGTATTACTGGTAGCGTAGCCCAACGTCAAGGAAGTGGTTGGAAGAAAACAGCAACATCAGTAGAAATGGTTTGAAATGTAAAGAAGCGACTTGATCGAAACCCGCGTCGCAGTGGCCGAAAAATGGCTCGTGAGATGAACATATCGCAATACTCCATTCGGCAAATATTGATAAATGAAAAATGAGGATAAAGCCATTGAAATTCCAAAAACTCAAAGAACATACACCGCAACTGAAAGAAAGTATACTCAAAAGAACTAAAGAGTTGCTTCGCTTAGCGGGAAGTTTTGAACTGCCGAATTTGGTTTTCTCCGATGAGAAAACATTCGTTGTCCAGTAGTTTGTAGACAAACAAAATGTTCGTGTTTACTTGCCAAAGAGCTCAGCTGAAAATGTGCACCTTCGGTTGGCCACCAGAACTCAAACGTCGGCCATGGTTATAGTGTGGGCCGCCATAACAGCCGATGGTCCCTCTCCGCTCGTATTAATCGACCGTGGCTGTATAAAATAAATAAAATATAAATGTCGAATACTATCGCGAAAATATTCTGGAGGGTGTACTAAAGCCTTGGGCACGCAAACATTTTGGCTGCAGACCTGAGTCCAACAGGACTCAGCACCATCGCACTCAGCAGGCGCCACCCAAGAATGGTTACAAAATGAGGTTCCTCGCTTCATTTCCAGCGCACAATGGCCACCAAAATCTCCGGATACCAATCCGTTGGACTATTGTGTCTGGAGTATTTTGGAAAGCAAGGTTGGCACTAAAAATTCAAAAGTGTCGATCACCTCAAGCAAGCGCTTCGCCGAGAATGAGCCAAAATACCGCAGAGCAACATTCGGGCAGCTTGTGACGATTTCATTGGCCGTTTGAAGGCCATAATTGGTGCCAAAGGCGACTACTTCGAACAAATCTAAACTTATTCTAAAATTTGATGCTATTTTCGACATTTTTTGTTTCGTTCAATAAAAACTCAAAAAATATGTAAAAATTAAGGCGTTTGACTTTGTTGCAGTTTTTTTTATTTCACCCAGTATATGGGAGCTATATCTAAATTTGAACCGATTCTCACCATTTTTAATAGGAATCATCCTTGGGCGAAACAAATATTGTTTGAATCGGATAATAAATGCGACCTGTATTTTGTTCACAAAAATACATGGACAGACGGACGGATATACTGACAGGCATAAATCAACTCATGTGATTCCATGAAGATCTTCAAAAGTAACTATGGGTCTATCTTGCTCGCTTCTCCATAACAAACAAACGCACAAAAACACAATACCCTTACCAATATGTGGTGTAGGGTATAAAAAGGTGGAACTAAATATTCACTGACAACCCATTGTCGAACGAACACTACAACAACAAGTTAGAAAGCAGTAAGTTCGACCGGGCCGAACTTTGAACACCCTCCACCATTTGGAACGAATTTAAAAATTAAATCTTTAAAAATTCTGTTAAAATATTAAAAATACCGAATATAGCCGTTATTTTGGTGCCTATACGACGTGGACCTACATAGGCATTGTTTGTAATAAGTCATTATCATATTCAAATTTGAAACTTAAAGTAAACGGTGAGTAATGTATCATCAAAATATAGAATATAGGGAGGTACCGTTATATCGGAGCTGTGCGAAGACCTGGATCTGTCATAGGCTGTTGCATCCATTACGAATTTAAAATACAAAATCTTAAACAATTTCGGTGGGTATTGTACCTAAACTCTTCACAATACCGAATATAGGGAGGTACAGGCATATGGAAGGGGGGGGGGGGTTTCCTAGACGAAGACGTGGACCTGCACAGACAATTTTCTGTCTTAGGCTGTAGTATCCACTACGAACTTCAAATATCAAATTTTAAACAATTCTGGTTAATAATGTCGCTAAAATCATCAATATACCGAATATAGGGAGGTATCGTTATATGGGGGTGTACGAAGACGTGGACCTGCACAGACAATTTTCTGTCCATTTCGAACTTGAGATACCTGATTTGAAACAATTCTGGTGAATAATGTCGCTAAAATTATCAAAATGCAGAATATCGGGAGGTACCGTTATATGGGGGCTATATGAAAAAGTGGACCTACATGGCCCATTTACGAACTTAACCTGCCTACTGGAAAAATAAACAAGTCTTCTATCTCTATTCGTTCGAAAGATAGCGTGATTACAATAGACAGACAGACGGGTCTGACATGAGTATTTCGAGGAGTTACAAACGGAATGACAAAGTTAAAATACCCTCCATAGTTTGGTGGAGGGTATAAAAAACAGCTTCCGTACACTAGGCGAGGTTTTCAATGGGTTATTCCAATTTTGTAAATATTTGTAGGGAAGTGAAATTTGAAACACTCACGAGTGTTTTTGCAAATTTGGGTTCAATTACCTTGAACCCGGTGGATTGAAAACATGATTTGGTAAATCAAAATTTGTTATCGCATAAATAAACGTATTAATTAATTTTAATTTTTTTTTTGTCATTTGTTTCTATTGTATTGTTTAGATTTAATTTTTTTGTTTGGTTTTTGTTATTAATTTTTTATACAATAAATTATCCTAAAATAACTTATCAAAATATAATTATTCTAAATAATTCTAAAGGTTTTTCTTTTTTTTTCACAGCTATCCTTATTCTCTCGATGTCCTCAAAACAAGAACATCCATTTGCTGATGGCACCCAGCGTCGTCTCGGAGGGTAAATCATTTATCTGTTCCTCACCGTCCGTCATGCGATAGGGTGTCTCGGTCAATACCACATTCAGGGGCACTGACCGTATCACAATGTTAATGGAGGCGTTTATCAGTTCCATCAACATGACTATCAGTGAGACCAGCAGCAGCAGAATCGCATTGAAGATGTGCTCCAAGACTAGGGTAATTTTTGGATTTAGTGTCGATCCAACACTAGTTTTTGGATAAAAGTTTGCCATCGTGTGTAAACACTCAGTCAGTTCGCGCCAGGCAGCAAAGCTTGTCATTGAATGAAATACCAATCGCCACTGCCATTGTAAAGTAACAACAAAACCGAAACAAAACTCCACTTAGGCAGCTTTAAAAAAATAAAATTGCATTTGCATTGCAACAGCAGCTACAACAACAACAATGATGATGACGGCGACTGCGACTGATCAAACACAAAGCGAAACAAGTCGACTGTAAAGCAGAAGGCAAAGAAATGAAAGTACCTTTCCGGAGTTGATGCAAGTCGAATGGGGACTGACACCCTATGGGAGATAATGGCACAATTAGCATTCGAGACGAATTGTGAAGACACCCTATACCAGATATTGAAACAGGTGTTGATATAAGGTGTGGCCTCGGAAATTTACTAAAAACCGTACTAAATAGTACTGAATTTGGTACACTTTGATATTGGTTGAACGAATAGTTCATGAAATCTGATATTTTCTGGTACTAGAAAAAATTGGATGTGTGAAATATAAAGAGAACCGGATGCTTATTTTGGATTTTATGATTGTTTTGGTTATTTAGAACGTTGACCCTCTGTAGGGGAGGTACCAGAAGGAAAGGTCCGATCTCTACCATTTTTATACCCTCAGCCATATGGCTACGTGCCTAGTCGAAATAACGGTTTTAGACCCTAGGTCTCTTTGGACCAAATCCGTTTCAGAACATTTGGAGTCGATCTAGCGATGTCCGTCCGTCCGTCTGTCTGTCTGTCTGGCTGGCTGGTGCGCACGATAACTCTCGAAGGGAGTATCCGATTTGGTCCAAACTTGGTATATCGTAATACCTTTGTCAAACTGAGATCGAGTTCGGAGATGGGCAATATTGGTCCACTCCTTCTGGTACCTCCCCCACAAAAGTTTGGAATTTGCAAAAAAATATTCTTTGTACAGAAAGAGAAAGGATAATCCGACTTTGCAAATCCTAATATTTGCGTCAGTACTCGGTCAGGTGTGAAAATGGACAATATCGGTCCACTCCATCAAGTACCTCCCCCACAAATGGTCAAAATTTTGAATAATAACAACTCTCATAAAATGTGATGTACGAGTCCGGTTGTCTTCAAATTTCACACATCCCAATATTTATATTAACCCAAGGTCTGGTGTTAAGATGAGCAATATCGGTCTACTCCTTCTGGTAACGCCCCCACAAATGGTCGAAATTTTCAAAAAAAATATTTTTTGCACAGAAAGAGAAACGATGATCCGATTTTGCTCCAACTTTGCAGGTCGTAATATTTGCATCAGTACTATGTCTGGTGTGAAAATGGACAACATTGGTTCACTCCTTCAAGTACCACCCCCCCCCCCCACAAAGGGTCAAAATTTTGAATAATTACAACTCTCATAAAATGTGATATAAGAGTCCGATTGTCTTCAAATTTCACATATCCCAATCATTTTATTAGCCCAAGGTCTGATGTAAAGATTGAGTATAAAGGTCCACTTCTTCAGGTACCTCCCCCACAAATGGTCGAAATTTTAAAAATATATATTTTCTGCACAGAAAGGGAAGCAATAATCTAATTTTGAAAAACATAACGCTCAAGGAAAGCAAAATAAGGATCCAACTCTCTTCAAATTTCACACATATAAGCATTTTTGCTAACACCATATCTATTGTGAAGATGCTATATATCTGCGAACACCTGCTGGTACCTCACCCACAAAGGGACACAATTTTCAATAGTTTTATCTATCATAAATTTATTTATCCATCTGCTATATTAATATTAAATCATATTTATTTAGGTCCGATACGAAATGAACAATATTGAACCATTCTTTCAAAAGAGGGCTGAGGGTATACATATGTCGGCAAAACCGACCGATACTTTTTTACTTGTTATAACAGTTTTTGTGTTGATAGAAATAATGAGCGGTGCCAAGTCTGAATGGAATTGGATGTTAATTTCGCCTTATGAGCTTCATGGATGTTCAAAATGTTGACATCTTTGTGGGGGAGGTACCAGGTAAAGTATACCGATATATCCCACATTCACACCAGACCTTGGGTTAATAAAAATATTGTGGTGTGTGTAAATTGAAGACATTCGGACTCTTACATCACATTTTATAAGAGTTATAATTATTCCAAATTTGGACCCTTTGTGGAGAAGGTACTTGGTGGAGTGGACCGAAATTGGACCATTTTCACACCTGACCTAGCACGGATGCAAATATTAGGATTTGCAAAGTTTGCACAAAATCGAATGGCCCTTTCTCTCTCTCTCTCTCTCTCTCTCTCTCTCTCTCTCTCTCTCTCTATGAGGTAAATTATTTTCTTTAAAATTTTTACCGGAATGAGTGGACCGATGTTGCCTATCTCCGAACTCGATCTTAGTTTGATAATAATATAACGATGTACCCAGTTTGGATCAAATCGGATACTCCCTGTGCGCACCGGCCAGGCAGACATACGGACAGACGGATTTGGCCGTTTGAAACGGATTTGGTTCTAAAAGATCTACGATCTAAAAATTTTATTTCGATGAGGCACGTTTTGGCCGTATCACATGATATACCCTTCATAGCCATATGGCTGAGGGTATAAACATCAGATGGCGAATTGACTTAAGAGATTCTTGGAAATTCAAAGAAGAGCTGTTCAGTTGATGTTCGGGAATTTGATTCTGGGGTTGATATTCAGAGGGTGAATGATTTGTCGACAATTGGGAACTATGATGCAATGATGTCGAACTATGTAGTGATGGAACTTTGATGTGGTGATGTCGAATGGTACTCGGTTGGTTGATGCAGTGTGAGTAACCGGGGGTTACCTCTTCGGGCTACCTACGATTCGAAGGTGATCGGGAACTCGTGGATAATTGTCAGATATTGACTAGTGAGGGAGATTAGGAGTTAGGATATTATTGTCCGGAGTAATGCTGGCGTTCGAGATGTTAACGATTGAAAGATAATCGGAATATTTGATAGACGGTCGTTGGTCAAATTTATTGACGGATTGAAGGTAATCGGAAGTTTTTTGAATTTTTGTCGGGACTAACGAGTAATACATAATTAGGGTTTACGAAATTGGTGTTCGGAATCATGATGTTCAGATTCGGGTATGGCTGTACACTGTAGGGATATTCGGGAGAAAATATCCAGGTCGTCTAAGATGGATCGGGGACTAGTGGTGTGATAGTTCGGTCTCGGCAGCTCCCTGTAAAGTAATTCGGGAGCAAATGTCCAGGTCGTCTAAGATTGTTCGGTTACGGCAGTTCACTGTAGAGATATTGGGGAGCAGATGTTCAGATCATCTAAGATGAAACGAGAAGTCACTGTGGATATATTTGTCCTAGCTGTTTGGGTCATCTATAATGGCTGGGAAATTAATCTGGCAGCAGTTTATGACTTCCTCTAATCCACTACCTATGTTGGAGCCGAAGCTTTTATGGAACTATGAGACAAAGACTTTTTTGGAACAACGAGTTAAAAGCCCAGTATAAATGAATCACTGGCCAATCATTTCATTGAGTAAAAGTTCAATAGGTATTCACAGCTAACGAATCTGTTGGGCGGATGATAGAAAATTATTAAATATAAATCGCTAACCACACTTAGGAAAGTAAAACAAACTGAACAATATTTATGTCAGGCATTACCAAGTAAACGAGAATTATATACCTAATGCATATAGTCGAAGATGAATTTTAGTTGCAATGCGAACAAATACCAGAGTGGTTGTTGATACTGTCCTCACTACGAAGCACAGTCACATGGTTCTTGTTGGTGCAATAGGTGCGGTTGTGTGTTCTGACTAATATATGTGATTTGATCATAACGGGACATCCTAATCCGAAAATAAAAAATATATATATATGGAAGCAGAGAAACCTCTCTAATTAGGTTACTTTTCGATGTAGAATTTCAAAACGATACACATTTCTTTTATCTTCTGCTCTACTTTCAAAATCTGCAGAGTTTTGCCAGTCATTTTTTGGTGTTGTGTTATTATTTCTCCTTATATCGTAGGGTATATCAAATTCGACATCATCGCAGTGGCGATATAGTCGTTTATGTTCGGATTTTTTGCAAAATAAACGCAAACTCATATTGTTTGCTTGCCCAAGATAAGAATACAGATTGTTTTCCCCAGCCAAACAAACAGTGCTTTTAAACGTAATGAGCATTTTTTAATTATCAGAGCTTGGATGACACTCATTTTTTAAATTCAATTTAAATAGTTGTGGGCGACAGTTACATTTCCGCACAGTTGGATATTTTTCGTGTAACTATGACTCTAAAACTCAAATTTAGAATGTATTGGAAACTTTTGGGATTCCATCTTCTATTTTTACTTGTCTTGTTATACAAAACAATGTTTGTAACAGCTCGTAAAATTGGCCTTGGATATGGATTTCCTATCTCGCCGTACTGAGTCGATCTAGTTATGTATGTCGTCCGTCCCTTTGTCCATGTTTGGAATCACACTACAGCTCGCATTTATGGCCCTATCCTCATGAAATTTCGCATGGATCATGGGGTTATGGTCAGAATAGAAGCGTTTTGTTTTTGGAGATCAACGCAAAATATTTAGAGATTGAAGTGGACCAAAAAATTCTAAAGCTAAGAATTAATGAACATGGACATGGAAGACGGAGGAAGAAATAATGACACAGTCCTATTCATTAAATCGATAATTACAGAGATTTTCCATTTATATATCCTATACATTATGGCTATTATGGTGTTGTAGGGATATTATGGAGGGCCTAAAACGACTATAGCCTTTGCTTAATTGTTTTTATACCCTCAGCCAAATGGCCAAAGGGAGAATATATCATTTGATACGGCAAAAACTTGCCACATCAAAATAATGGTTCTAAACCCTAGGTCACTTTGGACCAAATCAATTTCAGGACATTTGGATTCGTCTAGGGATGTGCGTTCGTCTGTCTGTCTGGCTGGCTGGTGCGCATGATAACTCTCGAAGGGAGTATCTGATTTGGTCCAGGATTGGTGCATCATATTATTATTATCAAACTTAGATCAAGTTCAGAGACGGACAAAATCGATCCTCTCCTTCTGGTCTTCAGGTCGAAATTTTCAAAAAAAAAAAAAAAAAAAATTACTGCACAAAAAAAGAAAGGATATTCCCGATTTCTCCAACTTTGCAAATTCTAATATTTCTATCAGTGCCAGGTGCGAAAATCGACAATATCGTTCCACTCCATCAAGTACCTCCTCCACAAAGGGTCAAAATGCTGAAAAATCATAACTCTTATAAAATGTGATGTAAAAATCCGATTGTCTTCAAATTGTACACATCAAATTATTTTCATTAAAGTTCTGATGTGAAGATGGAATACATCGGTCCACTCCTTCTTGTACCACCCCCCCACAAAAAGGTCGAATTTTTGAATATCCATTATGCTGATAAAACGTGAAATTAACATCCCATTCCATTTAGAGTTGACAAATCTCAATATTTCAATTAACATAAGAACTGTTATAAAGGTGATAGAGATCGAACTATTCCTTTTGGTACCTCCCCCACATAGGGTCAAAGTTTTGAATAACCAAAACGGTTATAAAATCCAAAATAAGCATCCGTTTCTCTTCATATTTCACATATCACAATATTTTTATTAAGCCAAGGTCACGTGTAAAGATGGGATTCATCGGTCCACTTCTTCTCGTACCTCCCCCATATAGGATTAAAATTTTGAATAGCCGTGAAGCTCATTAAACGCGAAATTAACACCCGATTCCATTCAGACTTTGCACATCTCAATATTTCCATCAACACAAGATCTGTTGTAAAGATGTTAGAGTTCAGACCATTTTTTTTGGTACCTCCCCCACATAGGGTTTAAAATTTTGAAAAACAAAACTGCCAAAGAAAGCGAAATAAGCACCTAACTCTCTTTAAATTTTACACATACAAACATTTTGGTTAACACAAGATCTGTTGTGAAGATGATATATATCTACCAACGCCTTCTGGTACATTACCCACAGAGGGTCACCATTATCAATACTATTATCTTTCATAATTTGCGAAACAAGCGAGTGATTTTTCTAAAAATTATCACGTATCTCATATAAAGTTAAGGAAGTAACCATTGCAGTCGGAAGGTGGCACGTCGCAAATTTTTATATCATATTTCTTTAGGTTCGATATGAAATTGACAATGTTGGCCCATTGGAACTCCATAGAGGGTCAACAATTTAAATAGTCATAACAGAAGACAAAATATATTTGGATAGTCGAACATTGACTGAGGATCGGCAAAACCGACTGATACTTTTAAACTATTTTTTTTTTTTTTTTTTTATTTTTCAAGTTCCTTCCATGTGGTGGAAGGCATTAAAAGTTCGTCCCGGCCGAGCTTAGACGCTTTTTTACTTATTAAATATGAAATTTTATTGTAAGTAAGTAATATTGAAAAAGAAACTTATAAATCGATTGATTAATTTTGTCTTTGTTCGAAACACTGTTACATTTTGCAATTAATTTTGTGGTCTTCTGATGATGTTGAACCACACATTCGCGCGATAAAGAATGTTGTTTATATTTTGGGTGACGCAATTTTTTTATGATCCGATTTCCGAAGAAGGTACAACTGCCGAGAGAGTGAAGAGACAGACAGATAGACATTAACAACATTTTTATTAGGTCATATTTAAACAGATGGAAAATTCTAACACATAAAAGCAAACGAACCGTCGATAGTTGAAAAGTGTAGGAAATATTTTATTGTTATCGGTTCGTCGTATAGAGAAGGGGTTCTACATGTACATTTAAAGTCATATTCGCTGTACAGAGGAACGAACACAAAAATATATGGTGGATCTACCATTTGGGGGGATATCAAATATTTTGCATCCCCATCGTACAAATTGAAAATCGACTTCAAATAGGTGATTTGATGATCTAATCGAAAAGGGGAAAGTAGGAGCAAAAGAACCAATGAAAAGACCTATTATTTTTCTCTTGCATACGGTAAAACTTTGGATTGGGGAATATGAATTTCAACTCCACGCTTTTATAAAGACTACCTCCTTGAAAATCTAAATATATTTTTTATTTTCTCAATTTAGTAGTCCCCACTGTGCCTGAGTCACACATTGCCCCATTATTATGGAAAATCTCTTCAGCATTTAATTGTTATCGAAAAATAAAAAATGTGAAGTATGTATGTATATCGGACTGTATATGTGTGTGTGTGTTTCTTTATGACAATGCTAATGTGATTGCAAGTCAATGACACCATCAAAATAATTGATAAACGATACAATTTCACTGCCCACCAAACGTCACACATTAATTTTGTTTCTTTGTTTTGGGTGTGCCCAATATGGGAGGGGAATTTCCTTTTTTAGCAATTGGATATTTTTATATTATTATTATTATTATTATTATTATATTTATTGCACTGTGCAGCCAGAGGGAGATTGCAGCGGAAAATTCCTTGGACTGTTTAAAAACCATGAGAAATATAAATAGCACAGGTTTCTTTCCATTAAACAAGTCAGAGGCTTACCAATGGTCCCATGTATGCCTTACCCATCTAAAAATACATTTACATATATATGGATTAACCCACTGGATTTGGATTTTAATTGTCTTGTCCATTACTTATACTTCAAATAAATCCTTGTAAAGTAGGTTAGCTACACAATAACTTCTAACATAAACATGGCATAACCCATGCCGAAATTTCCGTAATTAAATAGTTTGAAATCTTAATATTTTGGCAGATAAATTTTATATTCACATCAGATCTTCCGTTGAAAAACTATTAATATATTCCCAGTTTGAAAATAATCATATTGAAGATTGTGAACCTTTGTGTGGGAGATAACAGAAGCGATGGACCGATATATATTATCTTTATACTCGAAATGTTTTTGTGATATATTCCATTTCCGAACTCGATCTGAGTTTGATAATAATATTACGATGTTTCAAGTTTGGACCAAATTTGAAACTCCGTTATCGTGCGCACCAGCCAGACAGACCGACGACTCCAAATGTCCAGAAAGGTATTTGGTTCAAAAAGACCTAGAGTCTAAAACTAATATTCGGATGAGACACGTTTTGGCCACATCTAATTATAAATATACTTTGTACACATATGACTGAGGGCATAAAAACAGGCCATTAATATAGATGGATTGTGGAGACTAATTATTGGTATTCTGAAAATCCTAGTGGATTTGTTTTAACTGAGCATTAACATCATTATTATTCTACAGTTCCACTTTCATATACCTCAGTAAAGCCATACTGCTCGTTTGTTCTATTAATTTTCTTTATGGTATCGCCTTCATATATTTTAGAACTTCGGATTTTATATCCCCTAATCGGTTCCCTTTCAAATACGGAAAATAAAGTCCTAAAAAATAATAAAACTTATCCTTAAAAGTATTATAACAAGTGAACGGTACGATTTAGCTATTTATATAAAAATAAGTTTCCATGTGTTAGTAATTGATGTACTCTGGACTGTGTGAGTCCATTTTGTTTCGGCAAACTTCATATGAAAGCTAACTTCAATACCAAGGTTTTTATGTATGATTATTGGTTTTAAAAATATTTCATAAATCCACACATTACGTACATTTGAGTAAGATAAAGCCAAAGAAAATTAAATATAATAAAACGATTATTCCCCCGTTGGGCGCCAATCAAGTACGGTACAGAGTACGGAGGTATTGTTATATGGAAGCTACACGAAGATGTGAATTTGCCTTTGCAATTTTCTGTCGTGGGATGCAGTACCATTACGAACGCCATCAAAATACCGATTATTTGGAGGTACAGTGTTATGGGGGTTATACCGAAACTTTTACCTATATGGACAGTTCTCTATAAGGATGCTTCATACATATTAGGGGCAAAAAGTTCGAATTAACAACAAATTTGGGTTGAAATTGTTAGTAAAACAAACAAACAAACACTTTAAATCTAAACAGTTATATCGAGGTTATACCAAAACGTGAACCTATATGACCCATTTTCAATATCAATATCAGTTCTACGGACCCACAATGCATTTCAGTAAAATTTTGTCATCCAACTTTATGGTATCAAGGATATATGGAGGGCTCACTGCTATACCGAACCAAGTCATGAAAAATAAAAAATGGCGAAATTAGTGCCAATGTTCCCGTATATGGAAACTCTGTTTACCCTGTAAAGCACAATGTCAAAAAGTGTTTCGTTTCAAAGATGACGGTAAAAAGCCTAAGTCAACGACTGTCATTTTTGACTTTTTTCAAAGCAAAAATGAACTAAGTCAGTGTTTTTCACTTTGAATCAGTACTATTAGTGAGCACGTGTTTATTGTCGTTCAGTTTTCAGCAATATAAAAAAAATCAGTGTTTTATATAAATGGATAGTAATAACAGCAGTGCTAGTGATTTTCCAGAAATGAAGATGAGGAATATTTGCCAGCCCCAAAAATGATGAAGACGGAAATGACGATTTTTTATGAGTAAATATTTGTTGAAACCATGGTAAAATTAAGAAGGTAAAGTCGTTTCAAATAAGCATATCCATCTCTGCATTTTGTGTAATTTACTCTGTCAAATGTCCCTGCCTAGAAAGCAGGTTCCCATATCTGATTGGTATGTACAATGGATTTATATAAATATACATTTTGACAATGAGATGCATAACTTTGAAAAAAACAAGTAAAAAAGCTGTAAGTTCGGCCGCCCGAACTTTGAATACCATGGTAGAAAAAGATAGGTAGACGCATCGACACAGCTGCTGGGACAATGAACTGTCAAACCAATTTTGGAATTGAAAATGTTGAATGAAAAATTACTTAAATTTGCAAAAATTGTTGAAAAACAAGAATTATAATAACCTCCGAATGACGTCGTGTAAGAAAACATATTAAAATCTACTTATATTTTAAAGAACATTTAAAATTTTTTGGCATATCAATGCTCCTAAGCGTTGATGCATCTACCTGTATTCTTCTGCCATGTTTGAATACCCTCCACCATTTGGTACAAATTTGGCAATTTTCATAAAATTAAAATCCATTAAAAATGTTGTTAAAATCTTAAAAATACCGAATGTAGCCGCATATTAGGGGCGATACGAAGATGTGAACCTGCACAGACAATTTGCAGTCATAGGCTGTAGTATTCATTACGAACTTCAAATACAAAATTTGAAATATTTCCGGTAATAGTATCGCATATCGGGAGATACCGTTATATGGGGCTATACGAAGACGTGGACCTACATGGTCCATTTTCAATACCAAAAGTCCTGCAGACATAATGCACATTTGAGTAAATTTTTTTCAACTTACTTCATTTCGTTTGGATGCTAGAGTGATTTCCACAGACGGACAGCCGGACGCTAAATAGAATAGAATTTTATGCTGATCAAGATCAAGGAATTACAAACGTAATATACCCTCCATACTATGGTGAAGGGTATAAAAATGTAAACATATAATTGCATGAATTTACCCTCTTATTTCTACCATAGTTGAAACTTTTAATTATCCTTTGTCCTCGTTAACATTAATTTATTTTTTTTTTTAAATGAATTTATTATATTTTCCTAAAAATCACAATGCTTATCAATTACAATAGAAGCACCCGCAGCTGCCAGCCGCCAAACCAAGACATGACTTAAAATAAAACTCCGAAACTAGTGGGAAATTAATCGCTAAAGTTTACTATATTTAGCCATATAACGAACACTTTATTTTATTTTTTTGACTTGGTTTGCTTTAGCTGTGAAACCTTGAAATTTTATTCAGAGTAATAATGAACTAAAGTACATTTTTGTGTTTTTGAATATTTTTTTGGTAATATATTTAAATTATTTTTATTTTAAATTAATATCATTAATTAATTTTGAATATAGACATTTACATTTTCTTTTGGTAGACTAAAATATTCCATCCAGAAATTAATGACAGTGCATTTACTTTACCTCTAAATATCTTCGAATTATGTTTTTATGACTTAGTTCGGTATAGCTGTGAGCCCTTCATATATACTTTGTAGGGGCAGAAATAGATACTTCGAGGTATTACAAACGGAATAACAATCTTAATATATCCATTCATACCATTGTGGAGATACAGGGTGAGATGAAAAAATTGCAACAAACTTCAGGCTGCTGTCATTTCTAAACCACTCGTCCGACAGCTGTTAAAATTATTCCAGTGACAGCTCATTATATTATTTACAACCGTAGAAAAGCATTTTGGTGTGAATTTTCCAGAAAAAAAAAGTTATTCGTGATGGAATGCAAGCGTGATAGTGTGATTTCTCTATATTTGGCTGGAAAACCACAAGTGGCTATCGTTAGAGCACTCCAGCATTTAAATCTTTTTTGTCTCTCACCATCGCTCGTTGCCGTGATACTGGTAGCGTAGCCCGACGTCAAGGAAGTGGACGGAAGAAAACAGCAACATCAGCAAAAATGGTTCGAAAAGTAGAAAAGCGACTTGATCGAAACCCGCGTCGCAGTGGCCGAAAAATGGCTCGTGAGCTGAACATATCGCAATATTCCATTCGGCAAATATTGAAAAATGAAATTTCAAAAAGTGCAAGAACTTCCACCGCAGCAGAAAGAAAATAGACCGAAAAGAGCTAAAGAGTTGCTTCGCTTGGTCGAAAGTGGTGAAATGCCGAATTTGGTTTTCTCCGATGAGAAAACATTAGTTGTCCAGCAATTTGTCAACAAATAAAATGATCGTGTTTACTTGCCACAGAGGTCAGATAAAAATGTGCACCTTCGGTTGGCCAAGAGAACTCAAGCTCCGGCCAAGGTGATGGTGTGGGCCGCCATAACAGCCGATGGTTGCTCTCCGCTCGCATTAACCGACCGTGGCATAAAAATAAATGCCGAATATTATCGCGAAAACGCCTTGGGCACGCAAACATTTTGGCGGCAGACCTTGGACATTCTAACAGGACTCAGCACTATCGCAATCAGCACGCACCACCCAAAAATGGTTACAAAATGAGGTTCCTCGCTTCATTTCCAGCGAACAATGGCCACCAACATCTCCGTATACCAATTCCTTGGACTATTGGGTATGAAGTATTTCGGAAAGCAAGGTTGCAATAAAAAATACCAAAGTGTCGATTACCTAAAACAAGCGCCTCGCCGGGAATGGGGCAAAATACCGCAGAGCAACATTCGGGCAGCGTGTGACGGTTTCAATGGCCGTTTGAATGCCATAAATCGTGCCAAAGATGACAAATTCTAATAAATCTAAACTTATTCTAAAATTTAATGCTATTTCCGACATTTTTTTTCTTTCATTCAATAAAACTTAAAAAAATGTAAAAATTATGGCGTTTGACTTTGTATCAGTTTTTTTATCTCACCCTGTAATGTGCCAAATTTAAAAAAAAAAACTCATGAGATATAAAATATGGTTAAATATTAAAAAATATATCACAAAATATTTTTTATTCACATCTTTATTTTTATTTTTTTGCGCCATTTTTTGGGCTTCATCCTCTTCGGCCAAGAGACCATTCCGAAATGGTGGTTAGAAGCATAGTATCTAACATAACTCTCTTTTATATATAGATTAAAAAATCAAGTGGTGTAAGTAGATTAGACCACATTGGGCGCCACTAAATGCCAGAAGTTAAAATGTAATGCTGTTAAATCTGACCCGAAGTATATTATAAGGTCTTATATTATATATGAGACCGGATATTGTCATGATTCCAAATACTGGCAAGTTTTATGAAGACTTGTCTTTACTTTATGTTTATGACCTAATATTTATTGAAAAAGTGTCCTCATGCCATTCTTCCAAACAGAATTGCTACACATACTCCATTTATTTTACCAGTGGAATTTTTAAAACCTCTCAGCTGAATCGAAAATAAAAAACACAACTATTGTACAAAATTGACACACTTTATAATAGAGCGGATTATGCTGAAGCGTGAAATAAAAATAACAAAAAAAAAAAAAAAAACAAATGGAATTGATTCATTGTGGACTTCGACAGCAATCTGATTATGTTTCCAACTTTTGTTATGGTGTAAGTCGCTCTTGCACAAACACATACATATGCATGTGTATACATCGATCGATCCATTTACCAAAAACCATGGGGCTTATTTGAATTTCTAATTAGGTGCAATCTGCCAAAGCTGATCCGGAGAGTGGGTAAGAGTGGAAACAATTAACCTTCGCATTGGAGCTATTTATTTTTGAGTAACCGGTCCAGTCTGAGCCAACAGCAACTCGGCTGGCTACATACATGCGTCGAACAAGACTTGCCGGCATGAGATGTTGGTGTTGTTGCTGCAGGTGATTTTATTATTTGATTAGCAGTACGAGAGTAAAATATTTACACTGCATCCATCCGAACAACAGCGGATAGCGCCTCCACTCCACTTCATCCAGCCCGGCATTAGCAATGAATGGCTTGTCAAGTCGCTCAAGTTTTTCTAACAAAGACAGAGTGTTGTTGTACTCTTCGTTGATTTTTTTCCATTCGAAGAGAGCTTTGTCCGATTGACTGCTTTATTTTAACTTGGCAATAGCAAATCAATTAACAAGTACAACAACAACAATATAATTTTAAAATTAAAAAAAAAACAACAAAATTCCCCTCGGCCAACATCATTTACTGAAAGTCCAAGGCATTTCATTTGAAAGCAAATCCAAAGCTATTCAGTTGTTTGTTTGGTCTGCTGGCGGCATCGTCTGCATCGTGTCTTGCAATGTTCAAGCTGTTACATTCTCTGGATCTGATTTCAATATGTGGAACGAAAATCGCCGGATTTCTTTGCTACATTTCGAAAATTCTACTAATGATCGTCATTGCAATTCTGATGATTTTGAATGAATTTATAACGGATTTGGTGAATTTTGTTGCGCGAAAATTTGGTATTTCTTGTTCTCTGGGCCGCAGAGGAGGCTTGAGTGCCGATTCGTCATACAGTGAATGGCATATACGTTCGGATATGGCAACCTTAAGGAGACCGGGTCAATGAGGAAAAAAGAAAAAGGAGGATAATGCCAGAGGCTTCTTTGATAGCCGTTAGCTGATAAAATCCGTGTGGAGGCTTTCTCCGGGGAAAACCCCTTTTGGTTTCTTCAAATTTCTATGGAAAAATTGGATGAATGAAAGCAGCATTTGAAATCAGGCCAAAACTAAATGGTGGCCAACAAGGGCATGCATATGCCGAGGAAAGGCATGCAATCTGTGAAATGCAAATCTAAATTATATGAAGTGTTATTTATTGTTAGTTAAATTATTGTATGAGTGTTTTAAGTGAAAAATAAATTAATTAATTTTGATGTGAAAAAAAATGTTTGAGTGATTTTTTTGATATTTAATCTTGGAGTGCCCGAAAAAGCGAGTAAAAATATCCTATGAAAAAAATATTACGCCTTGACAAGTGGTGGTTAGATTTAGTAGGATCGAAATTTTTATAAAATTTACTGGAAAAGAAATAAAAAAATATAGGACCTATTGAATGTTTTTGGTTGATTATTCACAGCAAACGTGTAAATCTAAATTTTATCTGATTAGTGTGCAAAAAGTAACTAAAACCCTCAAAATCACTAAAATCTCATGGGAGGCTATGTGCCCCAAAATGCCAAAGCATAAAATTAAAAGCAATTCGACTGGAAAATGTAACCAGGACCTTCAATACACAAAAAATCGTTTATTGCCGCTTTATTGGGCTAATACTAAGTTCTAAAAATTCTTTTGAATAAAAATCAAATTACATAGTTCCTACCAATTCTGTGTAAAAACTGAAAACTTCACAAAACAGGTGATACCATCACATGGAACCATACCAAATAAAACACCCAGCAAAAACGCCAAATTACAACAAATTGTTTAAAAATGAGTCTTAAACCTTCGAAATACTTTAAATTCAAAGGTACATTTATGTGCTTGGCTTTGGTTTTCAAATGAGATAATATGGAAACTTCAATTTTACCAATCGACATATTAATTTTGATATGCATCTTAAGGAACGATTTCACATCATGGTAGAGACATATCAAAAGGGATTTTCCACAATATATATTTCCCATTTTTATAGCATACTTTGAGGGCTTTCAACAGTTTTAAAATATATATGGTGGGTATTGAAAACGAGATATATCGGCCCACGTACCTCCCGATATTCGGGTTTTGGCTAATTTTCCACGGATTTGCCAAAAAATGTCCGGTCGACCGAATTTTATGTTTTTTTACATGTAAGTTCCCGCTACTTCGTAAGCGAAAAGTCCGCCTTAAAATTTTATATTAGTTGCAACAGATCGCGTTAGGCCTTTTAGTACTTAAAATGAAAAATCAGTTCAGTTTAATAAAAAAAAATCCGAATTCCATTCCTTTCCTTTCAACCAATACCCATTTTAGTACCACTTAGTACTTTTCGTACAACTATAGTACACATTTGGAAAACCACATTCAAATTTCAATGCCAGATACCAATAGAGATAAAATTTCGGGATCCAGCTCTATTCTAAGACCCCATCTCGTGCGTTAATAGTATGCATTTCCAGAACCATCTCCCTCTCCCAACTACAGACAATAAAAGTGACATCCATATACAATTTCGGGAATCCAACACTATGTATAATTTATTTAAATTTAGCTTTCATTTGCAAACTCGTTCCATATCTCCATTCCAGATACCAACAGAAACCTCAATGTCAAATTTCGGTATTCCAGTTCGATCAATACATTTCGTAATCTTATTGTACACATTTCCGAAACCACCTCTATATTAGCCGGCTACACATGAACAGCGACCTAATATGAAATTTCAAGTACTATCTGTTCACCCAATAATATCAAATACAGTACTGTTTAGTACTTTTCGTACATTTGTAGTATACTTTTTCATAAGCCTGCCACTAAAAGGGACTCCAATACAAAATTTAGCTTCATTCAGCTTCATCCGTTCACGCTAAACCAATCTGTTTCGAATTTAGTACCATTTAGTTCGGACACTCAGTACACATTTCCAAAAACACCTTCATACTTCAAACTTACTTTTCAAAATTGATTCTCATACCGAATTTCATGTTCCATATACATTCACATAATACCAAATGGTAAAATTGTAGATGTTTGGTAACATTTTAGAATTTTTCGTAAATTTAAAGTTCGAATTTCCGAAAATTCTTTGATACATCTATCCTGCACTACATCAGTCTAAATTTCAGAACTCTAGCTCATTCCCTTTGTCAAATTTCCAATTTTTAGTACATTTTAGTACTTTTTCCTTTTAGTACGAATTTCGAAAATCTAGCCTTATCAAAACTGACTCTTTGATTCTCCGTCAGTCAGTTATTCCACTACACTTTTATATATTTAGAGGTGACTGGATATAATCCTCATTGCAATTAGGGGCTTACAACCGTTTTCTTTTTGTCATAACCCCCATTATAAAGTGGGAATTATGTTCGTATTAAAATCCCCATGAGGGATGTGACCGTTTGCTGGGGGAATATTTCCGAAACATGAGGACATAATCCACAGAAAGAAAACATAGCTTAAGTTGAGTTTAAGATCTATGTTCGAACCGTTTTTTGTTTTTTTTTTTTTTTTTTTGTGAAATATGCCAATATTTTAGATATGGAAATAAGTTTTATTTGAAAAATAACGAGGTCAATTTTCGCAACAACTTTAAAGTGTAACTCGAACATATTATGAAACAGCTGTATTCTTATGACTGCAGAGTGATTGGTACCAAACGAACTTCTTCTTGCATTCATTTTTTTTCTCAAAATAGAATATTTTCCGTGCTTTGTTCTTATTTTTGACGAACAAATTGTTATGTTTTGACGAATCAGCTGATGAAAGTTTTTATAGGGATGCTGCCTGTACAATTTTTAGAGTTTTCTTATAAAAGAGACTAAAACCACCTTTCTCACTGAAAAAGAGGTTACTCCAATGGTAGCAGCTGATTATATAAACCTTTTTCAAATGTAATTCGAAACATTTTAATTGTAATTCGAATCATTCCATTTGTAATTCTAACAAGTAAAAAAGCTGTAAGCCGGGCCGAACTTTGAATACCCTCCACCATTTGGTGCAAATTTGGCAATTTTTAGAAAAATAAAATCCGTTAAAAATTCTCTTAAAATCTTTAAAATGCCGAATGTAGCTGTATATTGGGGTCTATACGACGACACCTGCATAGGCAACTTTTGTCACAAGCTATTACAATATTCAAATGCGAAACTTGAGAAAATCTGTTTATAACGTAGCTAAAATCATGAAAATTACCGAATATAGGGTGGTACCATGGGAGTTATAAAACGTGGACCTGCACAGACAATTTTCTGGCATAGGCTGTAGTATCCAATACGAACTTCAAATAAAAAATCTAAAACAATTCCGGTAAATAATGTCGCTAAAATCATTAAAATACCGAATATCGGGGGTTCCGTTATATGGGGGATATACGAAGACGTGGACCCGCACAGACAATTTTCTGTCATAGGCTGCAGTATCCATTACGAACTTCAAATGCGAAATTTGAAACAATTCCGATAAATAATGTCGCTAAAATCATTAAAATACCGTATATCGGGGGTTCCGTTATATAGGTGCTATACTGAAACTTGGTCATATATATACAATTCTATTCCAGGGGTAAAGTACTTATAAATAACTCCTTGCGTGGATTTACAGACAATTCCAATAAAAAATTGGCTACAATTATCAAAAATTCTGAATGTCGGGAGGAATCGTTATATAGGGGATATACGATATCGTGGACCTATATAGACCATTCTCTTCCAGGGGGTAATATACTCACAAGGAATTCCCTTTGTTGATTTTAAGACAATTACATTAGAAAATGTTACTAAAATACCGAAAATCCGCCGGTACTGTTATATGAGGGGCTAGACGATATCGTGGACTGATATGGCCCATCTTCGAACTTGAGCAGCCTGCAGACAAAAGACTGATCTGTGCAAAATTTTAGCTTTCTATCTTAATTCGCTTTGACTCTAGCGTGATTAGAACAGAGGACAGGGCTGAATCGTCTTAGTATTTTACGCTGATCAAGAATATATATATACTTTATTATTTCGATCAATTACAAACGGAATGAAGATCTTAATATACCCTCCATACCATGTATGGCACAGGGTATAAAAAAAAGGTCAATTTTTGCAACAATTTGAAAGAGTGAGAGTGATTGGTGCCGGAGTAAATTCTTCTTGCAAAATCACTTCTTCCTAAAGTACAACTTTTAACAATTTCCTTACAAAAAAGAATAAAACCACTATTCTCACTGAGAAAGAGATTTCTCTGTTTGTAAAAGCTGATTACCTAGAGAAGTTGTCAAAACACATATTGCGATTGGAATCTCAAAGTGCGTACGATAATTTTTGACACTTCGTCATATTTAGTTAATCTGGTGTAACGCCTTATTATTTCGCCAAGGAAGTTGCTGGACAATTATTGCAGAATATATAACCAGTCAGACCTATTGTACCATGGATAAAACTAAAAAATCACAACATAAGTTGTGTTCCAGAACCTGCAAATTAGTACTAATTAGCACTAATTCTGCTACATCGCGTTCCCGTACTCCAAAAACTAGCAAAACTTGCAGCTCTCTCGAGAAAAAAATGGCGCTGAGTGGTGCACATTTCTGCTTGTTTTAGCTACATGAATTTGGCCGAGCAGAAATGTGCATATTGTAAATTTGACATTTAATTGGCAGGGCTAACAAGGTTGAAAAATGTATTGATACATTTCAATAAAGAAAATGATCAACTTGAAAACTAAAGGAAAAACTAATATTTGTCGTGCAAAAAACAAAAAGAGAAAATATGGAGCAACTGATGTATTCACTTTTGGATGATTCCAGCAGTGAAGAGGACTGGCTGAATGAGGAATCAGATTATTAATTATTATTATAAATTATTAATTTTAACTTATCGTCTTCAATACTCATTTTTTAAATATTGGCGCTCTTTTCAGTAAGGTTTCACCAGTCCTATTTAGGTTGTTTACTTTTGGAATTTTGACATTTTATCGCATTTCTGCTAATTTTCCGTTCCCTTATTTTTGAACAAACCTAAATCAGAATGACATTTCGAACTGTTCTCTCTTCTGCTAGTTTTACTACTAAAAAAGTACTGGAACACAACTATATTTAGTTTTAAATTGTGGTGCTAAGTAGTTTCAAACCAAAACTCCATGTTTTCACAAATAAACATTCAAACAGATGATTGATACCATTCAAATTTCACCAGCTTTATCTGCCATCTCCATCTCCACACACAGCTTCTCCAAGTTTCCTCAAAATTCGATTAGTCATTCAAGCTGTCTCCGTTGTATTAGGAAACTCTGCTTTCTTTGCTGAGGTGTGATTTGCTCATAAACATAACGGTGAATATTTGAATAGTTAATGATTTCACTTTTATTTTTTTATTATTATTTCTTATTTAGCTACTTCTGTTTCACATACACACAAACATAGCTACATGCATGTGTATGTATATCTTAAACACTATTCACCATAATCTGTTTTTAGTCACAAATTTCATTGTTTAATTAAAACTAAGAAAAACAAAACTCAATATTCCATTCATCTTGAGATCGGCTATACGACACAAAGCCACGAGCAAATGCGTAATAAAATTTGCTCTGGAATCTGGGCATCTGCAGCGGCATCATTTGCGGCGATTCTCTCCGGTTCTTCAGTTTCGGAAAAAAACAACACCACTGGCGGCGGTGTTGAATTCACAATGCAGTCGATTAAAGATCTCCAGAGATTGAGCAGCGTCATGTCGATGGTCAGGAGAATCACCAGCGAAAGTCTTATTACATATTCCAAACACTTTATGCGAACAATTGAAATGCTAATTTTAGCATTTTGATATTTCATAATTTTTGGATATCTGGGGGTGGGTTCTTTCGGCAGTGGTAATGCACGGTGGGTTTTATATAACTATTGTCAAACTCGATCGATCGATGGTATTTCAAATTTAATTAAAAACAAAACAGTACAGAACTTTCGTCCGATTCGTACGTACGTCAAACTTCTAAAAGATATTGTTCAAAATTATTTTGTATTCATAGCGAATGGTTCTCTCTCCCCAAAAAAAAAATTGGCAAGTTTATTTTGAAACAGAATTTCTTGTTTTGAAGACTTTTTTTTTGCCGCATTAATTTTTTTTCTTAACTGCATTTATTCAAAGCTAAATTTATTCAAAAAACCAGACAGTCTTTTTTTTTGGCAGTTGTTTAAAATACCAGTATCCTCCGCAAAAAAAAAAACAAATATTTTATGGGATATTGGTAATTGAAAATAACAACAAATATCCAAACAAGTTTCTTATTATTTTCTCTTTCAAATTAGTTCAATTTGCACATATTTAGCCATATTATTTGGAAGATATTCAGACATAAATTAGAACTTGAACAACATCTGCCAAGTCTCAGCAATTTAGAAATTATTTTAATATAATAAATTGTGTTGCACATGAAATAGCCAAGAGATCTTCTTCTGTAAAAGACAATCTAGAGGTATTATACAGGGTGAGATAAAAAAACTGCAACAAACTCTAACACCATATTTTTTTATTTTTTTAAATTCTATTGAATGAAAACAAAAAATGTCGGAAATAGCATCAAATTTTAGAATAAGTTTAGATTTGTTCGAATTGGTCACCTTTGACACGAATTATGGCCTTCAAACGGCCAATGAAACCGTCACACGCTGCCCGAATGTTGCTCTGCGGTATTTTGGCCCATTCCCGACGAAGGGCTTGCTTGAGGTGATCGACACACTGTAACCATTCTTGGTTGGCACGTGATCAGTGCGATGGTGCTGAGTCCTGTTGGAATGTCCAAGGTTTGCGGCCATAATGTTTGCGTGCCCAAGGCTTTAATACCCCCTCCAGAATATTTTCGCGATAATATTCGGCATTTATTCTGATGCCATGGTCGAGCGGAGAGCGATCATCGGCTGTTATGGCGGCCCACACCATCACCATGCCCGGAGCTTGAGTTCTGATGGCCAATCGAAGGTGCACAATTTTAGCTGACCTCTTTGGCAAGTAAACACGATTTTGTTTGTTTGTTTACAAACTGTTGGACAATGAATATTTTCTCATCGGAGAAAACCAAATACGACATTTCACCACTTTCGGCCAAGCAAAGCAACTCTTTACCTCTTTTGAGTCTATTCTCTTTCTGTTGAGGTGTAAGTTCTTGCACTTTTTGGAATTTCAATGACTTTACACCGAGCTGATTTTTCAATATTTGCGGAATGGAATATTGCGATATATTCAGCTCACGAGCCATTATTCGGCCACAGCAACGCGGGTTTCGATCAATTGCTTCTATATTTTCGAAACATTTCTGCTGATGTTGCTGTTTTCTTCCGTCTACTTCCTTGACGTCGGGCTACGCTACCAGTATCACGGTAACGAGCAAGATTTATTAACATTTAAATGGTGGAGTGCTCTAACGATAGCCACCTGTGGTTTTCCAGCCAAATATAAAGAATTCAATCCTAAATTCCATCACGAATAACTTTTTTTCTGGAAAATTCTCATCAAAATGCTTTTGTACGCTTGTAAACAATATAATGAGTTGTCACTGGAATAATTTTAACAGCTGTTGGACGAGTCGCTTAGAAATGACAGCATTCTGAAGTCGGTTGCAGTTTTAACATCTCACCCTAAATATCGTGCATATATGAAAGACCACCAAGAGTTCTTCAGTGGGTTTGTAAATCAATATTTTGTATAAATTATTACAAAATGTAGCTCGTTAACACAGAAATTCAGTAAATGAGAGCGAGTGAATGGATCAATTGTAATAGTTGAGTTCCTGAGATTATGAGAAAAATAGGTAAATGTCGAATATTGCCGTTATATTGGCAACGTGAACCTACATGGGCATTGTTTGTCATAAGTCATTACCATATTCAAATTCGAAACTTGAAATAAACGGTAAATAATGTAGCTAAAATCATCAAAATATCGTATATAAGGAGAGCTGTGCGAAGATCTGAACCAGCATAGACAATTTTCTACCATAGGCTGTAGCATCCATTACGAACTTCAAATACGACATCTCAAACATTTTCGGTGGGTATTGTACCTGTACTCTTCAAAATACCGAATATAGGGAGGTACCTGCAAAGACAATTTTCTGTCACAGACTGTATTTTCCATTACGAGCTCTAAATACGTAATTTGAAACAATTCAGGTGAATAATGACGCTAAAATCATCAAAATTCCGAATAAAAGGAGATACCGTTATATGGTGGCCATACTAAGACGATACGCAATTTGTTGTCATATATTGAAGTATCCATTACGAACTTCAAATATGAAAATTGAAACAATTTCGGTTATAATGTCTCTAAAATCATAAAAATGCCGAATATTAGGAGATACGTTATACGGGGGCTATACGAAGACTTGGGCCGGCATATTTAATTTTTGTCATAGGCTGCAGTACCCACTAAGATCTACAAATACGAAATTTAAAACAATTCCGGTTAATAATTTTGCTAATATCATTAAAATATCGAATAAAAGGAGGTGCCGTATTTGTGGGCTATACGAAGACGTTTGTCATAGGCTGTTTAAATACGAATTCTGGTAAAAATGTCGTTAAACTCATTAAAATACCGAAAATCGGGGGTTACCGTTATATGGGGGCTATACGATATCGTGGATCTACGTTGACAATACTCTTCTAGGGGGTAAAGTATTCAGAAGGAACTCCTCGTGGGGATTTTCAGACAATTCCATTGAAAACATTTGGTTACAATCATTAAAATACCGAATATCGGGAGGTACCGGTATATAGGGGCTATACGATATCCTGGACCAATATAGCCCAACTTCGTACTTGACCTGCCTGCAGGCAAAAAACTGATCTGTGCACAAATCTAGCTTCCTATATTTATTCGTTTTGACTGTAGCGTCGTCTTAGAATTTCACGCTGATCAAGAATATATATACTTTGTTGAGTCTAAAATGATTATTTCGATGAGTTACAAACGGAATGACGAACTTAACATACCCTCCATACTATGTATGGTGGAAGGTATTAAAAAAAACTATCCAATTTGGGCTGACATTACATATATATTGGATAGAATTGTAAAATCGGAGGAAGATGTATATCGGAGCTATATACAGGTTTGAAACGACCTCAATAAAATTTGGTAGATATTCACCAAAATGTGAAGTTCTTCCTTCTAGTCCTAATTCCGTCGCAAGTACCAAAAAACAGTCCATTTGGGCATATATTAGGCATTTGGTGCACAAAAAACCTGAAATCTGATAAAGGTATATTATTTCTGCGCTGTATTTTATATCTGGTACCAAAGATTATTGTTGTGGAGTGCATATTACTCATGTTAGGAGCTCAAAACCCCAAATCGGCGGAAGCATATATATGGGAGCTATAGCTATATCTGTACCGATTTTCACCAAATTTGAAGTACTTGTTTCTAGGATGAATTCAGTTGGAATTGTCAAAATCCAGTCCATTTAAACAGATATCAGCCATTTGGCGCACAAATAAACATGATATCGGATAAAGATATATATGACAGCTAAATCCTAATCTGATCTAATTTCGAAAAAAATTGGCAGGGGTATTTTTGAGCTAAATAAGTGATCTGGTACCAAATATCATTCTTGTGAAGACATATTACGCATGTGAGGGACTTAAAACCCCAAATCCGATTAAACATATATATGGGAGCTACATTTTAATTTCAACCGATTCTCACATATTTTAATAGGGTTCGTCCTTGGGCCAAACAAATATTGTTTGCAAAAATTTCATCTCAATAGGATAATAAATGCGATATGCATTTTGTTCACTAAAATACATGGACAGGCGGACGAGCTGTCATGCATAAATCGAATCAGAAAGTGTTTCTATGAAGATCTTCAAATGTAACTATGGGTCTATCTCGCTTCCTTCTCCATGTTAAAACATTTAAACATTTATCTTTGACGGGACCTCACAAATAATAGTCCACCAGTGTTAAATCGCTGCTTCCAGATGGTCAATCTACATCAGCTCTGCCGCTGATAATGCGATCTTCAAAAATAGAACGCAAAACATCGAGTGTAGCTTCGGCTTTGTGGTACGCCGCTATGTCCTGTAGACACAAAATGTTGACAATATGCTCCTCTTCAATTGTTGTGAACAAAACTTCGTTATATGGCCCGATAACGTAACGGCTACTTTTTTCTCAGTTTTCAAGAAAAATCGCCCAAAATCCGCACCCCGTTTTAGGTACATCGGCCATTCACGAAATTAGCACTAGTTTAAAAAGCGTCGAATGACGAACCCTGTATGTTATGGCATACAGCTAGAATAATAGAGAGTTTACAAATAGCTACCATCTACATATATGTTTCAGCCGATATGACTAACTCAAAGCTGCAATAACCTCCCGATATTAAAGGTTTTCATTCAGTCCAGAATTTTTTCTTTCGATTTTTCTCTCCAATTACAAAATTGAGATATCGAACATAATATTTCTGGTGGCTGATAAATCTGCATATAACACTTCAAAATCTCAACCACATTCACTTGCATATACTCACAAAAATGCAAGTCACCTGTTTACTTGGCGTGGTATTGAGTGCCGAAATCTTAACATATTTCCCAAACAAGTTTTTTTGCCTCTAAAAAAATCAACGGTAAGTTTAACAAGGCCTTGCCATTGAAAATTGACGAATTAACACCTTGAAACAAGGCGAGGAATATGGCTGGCGGACAAGTCTTGTAGTATTTTCCTACATTCGACGACAGCAACATGTAGTGGATTTTAATACATCTAAAATGTACGACTTAATGTAACCAGTTATTTGATATTATTACTTAACGTCAATAGTTTCATGAACGTTCATATCTTTCGTATGACGTGGCAATGAAGGCAAGTCATGACAGTTCTAGAGAATTTTTTTGAATGAACTTGAAGTTGTAAAAAAAGCAAAATGCAAAATTAAAATGAATGAAAGAGTTGTTCTTGACGTTACAAAGCGATAGTAACATATATGTACATAGATACATATAATTTGCATTTTATTTTTTTATTTGTAATTTTTCTTTGAAAAAAAGAAAAAAAGAACAAACACAAATTTCATTTTGTTTGAAGCATCTCCCATTTTATAGTAATTTTTTTAACAGATCAATTTAAAAAAACTTCCTTTTTACAATCCCGAAAATTAACTTGCAGCTTAAAAATAAAAAATGTATATTGGCCTTAACACAATAAGTCCTATTTATTACTGCGCCAAAAAAAACGACCACCACCATAATTCCCAGTGAAAATTCCTCAAGATTATATCGTGGTATTTTTCTCCATCTCATCTGTGTGCAATTCACAACAATTCACTCCCGACCCCCATCATCCCGAGACCAATTCCAATGTTAATAAAGAAAACAATTTTATATTCATTCTCCCTTTGTGTACTCCATTCATCATGCCCCCTTACCCGCCGAACTCTCACAATCCCACAAATGGATGTTCAGTTTAAATGGACGTTTTATACTTTGGCACATCATCACACATCTGCTTCTTGGTGCTGCTGTCAAAAAATGGCCGTTTGTGGTTAATAACTGAGTTCTTTGTCTACTGTAATTCTTTTTGAACAAATTTTCTTATTTTAATACGGTTGATGCGTTCAAAATAAATTACATCAGTTTTTTAAATCGTGGTATTGGAGTAGTTGAAAACAAAAGTGGACTTTTAGTCTTTGCGATGTGTGCTTTCAACAAAACAGTCGACTTTTCGATCTAGATTTTTTATTTTGACTTTTCGAAACCAAAATCGACCATGATTTTTGATTTTTTTTGTGCAGTTTTCCAATAGATGATAAGATAAGATTTTTATGGTGCTATTTTCAAAACTAACGAATAAAAAAGGCCAGAAGTCGGGCGAACCGACTTTATTATACCCTACACCACTATGCATATTTAGTAGAGTTACCCGTAATAAACAAAAAAATACTTTATATTTATTGAGGTAGATCATACCAATCATGAACCTTTTTTTGAAAGCTTATATAGCTTTAGAGCACATTTGGAATCAGAAAATATGAAACCAAAGTTTCCACCAAATTTGTACCTCTCGTACCAAATAACAATGTCGTTTCCTCTGACAACTCCCCCACAAATGGTCGAAGTTGTGAATAATCAAAACGATCATTAAATTCGAAATAAGCATCCGGTTATCTTCATCCCATTATTTCTACTAACACAAAATCTGCTGTTACGATGGGATATATCGGTAAAATTCTGGTACCTCCCATACAAATGCTCAAAATGTTGAATATCCATGAGGCTCAGAAAACGCGAAACTAACATCCGATTCTATTCAGACTTGGTAGATCTCAATATTTCCATCAACATAAGATCTACAGGGTGAGATAAAAAAAACTGCAACAAAGTCGAACGCCATAATTTTCACATTTTTTTTTTTTTAATTTCATTGAATAAAAGCAAAAAATGTCGGAAATAGCATCAAATTTTATAGTAAGTTTAGATTTTTTTCGAATTGGTCACCTTTGACAGGAATTATGGCTTTCAAACGGCCAATGAAACCGTCACACGCTGCCCGAATGTTGCCCTGCGGTATTTTGGCACATTCCCGGCGAAGCGCTTGTTTGAGGGATCGATACTTTGGTATTTTTTAGTGCCAACCTTGCTTTCCAAAATACTCCAAAGATAATAGTCCAACTGATTGGTATCCGGAGATTTTGGGCTTAAAATGAAGCGAGGAACCTTATTTTGTAACCATTCTTGGGTGGCGCGTGCTGAGTGCGATGGTGGTCCTATTGGAATGTCCAAGGTATGCGGCCAAAATGTTTGCGTGGCCAAGGCTTTAATACACCCTCCAGAATACCTTCGCGATAATATTCGAACTTTATTCTGACGGTCCATTAATACGAGCGGAGAGCGACCATCGGCTGTTATGGCAGCCCACACCACCACCATGGCCGGCGCTTAAGTTCTGGTGGCCAACCGAAGGTGCACATTTTTAGCGACCTCTTTGGCAAGTAAACACGATCATTTTGTTTGTAACAAACTGCTGGACAACGAATGTTTTCTCTTCGGAGGAAACCAAATTCGGCAGTTCACCACTTTCGGCCAAGCGAAGCAAAATTTTAGCTCTTTTGAGTCTATTTTCTTTCTGTTGCGGTATAAGTTCTTGCACTTTTTTGAATTTCAATGGCTTTACCCCGAGTTCATTTTTCAATATTTGCCGAATGGAATATTGCGATATGTTCAGCTCACGAGCCATTTTGCGGCCACTGCGACGGGAGTCAAGTCGCTTCTTTACTTTTCAACCCATTTCTTCTGATGTTACTGTTTTCTTCCATCCACTTCTTTGACGTCGGGCTACGCTACCAGTATCACGGTAACGAACAATGGTACAAGACACAAAACATTCATTCTTATTTAAATGCTGGATTGCTCTAACGATAGCCCCATGTGGTTTTCCAGCCAAATCACGCTATCACGCTTGAATTGCATCGCGAATAACTTATTTTCTTGAAAATTCTCACCAAAATGCCTTTGTACGCTTGTAAACAATATAATGAGCGGTCACTGGAATAAGTTTAACAACTGCTTAGAAATGGCAGCAGTCTGAAGTTGGTTGCAGTTGTTTCATCTAACACTGTATTGTAAAGATGGTAGAGATCGGATCATTTGTTCTGCTACCTCCTTCTCACAGGGTTCAATATTGGCGAAGGCTTTCGGTGGCGAAACATTACATATGTATATAAGTCCACGTTTTGGTATAGCCCCCATATAGCGGTACCTCCCGAAATTCGGTATTTTAATGATTTTTGGCACATTTTTTCACGGATTTGTCTGAGAATTGGCATTTGTAGGTCATAATGGGTCGTAGTTCGTGTGGCGAACGCTATACCACGCTTTGGTATAGCTCCCATAGAACGATATCTCCCGTTATTCGGTATTTTGATGGTTTTTTTCACATTTTTTCACGGATTTGCCTAAAAATTGGAATTAGTTGGTCTTAATAGGTTCTACCTCCGAAACATTTTATGTATAGGTCCACGTTTTTGTATGGCCTTATATAACGGTACCTCCCGATATTCAGTATTTTGATGATTTTTGCCACATTTTCCCACGAATATGTCTAAAAATTGGTATTTGTGGATCATAATTGGTTTTAATGTTTCCATTACCCTAAGGTGGAGGGTATTAAAAGTTCGGCCCGGACGAACTTAATGTTTTTTTTTACTTGTTCATATTTCATATTCTCAAATTTTTACGCACATAAGTCTTTGAGTTTAGTTATGCTTGTTGAATTCAATATTTCACCTTCGATTCCTACTTTTCATTTTAACACCTCTCCAACTAATTTAAATATTACTTTAACTAACCAATCTCTTAAATCTCTTGCAAAACCTGGTACGATCTAAGGGGATTTTTGACCTCACAGCTGCAAAACAAGACAATATTTATGTTAAAAATATATGACCATTTATGCAAAGTGGAACGATAAATAAAATACATGCATGCATATTTATATTAAAAAATAAAAATAAAATGGTTAAAATAGGCCAATGATAGAAAAACAAGTTTCACACTTGTGTTGTAAACTACCAGACAATAGAAGTGAGTGACGCAACAACAGCAAAACGTCAACTTTGTTAATTAATAACAAATCAGAATACAGACACTCGTATTAGTCAGGCAAGTGATACAAAAAAAGAAAAACGTGAAAACAAAGTGATTGAGTGTTAAAACGTGCTCTCAGGAATTTAAATGCAAATATATTACATTGTTAGTGTAAACTATGAACTCAGTAGTTGACTATGCTTAAGCCTTACTGATACCGATCATGTAAATGAGGTATCTTCGTGGAAGGCGTCGATGTTACATAGTTAAACAAAGAAAAGACTTCACCAAGACATTGCACTTGAGTTCATATTTTTCACAAGTGTCGCTATACGGAATTACGATATTTAGACTAGCTACTCAAAATTTTCTTTTGCTCAGAACAAGTTTTTGCCTGCAAATCTATCCACAATAATCTGGAAATAAGCTAGTCATAACATTCAGATGTTCAGGTATAATAAGCAGGTAAAATAGCCTCGTAAACCTACTGAAATACATCCCTGAGACTATGCTCCCAACTTGACAGAATTATTCAAAATTAGATTCAACAACTTGTTTTCATTTCTTTGAGATTCTTCCTCATTTTAAAAATGAATTAAAAAGCAAAAAAGATGAATGAAATGGCTAGATTTTCTTTCAAAAATATTATCCAAACTATTAAATATTTAATTTCTTTCGATGTTTCAAAACAATAAATTCAAGCACAGAACCTGCAATACGGTACTGTTGCATTAGTTTTTACCGAACACCGTTCCTGTACAAAACTTGCTAAATGAAGAGAGGAAAAACATATATGGAGTTCTCTTTTGCTACTTCTTACTAGGAGAATTAGGCCGAGTAAATATAATAGCACGGTTGCCAGCTTCTGCTTGACTGAAAAGTTGATTTTGAAGGTATGTACTTTCTGGACAAAGCAGATCTCTCAGAACGGGAACACAACAATAATTAGCAGAAGTAGGACAAACTCAGAACAAATTGAAATCAGATCGTACCATGCAAAGATATTTCTACACCTTTAATATACAGGGTGAAATAAAACAAGTAAAAAAGCTGTAAGTTCGGCCGATTTTTGTTCCCTCCACATTTGGTACAAATTTGGCAATTTCCAAAAAACAAAAAAAAAAAAATAAAATAAAATTCGTTTAAAATTCTGTTAAAATCTTAAAAATACCGAATTCCTATACGACGACGTAGACCTGCATAGGCAACTTTTGTCATAAGTTATTACAATATTTAAATGCGAAACTTGAAGGAAAATCTGTTTATAATATAGCTAAATCATCAAAATACCGAATATAGGTGGTACCGTTATATGGCGGCTATACGAAGGCGTGGACCTGCACAGACAATTTTCTGGCATGGGCTGAAGTATCCATTACGAACTTCACATGCGAAATTTGAAACAATCCCGGTAAATAATGTCGCTAAAATCATCAAAATACCGAATATCGGGGGGGTACGGTATATGGGGGCTATACGAATACGTCGACCTACATAGCTCATTTTTTGACTTAGGGCTGAAGTATCCATTACGAACTTCAAATACCAAATTTGAAACGATTCCGGTAAATAATGTCGTTAAAATCATCAAAATACCGAATATCGGGGGGTACCGTTATATGGGGGCTATACGAAGACGTGGACCTGTACAGATAATTTTCTGACTTAGGCTGTAGTATCCATTACGAACTTCAAATGCCAAATTGGAAACAATTCCGGTGTATAATGTCGCTAAAATCCTCAAAATACCGAATATCGGGAGGTACCGTTATATGGGGGCTATATGATAACTTGGACCTACATTTACCCATTTACGTGGATCCATTTACGAACCTGCCTACTAGGAAAATATACATGTGTACAAAATTTTAGCCTTCTCTCTTAATTTGTTCGTGATTACAGCAGACAGACGGACAGACGGACATGGCTAAATCGTCTTAGAATTTTACGCTGATCAAGAATATATATACTTTGTTGGGTCTGCATGAGTATTTCGAGGAGTTACAAACGGAATGACAAAATTAATATACCCTCCATAGTATGGTGGAGGGTATAAAAACTGCAACAAAGTCAAACGCCATAATTTTTACATTTTTGTTTGAAATTTTATTGAATGAAAGCAAAAAATGTCGGATATAGCACCAAATTTGAGAATAAGTTTAGATTTGTTTGACTTGGTCACCTTTGCCACGAATTATGGCCTTCAAACGGCCAATGCAACCGTCAAATGATGCCCGAATGTTGCTAAGCGGTATTTTGGCCCATTACCGGCGAAGCCCTTGCTTGAGGTGTTCCACACTTTGGTATTTTTAAGTGCCAACCTGCTTTCCAAAATACTCCAGACACTATAGTCCAACGGATTGTATCCGGAGATTTTGGTGGCCATTGTGTGCTGGAAATGAAGCGAGGAACCTCATTTTGTAACCATTCTTGGGTGGCGGGTGCTGAGTGCGAGGGTGCTGAGTCCTGTTGGAATGTCCAAGGTCTGCGGCCAAAATGTTTGCGTGTCCAAGGCTTTAATACACCCTCCAGAATATTTCCGCGATAACATTCGGCATTTATTCTGATGCCACGGTCGATTAATGCCATCGGAGAGCGACCATCGGCTCTTATGGTGGCCCACACCATCACCATGGCCGGCGCTTGAGTTCTGGTGGCTAACCGAAGGTGCACATGTTCAGCTGACCTCTTTGGAAAGTAAACATTCTTCATGGGTGGGTGGGTGTTAAAAATAGAATTATTGTTCTTATGATGTCTGCTTCTTTACAGTGCCTAAGGTTGTAGCAGTCATTAATAAATTCGTTTGTTGCGCTAAAAAAAATCCGAACAGAATAACATAGCACAAATCATGAGATGGTATTAATTTGAGTTGTGTTTTTAAAACTACAAAATGATATAGCCTACTTTTAGGAGGAAGCTAAGTATTTTATAGATCAAAGATCTTGGACGTATGTTGTGTACGTTTGGCGATACAATCGAATAGATGTAGTCTGGTTATCGATCCTGTAGTTCTGAACATTATCCTCAATTTACGCCCATGTGGGTTAGCACATCGTTTTACCTTCCTCTGTGGAACGTGTAGTTTCTTCTTTATACCACTGTAACAGCGAAGCGGGCAGTGCAACAAATGTATGGGGCATGGTAGAAAAATATAGGTAGACGCATCGACACAGCTGGTGGGACAATGAACTGTCAAATCAATTTTGGAATTGAAAATGTTAAATGAAAAATTATTAAAATTTGTAAAAATTGTTGAAAAACACGTATTATAATAACCTCCGAATGACGTCGTTTAAAAGAGCATAAACATTCAAAAAATTTCGACATATCAATGTTTCCAAGCGCTGGTGCATCTACCTGTATTCTTCTACCATGGTATGGGGTTATGTTGACGTACGGGAAGAATTTGAGTCTCCTTCTGTACGTGGTCCACTGGTGTTATAAGGAGGTAGTCAAAAATCCTTATATTGTCCAGTTGAATGGTTTTGGATTTGCTACCATATACTCTAAGGTTTTTTTTTTTCGGGTTGTAAATATGCATTGGACATGAACTAATTTGTTTATAGTTGATTATGTCCTCTCTTTAACAATATTTCTATGTATAAAGGAGTGAAGTTTCTTTTAACCCAATTTTCCTGTAGAGGAGATAAGAAGCGAATATGAGATCTAATCTATTTAACGTATTATTTTCATCTCTTTTCAGTTCTCCGTCTTAAATAGCGGAAGTACATCATTCATTCAATATTTTTCTTCCAAGCCTTTAGCGACGATTTCTTGGTGATATTTATTGAGATCAAAAAGTGATTGTTTTCAAACAAACTCAATGTTATCCTCAAAAAGGCGTTTCATTAAAAAATCACATCTTCTTTCATTTTCCTTTTATTATTTTCTGGTACAAAAATATATATTTATATTTATAAATAATGTTATAACCTGTTAACAGTTCAAAATTCAAATAGCACTCTCGTGACAATTAAATATTATATATTTCTTTTCTTATTAAAACATAATTAACTATTTAAAATATTTAAATTCATTATATTAGAATGAAAGAATAATAGGATGGAAATCATTTTAAAATTTCTTGCAAAAGAAGAAATTAACGATTCATTGCTTCTCATTAGCCACAAAATACAAAAATTAAAAAAAAAAATAAACTATACTATTATACATTTAGGTAGTTAGATAAACACAAAAGATATCAAAGGCTATATATCCTTTGGTATTCTCACATCACTCGTTCACATCACAATTAGAAATTTTGTACAAACACCCGTTGCATAATTCCTATATATTTACATTAGATACAAAAAAAAAACAACTAGTTTATAAGAAGTAAATTCTTCATATCTTTACTACCAATCGGCCAAGGCAAACATGGGCAATTTGGATCTATCGGTTAGTTTTAAACTAATCAAAACTTCTTCCGTTTGTCGGGCGGTATCCAAGCCAAAGACATCCAGGGGTTTCATGTTGAAGTGATTAAATCTGGAGGGAAGAAAAATATCATTACATATTCATATATTTTGAGGGGAGAATCTTTGCTTACCTTCCACCCGAAATATCTTGCAGGAATTTGTAGTAGCTAGGTCTCAAAGTTTTGGGTTCCAAGATACCGGCATGGAACAGCACCGCTGTGCAGAAGGCATACAGCATTATCGTAAAACCTGGGACCTTGGGTACCTTCTTCTTTTCAATACCCAAATTGTAGACAATCTAGAAGAGAATAGCAATTTTAAAATCAGAAACCCGACATGAGGTTTTAACTATAATCTTGAATGCAGTTACATGTTCCAACCCCCTTGTGAAGTATTATAAGAATGTGTTCCATCTTACCTGTAGTGTTTTCCACATAACATATAGAGCTACTGTTTTGTCGGGATAGTAAAGGAAGCTTGTACTGGCAATTAGACCAGCTGGTATGGCAAATCTGGGATCGTCACGATTAAAACCATGTCTAAGGCCACAGGAAACAGACTGGAAAAATAAAACAAATAATAAATTTCCACACCCCTCTAGGACATCCCTCCTCCGCCGGTCTTACCTTAAATAGGAATGAGAAAGCACCCAAAAACAGACCCAAGTTCATTGTTTTCTTGGTGAACACTGTTTTTCGCCAATCCAATTTATTTTGGGCCACCTTTTTGATATTCAGCAAAAGTTTCAAGGCAACCTGGACACCGATACCACCCACCAATGGTTTGAGGCCACCCATAATGGAATAGTGAACACAGCTTTCTTTGTGATTACAGGTTTCATGTTTGCCTTTAAGTTTTTCAATAAACCTCGAATAGGCTTGTACCCAACCATTGATGGTGGCAAAATTTATTGGAGGACGGGATCTTTGCTGCGTTGTGGGAGCAGCAGGATTACCCTCTATACTCTCTTTGGTTGCTGGACCTTCCTCGGCTTTACCCACAAATATTTTCAGTAGACCAAATAGCGAATCTTTGCAGGTGGTTTTGTGTAGACCCAATTTATACAAATACAGTAATGCCGAAATACTGGCTCCAAACAAGAGAACCTGGCCATTTGGTATGGATTTCACCCAACCACGGGCCTCAGCCATATTCCACAGGGTCTCAGTGCCCACATTTGCCACATACAATGCCAACATTGGCCTTCTCGGCTCCCTCTCCACAACAATGGCCATTAAACTGGCCAAGAAACAAGGCAAAAATGCCACACTCGCCGTTGTATAATAACCCATAAGATGACGCATCAGACAATTGTACATAATAAAGCCATAGGCATTTGTCACCAAAAAGGCTGTGGACTGTAAAATGCCCCGGACTGTTTTCTTCAAATCATCCAAAGTGGGAATTTTACCACGCATAACTAGGGATAGCTGGAGGAAGAATAATATTCCGATTATTAGTAAAAAAAAGGAAAATTGAGGAAGGTGTTTCCCTTTTGCTTACCGCATAAACCATGGTATAAACTCTAAGGCAATAGGGTGTGGCGGCCAGTATAATACCAGCCGTCGCATTGACACATTTATCCGTCCAGCAATGTTGAAAATCTTTGCAGGTACAAAGTGACACCATTTTACTTTGAACTGTCATGTTGAAGCTCTGTGTATGGTTGGGATTTTAACTGAAAATAAAAAGGAGAGGATAACAAAATAAAATTAAGGATCTTGGGTTTTAGGGGTGTAAATATATGGTTGAGCATTTGGAGCGATACGACAATTTATCTACCATGGAAAAAATGTAGAATTTAATCTTATGTACGCCAATAAAAGGAATCATAAAAGACCAATAGTTAGAAAACAGAAAGAATTTTGAATTGAGATCTATTGCCACTGGGAGCATTATGAGTCGTGAAACCCTACAGGCCCTTGTGTTATGATTATTCAAAATGGTGAGCCTTTATGGGGTAGGTTCCAAAGGTGTGGGCCAATGTTGTCTATTTCGTTTCGGATCTAAGTCTGATATAAATGTACCAGATTTTGATTATATCGATTACTTCATTCACCACTGTAATAATTTTTTGAAAATGTAGAAATGTGCGTGAGGCACCAGACATAATGGACCGAAGTATTCCCAATCATTTAATACGGAAAAAAGATTGGGATGAGCCCAATTCAAAGAAAATGCAAAATTTATTTCCAAATTTATGCGAATAATTGTTAATCAAAATTTAAACCTTTGATGGGAAAGGTATCAAAAGAGGTGGACCGATGAATTATATATTCACATCAGATATCTGGTTACCAAATTTTAAAAGAATGGCAGCAGACATGTTTTGCTATTTATGAAATACATAAGTATTGAAAATTGTGACCTTTTGTGGGGGAGGTACCAGAAGGGGTAGTATTATACAAATAGAAATACTGGTATGTGTGAATTTTGAAAGGAAACGGATGCTTACTTCGCAGTTATGAGCGTTTTTATACCCTCCACCATAGAATGGAGGGTATCATCAAAATACCGAATATCGGGAGGTACCGTTCGTTATATGAGGGCTATGCGAAGACATGGACCTGCACAGATAATTTGCTGTCATAAGCTGCAATAATAATAAATAACCAAGCCACCGAAAGGAATGAGAAGAGTGAGTACAAATGTGATGTTTGAGCGGTTTATGGGATGGTGGGATCATCGGTCCTTGTTTTTCTATAAATGAGGAAGGACGAGGCGTTACCATGAATGGAAATCGATGCAGAATCATGACCAACGAATTATTGATGCCAAAACTTCAAGATATGGATGTAAACGGAATGTGATTTTAGTATCAGTATCAGTCTTGATGCGTAAGCGTGTGAAAAGGCTGGGTTTTTAGAAAATCGTTCTAAAAGCGTACGAAAAGTACCAACATTTACTAAAAACTTAATGCTTTCTATTGGACAAACGGAATGAGCTTGTATTCTGAAATTAGAAATGACACTGATAGAGTGCAGAATAGATATGTCAAAGGTGTTTCGGAAATTCCAACTTTAAGTTATCGAAAAGTTTTAAAATGGTATTAAATTTCTTAAATGGTAGGGTTTGGTATTATGTGAACGGATAATACAAAAAAAAATTGATATTGGGTATGAGAATCAAGGTTGAAACGTATGCTTGATATATGATGCAAATGTTTTGGAAATGTGTACGAAGTGTGTAACCTGTACTAAAGTGTACTAAATTTGGAACAGATCAATAATATAGCATTCTTTTTATACCCAACACCATACATAGTATGGAGGGTATATTAAGTTCGTCATTCCGTTTGTAACTCATCGAAATAATAATTTTAGACCCGGTAAAGTATATCTATTCTTGATCAGCGTAAAATTCTAAGACGATTTAACACTGTCCTTCTGTCCGCTACAGCCAATACAAATTAAGATAGAAAGCTAAAATTTCGCACAGATCTGTCTTATTCTGTCTTTCCACGAACACATTTTTCATTGGAATTCCCTGAAATTGTACACCAGGAGTTCTTTATGAGTACTTAGCCCCTTGACAGAGAATTGTCTATAGAAGTCCACGATATCGTATATTCCCCATATAACAGCACCTCCCGAAATTAGGTATTTTGATAATTTTAGCCACATTTTTCAATGAAATTGTTGCAGAGAATTGTCTATATAGGTCCACGATATCGTATGGCGCCCATATAACGGTACCCCCCGATATTCGGTATTTTTATGATTTCAGCCAAGTTTTTTAATGGAATTGTCATAAAATCCACAAAAGGGGTTCCATCTGAGTACTTTACCTCTTAGAAGATAATTGTCTATATAGGTCCACGATATCGTATGGCGCCCATATAACGGTACCCCCCGATATTCGGTATTTTTATGATTTCAGCCAAGTTTTTTAATGGAATTGTCATAAAATCCACAAAAGGGGTTCCATCTGAGTACTTTACCTCTTAGAAGATAATTGTCTAATAGGTCCACGTATAGCGCCCATGGTACCGTTACCCCCAGATATTAGGTATTTTCATGATTCTTGCGACATTATTCACCGGAATTATTTCAAATTTCATATGCAAAGTTCGGAACCGTTACTACAGCTTATGACACAAATTACTTATGCATGACCAGGTCTTTGTATAGCCCCCATATATAGCGGTTTTCATACGAGCGGTATTTTTCAACAGAATTTTTTTTTTGAAATTTTTCAAATTTCTTCCAAATGGTGGAGGGTATAAAAAGTTCGGGCCGGTCGAACTTAGCTGCTTTTTTACTTGTTAAGTAAACAAATTTTTGGGAGCCCTTAAAGTATGCTATAAAAATAGGAAATATAACTTGTGGAAAATGCCTTTTCATATGTCCCTAACATGATGTGTAATTGGGCCTTAAGATGCAACCAAAATCAATAATGCCATTGGGAAAATTGAAGATTAGTTTTCATATTGTTTCGTTTGACGAGTCAGACGAGTTATGCCAGCGCAATCGTCCAGTTTGTAAACTTCCTATTTTATAAAGTTCATTGCTGTGTTTTAATTGAAGTACGGGAAATTTTCAACATGGGATCACTATTTGCCATAGCCCCCAAAAGAATGTACCTTTGGATTTAAAGTACTGCGAAGGTTTAAGACTCATTTTCCAACCAATTTGTTGTAATTTGGCGTTTTAGCTGGATATATTATTTGGCATATCTTCTTGTTGTGGTACATCCTTTTTGTAGCCTCCACCATACTATGGAGGGTATTTTAACTTTGCCATTCCGTTAGTAACTCCTCGAAATACTCATGTCAGACCCAACAAAGTATATATATTCTTGATCAGCGTAAAATTCTAAGACGATTTAGCCATGTCCGTCTGTGTGTCTGTCTGTCTGTCCGTCGAACAAATTGAGATAGAAGGCTAAAATTTTGCACACATGTATATTTTGCCAGTAGGCAGGTTAAGTTCGTAAATGGGCCATGTAGGTCTAAGTTATCATATATCCCCCATATAACGGTACCCCCCGATATTCGGTATTTTGTTGATTTTAACGACATTATTCACCGGAATTGTTTCAAATTTGGCATTTGAAGTTCGTAATGGATACTACAGCCTAAGACAGAAAATAATCTGTGCAGGTCCACGTCTTCGTATAGCCCCTATATAACGGTACCTCCCGATATTCGGTACTTTGATGATTTTAAAATTTGGAACTATTTTGGAACTGGGTAAAATTTACCCAGGACATGATTGGGTTCAAGTGTTAAATGGGGGTTATTACAAATAATGGACCAGCATTTAATATTTTTTGAGAATATTTTTAAAAAACATTATATACTGACAATACTAAACTCCAAATTTGAAAACTGCAAGAATTTAAAAGTTTTTACTAAAAGCTGTAAGTTCGACCTAGTCGATCTTTGAATACCCTCCACCATATGGAACTATTTTTGAAATTTTCAAAAAAATAAAATCCATTTAAAATTCTGTTAAAATTTTAAAAATACCGAATTTAGCCGTTATATTAGGGTCTATACGACGACGTCAACCTGCATAGGCAACTTGTGTCATAAACCATTACAATATTCAAATGCAAAACTTGAATAAAAAATTCGGGGAATAATGTAGCTAAAATCATCAAAATACCAAAAAAGGGAGGTACCGTTATATTGGGGCTATACGAAGACGTAGACTTGCACCGACAGTTTTTTGTCATAGGCTGTAGCATCCGATATGAACTTCAAATACCAAATTTGAAACATTTCCGGTGAATAATGTCGCTAAAATCATCAAAGTACGGAATATCGGGAGGTACCGTTATATGGGTGCTATATGAAGACGTGGACTTGCACAGACAATTTTTTTTTCATAGGCTGTAGCATCCGTTACGAACTTCAAATACCAAATTTGAAACAATTCCGTTGAAAAATGTCGCTTAAATCACCAAAATACCGAAAAAAGAGAGTTACCATTATATAGGGGTTATACCAAAACGTGAACCTACATCACCCATTTTTAATACCAAAAGTCCTGCAGACATAATACAGTAAAATTTTATCAACCTACTTCATTTCGTTCGGAAGCTAGAGTGATTTCCACAGACGGATAGACTGTAGACGGACGGACATCGCTAAATCGACATAGAATTTCATGCTGATCAAGAATAACAAATAAAAATATGATAAGCACATGTGTTACTTTCAACAATACTAGTAAGGACAACTGCATACCTTCTGCATCCTACACAATCCAAAAATGTCGCATTTCTGTACCTAAGGGTTGAACCTCAGCGACAATAAAACAAATGCCAAAAAAAAATATAGAAGTACGAAGAGTTGGCTGTCGCACATACAGGGTTGCCCATATTCGACGGACCCATCTGGCAACGCCATAACTTTTGACAGAGATGTCACATCGCTTAATGACATACCGCGTTTGAAGCGTCAGTCCAAGCAGATTTTTACCATGAACCAACACACGAGCGCTCTGAAATAGTTGAAATTTACAAGAAGTCAATTGTGAAAACTCAACGTGCTTTTAAAACATTAAAAAATGTGAGAAGTGCGCCTTCTAAGAACACCATTAAGCGTTTATACGAAAAATTTTCGACTGGTAAGGCTTTTTCTAATCCGAAGAGACCATATAAAAGTCGACCAAGGCGATCGGCCGAGAATATCGCTGCCGTAAGAGCCAGTGTTGAGAGGTCCCCAAGAACATCCCAAAAACGCCGTTTTCAGCAGTTGGGCATGGCTTGGTCCACTTTACAACGGATTATTCGCATTGATTTGCATTTGTTCCCGTACAAAATTTAATTGACCCAAAGAATGTTGCCTGCGAACAAGCCTCGTCGATGGAATGGGCCCAAAGGTCGAATATGGGCAACCTTGTATAAGTCGTTAAAAAAATACAATTAATGTTCGTAACAGTGGCTGAGTGCGTGGTATGACCAAATATCCCAAGTTCAAACACCTAACCGAGGATTGTTGATGGGTAACTTTTCGAGGGGTCACAAATCGAATATATCCTATTATTTAAGACATTTGGTTCATTTCACTATAAAGAGAAACTGTATTCAATGCGACATGTGAATATTCCAGCTTCAGCCGCGTTGGGGACGTTGATGAGGCAGTTTGTGTCTCAACCACCCATTGATCCATTTCCTGACTACGCTGCTGACCCCATAAATATGCTAATATGAAAAATAATTTCATACATTTGTGTTTTTCTGAAAATTACACAGCAATAAATTATTAACACAAATCACACCAGCAGTTCAATGGTCAGCCGTGACAACAAAAGCAATAATAAATTGCGATAATTAGGCAAGTTTTAATGCACTTTGAAAATCTTGCTATACTTTGTTTGGGAACATGTATATATATGTATATGATGATATGTAGATTTGTTTGAAAAAACGCCGATTATAAGAAAAAAATTGCTCTATGATTAGATTACAAACAATGATATGCAATTTCCTAATAATAGTTCTAATTTTAGTTCGGAGTTTGTTCGTACATTGACATCACTGCGTTTTCAATTCCATAGTAGAATTGATAAAATTATGGAATTTAAAATAAATAAATTCGTTGGTGGTCATTGAAAACAGGGCACAATTTTATTTAATAGAATAACGTACTCAATGAGTACGTGCCAGAACAAGTGTACTATGGTATCATATCAAAAGTTCAATGCAAAATTGTGTGATTATTTTCAACAAACTTTTTCGACATACGTCAAATGGCGCCCAACGTAAGGACACATAAACCAACGAAGATGGATTGAAAGGTTTTCAATCAAGTCGATATCTGAATCAACAAAGTTCTTTTCACAAAGTAATTGTTTTCCAAAACCTGGGTATTCCCTGCCTTACCCCCTGATAAACATTACCATCGTTCTCCACTAATAAACAAATGTTGTTTTTATAAAAACAACAATAATGGGATTAAACCTGACCATTTTGGAACAACAAAAGATATCAGCTTTGTATTTTTTTATTTTAACACTTGAAAATGACTAAATGGATTAATTATATGGCGCCCAACGTGGGAAACGTGCCACTATAGTATCGTAACAGTATACAATTTTATGGTTATTCTGAAAAAAATCCTTCGATATATTTATATATGGCGCCCAACGTAAGGACATACAAATCAATGGAAAGGAAGTGAAAATTATGACACTCTAGTCGATATTTGTGTTAACAAAAGCTCTTTTATTAAATTATTGTATCTCGCTTGGATTCCAAATGTATAAAATTATCTTGACATTTGTATAGACAAAATACCGCCCAATGTTATAAAAATGCCAGAGAAAGGTACTTTACTATCATATCAATGTTTTTTTTTTTAAGAATCCTTCGAGATATTTTAAATGGCGCCCAATGTGAGAACATATAAATCAACGAAGAGTAATTGAATGTTGACATTTCACCAAATAAACGTTTCATATTTTTGTTCCAAATGTATGTTATTTTACTAAGTGTACTGTAGTTCACTTATAATAATAAATAACGAAAGTTCAAAAAAAAAATTGTTTCGTAACTTTAAAAAAATTTCTTCCACATTCGTCAAATGGCGCCCTATGTATGGGCATATAGAATAACTAAGATAGATTGAGAGTTTTAGACTTAAGTTGATATCTAATCAACATATATCCTTTCACGAAGTAAAAATAAAATTAACATAGCACGAGGAGTTGGCATTTGTATAGAGAAGATGGCGCCCAATGCGAAAACAGGCGAGTATAAGTGCACTATAATACTTTACCAATAGTTCAATAAAAATTGCATGGTAATTTTGTACAAGTTCTTTAAACATACTTAAAATGGCGCCCAACGCAAGGACAAATAATACATCGAATTTGTAATAAAAGTTTTAAACTTAGTCGATATTTTAATCAATATATATCCTCCCAAAATAATTGCTGATACATCCAAAATTTAAAACGAAAAGTTGGCATAGACAAAATGGCGACCAATGTGGGGACCAAAAATAAAAAAGGGATTATAAATAAATAAATCTGAATTCAATAATATATTGATACCAAATCTTCATCATTTCATTCATTCATTTGTAAACACCAGCTAATTATCAAATCAACGCTTTCTGCCCCGCAGGGTATAACTAAAATTTTTAAACCCTTAGCCATATGGCTAGAAAGGGTAAATATCATTTGATACGGCCAAACGTGCCTCAAATTTGCACGATAAATCTCGAAGGGGGTATCCGATTTGGTCCAAACTTGGTACATCGTAATATTATTATCAAACTTAGATCGAGTTCGGAAATGGGTAATAGGTCCATTCCTTATGGTAGCCCCACCCAAAAAAAAAAAAAAAGAGCTGTAAGTTCGACCGGGCCTTTGAATACCTTCCACCACTTGGAAGGAATCTGGCAAAATTTTCAAAAAAATAAAATCATTTGAAAATTCTGTTACAATCTTAAAAATACCGAATGTAAACGTTATATTTGGGTCTATAGGATGACGTGGACGTGGACATAGGCAACTTTTGTCATATGCCATTACAATATTTAAATTCAAAACTTGAAAAAAGAATCGGTGAATAATGTAGCTAAAATCATAAAAATACCGAATATAGGGAGGAACCATACTGGCTATACCAAAATGTGGACTTGTGCAGACACCTTTATGTCATAGGCTGTAGTATCCATTACGAACTTCAAATACCAAATTTGAAATAATTCTGGTGAAAAATGTCGCTTAAATAATCAAAATACCGAAAATAGGGAGGAACCATTATATGGGTGCTATACCAAAACGTGGACCTACATGGCCCATTCTTAATTGCAAAGATCCTGAAGACATAATATACATTTGAGTAAAATTTTATCAACCAACCTCATTTCGTTCGGAGTTCGGATGGGGTCTAAAATGTATATTTCGAAGTGTTACAAACGGAATGGTTGGAGGGTATAAAAAAATACTGCATAGAAAGAGAAAGGATAATCCGATTTTGCTCCAACTTTGCAAATCCTAATATTTCCATCACTGCTACGTCATGTGCGAAAAAGGACAATATCGATCCACTCCATCAAGTACCTCCTTCACAAAGGGTCAAAATTTTGAATAATTATAACTCTTATAAAATGTTAAGTAAGTGTCCGATTGTCTTCAAATTACACGCATCACAATATTTTTATTACGCCAAGCTCTGGTGGGAAGATGGAATATATCGATCCACTCCTTTTGAAAATTCCCCCACAAAGGGTCAACATTTTCAATAACCATGAAGATTATAAAACGCGAAAATAACATACAATACCATTCAGAGCTGACACATCTCAATAGTTCTATCAGCACAATATCTGTTATAAAGATGGTCGAGATCGAACCATTTTCTCTGGTTCCTCCCCCACAAAGGGTCAATATTTTGAATAACCAAAGCGATTATAAAATCCGAAATAGACATACGGTTCTCTTCATATTTCACACATCCTATTATTTCTACTAAAACAAGATTTGCTGTGAAGGGTCAAAATTTTGAATATCAATGAAGCTCATAAAACGCGAAATTAAAACCGGATCCAATCAAACTCGGCACACCTCAATATTTCTATTAAGACAAGATCTATTATAAAGATGGGAGAGATCGGACCATTTCTTCTGGTATCTCCCTTACATAGGGTTAGATATTTTAAAACCAAAAAAAAAAAAAAAAACGCTCAAAGCAAGCGAAATAAGCATCCAATTCTTTTCAAGTTTCATTACACAAAATTTGTTGCTAACACAAGATCAATTGTGAAGATGATATATATCCTCACCCACAAAGGTCACAATTTTCAAAATTTTTATATGTCACAACTTGCGAAACAAGTCAGCGATTTTTTACACCTTGTTACATCTAAATATTTCTCTCAATTAGAAGCCTGAGTTGAATATGAAATTTACGAATTCACATGAAATTGGATACAAATGTTCGATTTTCTTGTAATTTTGCCTATACCAATATTTTTATCTGTATTAGATGAAATATGACAGGTACCTCACGCACATTTTAACATTTTCTAAAAATTACACATATCTCGTATTAAGTGAAGGAAGTAAGCAATATAGTTTCAATGACATTGTGGGTCAATGCCTTTTAATAAAATCATATCCCAATCTGAACCGATTTCAATATAATTTGACAAAATTTACTTTTACACCAAATACCGTCACACCTTCCATATTTCATTGAAATTGGTGTACCAATCGGCCGAAATATATATGAGAGCTACATCCAAATCTTAACCGATTTCTAATTAATTTGTCAAATATATTATTGTAACTAAATTCAGCCGAAAATTCCAAATCTAATTGGAATCGGACATACATATCGTGTTTGGTGCATAAAATACATGAAATCGGCCGAAATATATTTGGAAGCTATATCCAAACCTCAACCGATTTCAAAACAAAAAGTGTGTTTTTTTTTTTGTCAAAATTTAGTCACTCATGCAGAATTTCATTGGAATCGAACATACATATCGTGTTTGGTGCATCATGTGAACAAAATCGGTCGATAAGCTATAAACGAAGAGCTATATCCAAATCTGAACCGATTTTAATATAACGTGGCAAACGAATTTTTTAGACAAATTCCATCACTGCAATGTGGCGTACACATCGTGTTTAACACACTTTTTCCTCTTTTATTGATATAGATTAATTATTTAGGTCCGATATGAAATAAACAATATTGGCCCATTTCTTCGAAACCAACTCGATTTTCATAATCATAACATAAGTCAAAATATATTTCAATAATCGAACATTGCCTGAAGGTGTACATCTGTCGGCCAAACCGACTGATACTTTTTAACTAGTTTTTTTATACCCTCCACCAAAAAAAGTATGGAGGGTATATTAATCATTCCGTTTGTAACTCATCGAAATAATCATTTTAGACCCAACAAAGTATATATATTCTTGATCAGCGTAAAATTCTAAGACGATTTAGCCCTGTCCGTCCGTCTGTTGTAATCACGCTATAGTCTAAACAAATTAAGATAGGAAGCTAAACTTTTGCACAGATCTCTCTTTTGTCTGCAGGCAGGTCAAGTTCGAAGATGGTCTATATCGGCACGATATCGTATAGCCCCCATATAACGGTACCCCCGATATTCGGTATTTTGATGATTTTAGCCACATTTTCTAATGGAATGATCTGAAAATCCACACAAGATGTTCCTTATGAGTACTTTATCCCTTGAAAGAGAATTATCTATATAGGTCCACGATATCGTATAGCCCCCATATAACGGTACCCTCCGATATTCGGTATTTTGATGATTTTACCCACATTTTTCAACGGAATTGTCTGAAAATCCACACAAGCAGTTCCTTGTGGATACTTTATACCTCGGCAGAGAATTATCTATATAGGTCCACGATATCGTATATCCCCCATATAACTGTACCCCCCGATATTCGGTATTTTGGTGATGTTAGCCACATTTTTGAATGGAATGGTCACAAGGGTTTCTTTATACACAAGGGGTTCTTTGTGAACACTTTACCCCCCGACAGAGAATTCTCTATATATGTTAACTATAACGTAACGATACCCCGCGATATTCGGTATTTTGATGATTTTAGTCACATTTTCCAATCGTATTGCCTGAAAATCCACACACGGAGTTCTTTGTGATCACTTTACCCCTGAAACGGAATTGTCTATATAGGTCCACAATATCGTATATCCCCCCATATATCGGTACATTCCTATATTAGATATTTTAAATATTTTAAAAGAATTTTTAATGGATTTTATTTTTTTTTTGAAAAATTTCTAATTCGTTCCAAATGGTGGAGGGTATTCAAAGTTCGGTCCGGCCGAACTTACTGCTTTTTTACTTGTTTTTTTTTTTTCGTTTAATCACAACAAAGTCACATTAAAGAGGTTAAGGCTAAACAATGCACATTTAATTACAAATGTTGTTAAGTTTTTTTGCTTGTCGTATTTTATTAAATTGTCGAGACATTAAATTGTAATTCTGTGACTAATTGAAATTATTATTTTTTAAATTTGTTTTTAAATACACAGCTGAGATGAAATCAACATTTCACTGTATTCTGAGTACTGATACATTCAAAAATATCAAAAAATGTGTTTTTACGTACGCTTCCAAGTTGATAAACATAAGATTCACATTTTCCATATTTTTCTTTTTATAAATATTTACACCACAATTTTAAAGCACTTCAACACGCATTTTTCCAAAATTTTCTTTACCTTAAAAAAATTATGGAAACTTATTACACTCCAAGGAAACCCCCAAAAAATTACTCTTCCAACGCTTGTCAAACACACAAAGTTACTTCAAAATATTAACTAAAAGTTGAGTTGGACATTGAAAAGCGCATAAGGCCAAAAATCTACTCCGGTCGCTGAGTTAATGTTCTATCCGACCACCAAACTATTGCAGCAACAAAGTAAACTTTTCCATAAATAAATAATCTAAACAAAAACAAAAACAACAACGTAACGAAGTAGCAAAAGCGGGGGATAAGATAAGCCAATCACTTCCATATAGCCACCAGTCGTCGTCGGGTCAAATACAGTATTACTGGCCAGCCGTCGTCATTGGCTTCTGGCTTCTGTTTATAATCCACCACAAATACACCGGCTAATGATGTTGCTGATAAAGTTTTTAATAAAAGTTGATAGAAAATGCGATTAAAATTCGATTGCATTGAGGCGGGCGCAGAAGACCAAGTCGTCAGTCACTTGGTGGAGAACTTAATGAAAGCTACTATAATGGGGGAAGTATATTTTCACTTGATTTTCGGCAGAGACGTACAATTGTGGCGCACATGTTCGTCAGAAACTTTTGAAATAATATTTTCTCACGCAAGCGATAACATGAAATGACAGAAATGATTATTTGACATTAAAGGGTTATTGATTAGGCAAATGGTGGCATACAAATTGGTGAGACCAATAATGACGAAAAAGTATTCATAATAGTCTTCCAAATATAGTCGACCTGTGGAAGGTCCTCTTTCCACAAAAGACCTACCAATACCTATCAAAACTTCTCTATTGGAAGTCTATTGGAGGTCTCTCTTCCACAGACCTTTGGAGGTCTCTCTTCCACAGAAGACTTATTGAAGGTCTACTTTTCATAGAAGACCGACCATAGAAAATCTACTGAGGGTCTTTTATCCATAGAAGACCTGTGGAAGGTATGCTATTCATAGGAGACCTATTGGACCTACTGGAGGCCTTCTATTCATAAAAGACCTATTGGAGCTTTTCTTTCCACAGAATACCTATTGAAGCTTTCTATCCATTGAAGGCCATTATTACAGGTCTCCTTTCCATAGAAGACGTATTGAAGGTCATCTGTCCATAGAAGACCTATTGGGAGTCCTCTATCCATAGAAGACCTACTAGATGTCCTCTATCCATAAAAGTCCACTTAATGACTCCATATCCATAGAAGACCTATAGATGGTCTTCTATCCATACAATTTCTATTGAAGGCCTTCTATCCACAGAAGACCTATTGAAGGACTTCTATCCATAAAGGACTAGTTAAAGGTCCTGCATCCATAGAAGACCTATTACAGGTCTCTATCCATTGAAGACCTATTGAAACACATACGTAGAAGATCATTTAATGACTCCATATCCATAGAAGACCGGTTGAAGGACTTCTGCTCATTGAGAACCTGTTAAAGGTCCTGCATCTATAGAAGACCTACTGCAGTTGCTCTATCCATTGAAGACCTGTATCCATTTAATGACTCCATATCCATAGAACACCTATTGAAGGTCCTCTATCCATAAAAGTCCTGTTGAAGGCCTTCTATCCACAGAAGACCTATTGAAGGACTTATATCCATAGAGGACCTGTTAAAGGTCCTGCATCCATAGAAGACCTGTTGCAGGTCATCTATCCAGTGAAGACCTATTGAAATACATCTCTCCGTAGAAGACCATTTAATGACTCCCTATTCATAGAAGACCTGTTGAAGGTCTTATATCAACATAAGACGTATTAAAGGACTTCTATCCATTGAGAACCTGTTAACGGTCCTGCATCCATAGAAGACCTACTACAGGTCCTCTATCCATTGAAGACCTATTGAAAGACCTCTATCCATTTAATGACTCCATATCCACAGAAGACCTATTAAAGGCCCCCTATCCTTGGAAGACCTGTTGAAGGTCTTATATCCCCAGAAGACCTATTGAAGAACTTTTATCCATAGATAATCTGTTAAAGGTTCTGCATCCATAGAAGACCTCTTGAATGTTCTTTATCCATTGAAAACCTATTGAAAGCCCTCTATCCATAGAAAACCATTTGATGACTCTATATCCATGGAAGACCTCTTGAAGGTCCTCTATCCATAGAAGATCTATTGAAGGCCCCCTATCCTTGGAAGACCTGTTGAAGGTCTTATTTCCCCAGAAGACCTATTGAAGGACTTTTATCCATAGATGATCTATTAAAGGTCCTGCATTCATCCTCTATCCTGGATGACTCTATATCCATAGAAGACGTCTTGAAGGTCCTCTATCCATAGAAGACCCATTAAAGGTCCTCTATACACATAAGACCTATTGAAGGTTCCCTATACTTAGAAGACCTGTTGAAGGCTTCTATACACATCACAGTAGAAGGATAAAATTTCCATATCAGATCATTTGAAGGTATTTAATCCAGAGAAGAAGTATTAAAGGCCTTCTATCCATGGAAAACCCATGGAAGATTTTATATAGAAGACCTATCAGAGTTCTTCTACCCGTAGAAGACCTCCTGATTGTTTCCCACCTATAGAACACCTCTTAAAAGTCTTCTATTCATAAAAATCCTCTATCCCCATTAGTGGCCTATTTAAGTAAATATTTCCTAAATTTTATATCATCTCCCCATCAGTGACAGCTGAAATTGGCCATCGCTGCCCATTCATTTTATTGATTGTGTTGCTCACGCTGCTCTACTCCCTCAAGGCATGTTATATATTCCATAAAATAGTTTCACTATTTCATATTTTCATATTTTTGTTGGTTGTTTTCTAAATTGGCCGATAATGTCCAAGCGCATATGCATCGATGCGTTTCGTTGTAACAGCATTGCATGCCATGGCGCTATAGATAAGACTAGGTCAACTAATCGAATAAATTTTATAAGCTGCATTTGTTGTAACAATTTTAAAATACCAAGTTGTTGTTATTGGCAAATGTAGTAGAAGCTTGAGTGCAATGCATGGCGCAATGAAATGTTTAATTAAAACAAACAAATATTGGCATTCAACTTGGCACCAAAAAAAAACTCGGTAATATGGAAATTTGGAGGCATGCAAAACTTCATTTCAAGAATAATTGGATTTTCTTGGCAAAAGTCACTGAACTCAAAGGTAAAATAAAAAGAACACTTTCAATTAATTAACATGCAATTGAGGAAGAAGAAAGGTGAATTAGAAAATACTTAAGGTAGGTAGGTAATCTGAAACAGTTTTCATTTCGAATTAAGTGTTTGAATTGAATTGGGGAATTGCAGAAAACGAAAGAAATATTGTCAATTGGTGTAATTTATTCTACAATTCTCAGACCTCAACTGAAAATTAAAGAATAATTTTGAATAAGTAAAAAAGCTGTAAGTTCGGGCGGGCCGAACTTTGAATACCTTCCACCATTTGGAACAAATCTGGCAATTTCCAAAAACATAAATTCTGTTAAAATCTTAAAAATACCGAATGAAGCCGTTATATTAGGGTATATTTGACGATGTGGACATGCATAGGCAACTTTTGTCATAAGCCATTACAATATTCAAATGCAAGACTTGAAAAAAATCGCTGCATAGCGTAGCTAACATCATCAAAATACCGAATTTAGGGAGGTACCGTTATATGAGAGCTATACGAAGACGTGGACCTGCACAAACAATTTTTTGTCATAGGCTATAGTATCCATTACGAACTTCAAATACTAAATTTTTCCGGCGAATAATGTCGCTAAAATCATCAAAATACCGAATATAGAGAGGTGCCGACATATGGAAGCTATACGAAGGCCTGGACAATTTTCTGTCACAGTTGGGACTACCCATTAAGAACTTTCAATACGAAATTTGAAACAACTTCGTTGAATAATGTCGCTAAAATCATCAAAATACCGAATATAGAGAGGTGCGGATATATGGAGGCTATACGACTATCCATTAGGAACTTTCAATATGAATTTTGAAACAATTACGGTGAATAATGTCGCTAAAATCATCAAAATACCGAATATAGGAGGGTACCGTTATATGGGGGCTATACGAAGAGGTGGACCTTCATACGGAATTTTTTGTCACAGGCTATAGTACCGATTTCAAACTTCAAATACGATATTTAAAACAATTGCGTTAAATAGTATCGCTAAAATCACCAAATTACCGAATATCGGGAGGTATCGTTATATGGGGGCTCTACGAAGACGTGAACCTGTATATGCAATTGTTTGTCCTTGGCTGTAGTACCCATTAGGAACTACAAATACGAAATTTGAAAACAATTCCGGTAAAAAATATCGCTAAAACCATTAAAATACCGAATATTGGGAGGTACCATTATATGTGGGCTATATGAAGACATGGACCTACATAGACAATTTTCCGTCATTGGTTGTAGTATCCATTACAATCTTCAAATACGAAATTTTAAACAATTCCTATATATAATGTCTTAAAAATCTTAAAAATACCGAATACTGGGAGGTACCGTTCTATAGGGGCTATACGAAGACGTTAGGCTGCATAAGTAACTTTTTTTCATAGGTTGATCGGCATGTAGACATAATCGATATGAATTCAATCGCATGTCATCATAGCACACATACATCAAAACTATGGCATATATCAAACATATGACTTGGGGTCCACGCCCTCTGTTTAGCCTATGGCGTTCCTGCAGGAATAGAAGGCAAAAATACATTTTTGGTCGTCGATTTTGTTCTCCTTCATCCGCTGGTCCAGGTTCGCACAGAGATATATGGCGCAAAGAAAAATATAGTGTCAATTCATCTAGTCCTGGTAGCGAAAAATAATCCAGTTTGCATTTCCTTGAACTAGTAATTCAGTCTTGGCGGGGTTTAATCCCAGACCATTATCATGGGCCCAACTTGACAGCTGTATTAGTGCACTTTGCAGCTGATCAGAAATAGTTGGAAGGAATCTCTACCACTTATCAGTAATACCACGTCGTTAACGTAGCCGACTATGTTTATTCTCGAAAGCCACTAACATTTGTTTGTTGTTTGTTACCCACAGCCGTAATATGCACTCCGTAACAACGATATTCAGGGAAATATATCAAATACAGCTCAGAAATATCTTTGCCAAATTTTCGAGATCGGTTCAGATTTGGATATAGTTCCCATATATATTTTTATCCGATTTCAAATTAATTTCGCACCAAATGGGCAATACAAGTCCGAATTTAAAAGATACAAATGCTTCGGCATATTTAGCCCTTTGATTTATAAATTATAATTATAATCATAGCGTGTATGATTGAATTCTCCCATAAAAACTTTTAATTATTAAGTGGAGCTCAACTAAATTAGCAAAGTGGTATAGGGTGTCATAAAATCGGCCCCGCCCGACTTTAGGACTTTCTTTACTGGTTTTAAAAGTACTATAAAAGGCATACCCTTACGGATATGTGATTATTGTCACAATCCGGCTACCTTTCACGGCATAAGATTCAATAGGTGTATTGTCAAACTATCATTTCTCATTATCGTCGGCCTGTCTACACAATCACTGTATGTCTGCATTATTACATATTGCACAGTCTCTCCAAATACCAACTTCAGACAAGGTCAAAACAAATCTTCCACATTATATGAAAGGTATTCACAATTTAGTGGAAAAATCACAATTTATTTGATCTTCACATTTTTCTGAGGGTGCAAATAATGATTCTGACATTGTTGCTTTGATTTTGAATATCCTCATGCCATGCTGGATTTTTTATACATTTTCTTTCATAATAAACAAATAATGAATAAGTTCGCCGTATATGGCCTCCTGTATCTGATTTCATAACGTGATTGAAATTATAAAGGCATTATTCCTATTCTTATTATTAATATTGTTTACGTCAATCAACATTAGAAGTGTGTATTGTCGTTTCTCCAACTAACGCTTTGTATTCTCGAAATACATTTTTATGCATTGCTATTTTTAGATGCTATTGTTAAGTGTTAGTTAATAAAGAAAAGTTTACAACTGAATGTGCATTCATGAAGAAAACGATTGATCCAATTAAACTGCATTTACTTATCCCATTAATAATATGCATTGCTACTGACGATTAATAAAACAGGAATCGCTATAGATAAATAGTTTTAGTTATATTCTAAAGATACAAATTAGTTCCATCGCAATTTATATGTCAATCAGGACAATTGAACTTATTGCAAAAAATTAACAACTCATTCTTCTGTAATTTGTTTCTAGTCCATCGCTTAGAAAAAGAAACATATTCGACATATTGTGTTTCTATAGTTAACTTCTAACGTCAAACATATCCACTTCACATCAGGTGTGATTATTCAATATTCGGAAACCTTCATATCAATTTTTATTTATGTTGATAAGAGAGAAACACATTTATGGAGGGCGAAGTGTTTGAAGGAAAAAAATACTAACAAATAAAATAGAAGCTAAGTTAACCCGGACCGTACTTTTGATACCCTCCACCATTTAGAAGGACCATGAAACATTTCAAAACAAAACCAGTAAAGAAAGTCTTAAAGTCGGGCGGGGCCGACTTTATGATACCCTACACCACTTTGCAAATTTAGTAGAGCTCCGCATAACAATTAAAAGTTTTTATGGGAGAATTCAATCATACACGCTATGATTATAATTATAATTTAAAGTTCAAAGGACTAAATATGCCGAAGCATTTGTATCTTTTAAATTCGGACTCGCATTGCCCATTTGGTGCACAATTAATTTGAAATCGGATAAAAATATATATGGGAGCTATATCCAAATCGGAACCGATCTCGATAAAATTTGGCAAAGATATTTCTGAGCTGTATTTGATATATTTCCCGGAATATCGTTGTTACGGAGTGCACATTACGGTTGTGGGTAACAAATATGACAAGTCGAATGAACAGTATATATGGGAGCTATAGGGAGCTAATTTGACATACTAGCTTTTAGACTCAATTCGGTCGTAAGTGCTAAATTTTATCCAATTTGGGCAAACATTAGACGTTTGGTGCAAAATCCAAGGTAAATCGTACGAAGTTATATATGGGAGCTATATTCAAATCTGAACCGATCTCGATAAAATTTAGCAAATGTATTTCTGAGCTGTATTTGATATATTTCCCCAAATTTTGTTGTTACAGAGTGCATATTACGGCTGCGGAGGACAACAATAACAAATCGGATGAACAATATATATGGGAGCTATAGCTATATCTGAACCGATTTCAATCAAATTTGGCATACTTATTTTCAGGTCCAATCTGATCGTACGTGCAAAATTCCATACTATTCGGACTGATATTCCACGTTTGGTGCACAATAAAAGGCAAATCGGACAAAGATATATATGGGAGCTTTATCTAAATTTTGACCGATTATCTCCAATTTCAATAGGGTTCGTCCTTGGGCCAAACAAATGATTTGTGCAAAATTTCATCTGAAAAAATACATGGACAGACGGACGGACGGACATGCATAAATCGACTCAGAATGTTATTCTATGCAGATCATCAAAAAGAACTATGGGTCTATCTCGTTTCCTTTTGCCTGTTACAAACAAATGCACAAAGACATAATACCCTGACCACCTTGTGGTGTAGGGTATAAAAATACCTCGGAAAACACCGCTTAAATGAAACCATTGTATGGAAGCTATACGAAGACGTGGACCTGCATAAGTAATTTCCACATAACAATTCCGAAGTATAATGTACTGAGAGGTACAGCTATATGGAGGCTTTACAAAGACGTCTACCCGTGGGTAGTACCCATTAAGACCTTCAAGTATGAAATTTTAAACAATTCCAGTGAACAATGTCACTAAAATCATCAAAATACCGAATGTCGGGGGATATCGGATATCGTGGACAATTATCTTTCAGGGGGAAAAGTACGCAGATGGAACTTCATGTAAGGATTTTTAGACAATTCCATTGACAAATTTGGCTACAATCATCAAAATACCGAATATTGGGAGGTACCGTTATATCGGGGACTATACGAAGACATGGACCTGCAGAGAAAATGTTCTATCATGGATTGTAGTACCCATTACGAACTTTAAATACGAAAATTTAAACAATCCCCTTAGATTATGTCGCTAAAATCATCAAAATACCGAATATTGGGAGGTACCGCTATATGAGGGCCATAGGAAAACGTGGACCGACATGGCCGATTTACGAACTTAACATGCCTACTGGAAAAACAAGTAAAAAAAGCTGTAAGTTCGGCCAGGCTGAACTTTGAATATCCTCCATCATTTGGAACGAATTTGGTAATTTTCAAAAAAAAATAAAATCCGATAAAAATTCTGTTCAAATCTTAAAATAAGCCATTACAATATTCAGATGCGAAACTAGAAAAAAAACGGTGAATAATGTAGCTAAAATCATCAAAATACTGCATATCGGGAGGTACCATTATATGGGGGCTATAAGAAAACGTGGACCTACATGGCTCATTTTCAATACCAAAAGTGCTGCAGACATAATACATATTTGTGTAAATTTTTATCAACTTACTTCATTTCGTTCTACCACACAGACGGATTCGTTCTAGCACCTAAATCTAGTACCTATATCGACATGGAATTTTATGCTGATCAAGAATATATGTACTTTGTGGGGTTTAAAATGTATATTTCGAGGTGTTACAAACGGAATGACAAACTTAGGGTATCGTTGAGGGTATAATAAGCACAGGTGCAAAATGTTAGCCCATATTTAAATCTTTTTTTAGACAGTAGGGTTGTTTGATGAGCATTTTAACCAATCTCGAAACCCAACACATAGTGTCAAGTGTTTGATAGTGTCTCTGTGGCTTTTTCTTTTCACTGAAACTTGCTGATCATTCAACACGACTCAAAAGAGAAATAAACAGAAAAAAGCACCATTCAAATTTGAACGAAGTTTTACAGTCAAATTTAAGACCTTAAATAATATGAAATATTCATATGTACGTACGACTCTACCATATCAAAAAATAATCCAAAGAAAATGTCCGCCGAATAAAAAAATGTAGGTAAAAACTTCCAAATAGGAATTAATGTTCCTATTTCTAATGTAAATTCTTCCAAATATTTCGAATTCAATGACTACTTAATGTAGGGTACATGAAATTATAAATTGATAAGAACCACTTTGGAACAGCTGAGGAAAGTTTAAAATGAAAACAAAAACAATTATATTGAAACCTCCATCTAAATATGGGTTATCAAACCACATGTCCACATAATATGGTTATTTAATATATGTATGAGGAATAGCAGCAAAAGCTTATTACCATAAATTCTGTATTTAAAAATACCGCAGACGAACATTAATGTAAATATAAAGGCGCACGAAGTTTTATAGATACAGAGATGGAACATTTAATACATTAGTTTATTTTTATTTAATCGAGAAAGTGCCGCAGAACTACCGTAAAGGAACGTCAAGAGGAATATATTAAGTAAGGATGAAGATCTCACTTCTTGGGAAATAACCTGACGAACTGGCCAAAAACCATGGCGATTCATCTGTAAGAGTGACTTACCGCCATCCTTTACTACTTTTTGTCCCTTGTCTCCCTAGACTGGTCCAGTTCAGCAGTCAATATCTATTTTGTCAACAGATCAATGCATTGTTTGTTGATAGAAAAAAACGATTCTAAAGTTTCTTTTTGGTTCACATCTCAGATCGAAATGAAAATTGGTATTCCTTGAAATGTTGATTACAAGGATAGATCTGTTCAAATAGAAACGTCTTGAAACCACGAACAAAGGGCGAAGATATATCCTAAAGTTTCAACAATCCAGTCGAAATCATACCAGCTTTTTAAATCGGCTATATGATAGCCGAGTTTAAAGTTGCGAAATATATCATAAATATGTGGTCAATGCATATAAAGGCCTTAAAACGTTTGTCCTCAGAATCCGAAACTCTTTTAGGATGGGTTAGCATTTTTGACTAATATAATGCTTCTTTTATTATCCGTTCTATTTCCGATGTCACCACTAGCCTAATCTGACACCAGAAAGAGATCAAATTAATTATGAAACTGGACACTGACTCCTTGAAAAATTGTACTCGCAAATCTAGATCGATGAGGCTCTTCGCGATAAGATTATCTGTATTTAAAACTAATGTAATACATAAAATCATTAAAATATCGAATATCGATAGGAATCGTTATCTAGGTGCTATACGAATGTGTTTTTTAAGACTATAGTACCCATTACGAACTTTAAATATGAAATTTAAAACGATTCCGGTGGAAATTGTCGCTCAAATCATCAAAGTACCGAATATCGGGATGTACCGTTATATGGGGGATGTACAATTTATATGGGGGATGTACAATTTTCACGGACAAATTTCTGTCATAGGCTGTAGCATCCGTTACGAACTTCAAATACCAAATTTGTAACATTTCCGGTGAATAATGTCGTTTAAATCACCAAAATACCGAAAATACCGTACCATTATACGGGGGCTATGCCAAAACTTGGACCCACATGGCCCATTTTCAATACCAAAAGTCCTACAGACATAATATACATTTGAGTAAAATTTTATCAACCTAATTCATTTCGTTCGGAAGCCAGAGTGATTTCCACAGACGGACAGTCATCGGAAGGGTATTGCAAAATCGACATAGAATTTTATGCTGATCAAGAATATGTATTCCGTGGTGTCTAAAATGTATATTTCCAGGTGTTATAAACGGAATGACAAACTTAATAATCCCTCCATACTATGTTGGAGGGTATAAAAATGTGAAGAGGCGGAACTTGCTCTATTTAGGTTACGTTCAAAACGGCGTTACACGTATTGTAGCAATTCTTTCTTAAACTGCAGTTGTTTTTTCTGTATTTATTGGGAAAACTTATTTTTGTCGCACTATGTATAAGGACCTGTGGAGTAACTGCAAAATCAGAAAGAGAACGTATTTTTGTGGCCAATTTCAGATCGATCATCTTCAAATAAATTAATTCTGACCCTAACACTGACTTTATGTTAAATTTTGTGGACTAAGACTCAGATCGTCGATAAATGATGATCTGCATTCTAGATGGTGGATCTACGATCAATATTTCAAAATGATTCAAATTGCTGGTCAAAAAACCAAGTTTAAATACAATACCAATTTAAATTAGTTTACAGCATAAATTAATTTGTATAGCTATCAAAGACCGTAAATTAGTTTGAGCGCCAATAACAGATAATTCTAATAATAGCGTAGTTGTAGGTGATATATCGAGTTATTCCAAAATGTATTTGTTTATTAAGGGCGTTTTCTTTTCAGATAGTCTTCAAAGCTAAATATTCGGCACTGCTAACAAAAATGAGTAGTGTATCTCTGCATAGGTATGTGGTTTTAAAACAAAAATACCAATTCTATAAGTGCCGCAATCACCCCATACAATTCGGATTTTAAACAAATACGTCACTTACGTGATAATAACAAACCAACCGGCAATTACTTACCAAATAAAACTCAGACCTTGTTGTCTACAACCACTGACGGACGATATTGTCGAATTCGAATTCAATGCTGAAGCTCCGGTCAACTCCCCACCAATTTTCTGCAAATCACCATTGACCGACGGAGAATGGTAAAACTACTAGAAAACTCATTAATTATTAATAAGAAACTAGTTTACACTCAGACGAAGCACACACACATCTGTTGTTATTAAATTGTCGATGGCCGGTTTGTGATGTTTGTCTCGTTTTTTGGGGAAGAAAGTTCAGACACTGAAGCGTAACGATGTGGAAGACTTTAGAAACTTTCCATGGATGTCATTTGTTTAACTTTTGGAGTTATTTTATTGATTTGTAACATGGAATGACCCCACTTCCGCGTTATGGAATGACCCACCGTTGGGTTAGGCACTGGACACAATTATCTCTCACTCACTAAATGCAATAACAACAAGAGAAGACGACAACTAGTTGTTATTTCACTTTGTTTTTGCTTGCACAAATGGAAAAAATGTAATAATTTTATTGCTCTATTTTTGTATTTTGATTTTAGCTTTCTTGTGTTTATTGTTGTCGTCTGTCTTTTGTTGTTCAAACGAATCATCTGATTTTACACTCCCAATACGAATGTAAGGAGATGGAATGGGTAAAAATTCATATTTTGACATTCGTCGAACAGCTGTTGTGTCTGTGTGGTGTGGTGAGTAATGATGAGTATGATGTCATGGTCGTCGATGAGTGGGAGTTGCTTAGATGTGTGCTATCGTTTTATTTCAGTTTGTTATCGATAACATGCACATGCATGAAGGTGAAATCGTGTTGTTTATTGTGATAATAAATGAAAAAGTCATGTTGTCATTATACAAATGAAAACAACATAGAATTAGGGGAAGAAATATGAAAAATATATATAAAATATATTTTTCCGTAATAATAATATTACATATATTTCGTGGAAAATTCAACTGTATTTAAAATATAAAAAAATAAATCAGTAGTGGAATTCTCTAATTCATGTGGAATGTCGGTAAAATTAAAATCCTTATAATTTCCATAATTAACAAAATTTGTCGGTAAGTTAGCGACGAAAGTAGTCGCTAAGAACTACCTATAGATACCAATGTTTCCACCGTTTCCATGCACAAATATATCGTCAAATACCTATTATCCCTGCATCTCTAATTGACAATTTTTTAGCTGGATTCGACACCTATGACCTGTTTCAGAACTGCAAGAATGTAAATGTTTTTACTACAATAACCGATTTTCTCTTTATGACATCGAAGAATTGCAAAATATGGTAGAATTTTTCAGGTTCTGGAACAGAACACTAATTTAGCAAAATAGCTTATCATTCACTCATAAATTATATATACAGGGTGAGATAAAAAAACTGCAACGCCATAATTTTTACATTTGTTTTTTAAATTTTATGGAATGATAGAAAACAATTTCGGAATTAGCATCAAATTTTAGAATATCTTTAGATTTGTTTGAATTGGTCACCTTTTGCACAAATTATGGCCTTCAAAGGCCAATGAAACCGTCACACGCTGCCCGAATGTTGCTCTGCGGTATTTTGGCCAATTCCCGGCGAAGCGCTTGCTTGAGGTGATCGACACTGAATTTGGTTGCAGTTTTGTTCATCTCACCCGGTATAAAATACATATATTAGATATTTCTTTTCAGATAACAAATTGTGTGAAGCGCCTCAAAGTATGTTATAAAATGACCTAACATAAATGTAGAAAAAGAAGCTTTACACATAACTTTAACATTATGCGTATATTAGCCTTAAGTTATAACAATTCTGAATAACTATGTGTAGGAGATTAGTCTGCACGAATAAATTTTTAACAAAGGTTTTTCCAAACCATTCGGAATTAAAAAATCTCCCATCCTTACATACTTTGAACTTTAAGCAATAATTGTCAGTTAAAGAGACAAACGAAATGAAACTGTTGTATTTTAAATTCATTCATTCAAAAGTTTCAATTTTTTTTAAAGGAAGATTTTCAAGTTTTCTATGATCATCAAGAAATGGTAATCTCATATATAAAATGAAATTAAAGTACGCGAATTATGCCTTTGATTAAAGATGAGAACATAACATCATCTGTTTAAAGTTTTTCTTTATAACAAAACCATTGGCAATTACATGGAAGTCCCTATTGCTAATTAGGCAGACAGCTGATAACACAACTCTTGCTCTCCCCGCTCCAAAACAGCAAAGAAATTTGAGAAAAAATCGAAATCTACACATACAAACAAACACACACTCATATGCACTTGGGAAAAAATATCTCTTCTTTTGGGCCTTTGTTGTCATTCAAAATCAATCCAGTATCAGTCCATTGATTGATATACGAGAAATTTCCATTTTGAACTTCAAATGAAGTTTCTCATTAGGACGAGAGTCCAAAAGAGGAGGCGAACATTATTGGTTTTTTTCTCGCATGCAACAAAGCTGTCTATACAAATACACATGTGTATGGTGAGTACGTAAGTATGGGTTGCTTATCAGATATTTACACCGTTTCGTATTGTGTGGGTCAGCGTATAAAGCAGACAGCTAATGGGATACGGTGAGCTAGCAACATGTCGAACAAATGTCAGAATGGAAGAGTTAAGAGACGTAACCAAGTTTTTTGTCATCTGTATCATATTTGCTTAATTTATGTACTGTGGATCTTGGGAACATCGAATAAAACAATTGATGGACGTGGAGAACTGCTCAAGATCAAGAGCTCTCTCGCCAGACTAATTTAACTTAGTTCTTTAAATTATCAACAAATAAGGGTTAAAACATAATTTATAAGTAATCTTGGACAACATTTAAAAAAAAAAAACTAGTTTAAAAGTATTAGTCGGTTTGACCTAGAGATAAATAATACACTCATCAAATTGTTCGACTGTTTAAATATATTTTGACTTCTGTTATGATCATTCAAATTGTTGACTCTCTATGGAGAAGGTTCTGAAGGTATGTGCCAATATTGTCCATTTTGTATCGGATCTAAATAAATATGATATAAATGTATCAGGTTTAGACTTCTTCTTTAATTTTTTATTAGATATGTGACAATTTTTAACTGTCCGTGGGTTACCACATATACATGGTGAGATAAAAACTCGGAAACAAAGTTCAGACTGCTGTCATTTCTAAGTCACTCGTCCGACAGCTGTTAAAATTATTTTAGTGACAACTCATTATATTCTTTACAAGAATACAAAAGCATTTTGGTGAGAATTTTCCAGAAAAAAAGTTATTCGTACTGGAATTCAAGCGTGATAGTGTGATTTCTTTATATTTGCCTGGAAATCCACAATTGGCTATCGTTAGAGCACTCCAGCATTTAAATGTGAATAAATCATTTGTGTCTCGTGCCATCGTTAGTTACCGTGATACTGGTAGCGTAGCCCAAAGGAAGGAAGGAAGAAAGTGGACGGAAGTAAACAGCAACTTCAGAAAAAAGAGACTTGATCGAAACTCGCGTCACAGTGGCGGAAAAATGGCTTGTGACCAGAACATATCGCAATATTCCATTCGGAAAATATTGAAAAATGAGCTCGGGGTAAAGCCACTGAAATTCCAAAAAGTTCAATAACTTGCACCGCAAAAGAAAGAAAATAGACTCAAAAAAGCTAAAAAGGCCGAAAGTGGTGAGCTGCCGAATTTGGCTTTCTCCGATGAAAAAACATTCGTTGTCCAGCAGTTTGTAAACAAACAAAATGATCGTGTTTACTTGCCAAAGAGGTCAGCTGAAAATGTGCACCTTCAGTTGGCCACCAGAACTCAAGCGCCGGCCATGGTGACAGTGTGGGCCGCCATAACAGCCGATGGTCGCTATTCGCTCGTATTAATCGACCGTGGCATCAGAATAAATGCCGAATATTATCGCGAAAATATTCTGGATGGTGCGTTAAATCCTTTGGCATGCAAGCACCACCACACTCAGCACGCGCCACCCAAGAATGGTTACAAAATCAGGTTAGTCGCTTCATTTCCAGGGCACAAAATCTCTGGATACCAATACGTTGGACTTTTGTGTCGGGAGTATTTTGGAAACCAAGGTTGGCACTAAAAAATACCAAACTGTCGATCACCTCAAGCAAGCGCTTCGCCGGGAATGGGCCAAAATACCGCAGAGCAACATTCGGGCAGCGTGTGACGATTTTATTGGCCGTTTGAAGGCCATAATTCGTGCCAAAGGTGCCCAATTCCTACAAATCTAATCTTATTGTAGAATTTGATTGAAGTTTTAAAAATTGTGACGCTTTGCGGGTAAGGTACCAAATGGGGTTAGCAGATATATATCATCTTCACAACAGAACTTGGGTTAACAAAAATGTTTGTATGTGTGAGATTTGAAGAGAGTTGGATGCTTACTTTGCTTTCTTTGAATCTTAAAATCTTAAACCATACTTGGGGGAAGTACCAGAGGAAATGACCCGATCTCTTCCATTTTTATAAAAGATCTTGTGTAGATTGAAATATTGAGATGTACCAAGTCTGAATGGAATCGGATCTTAATTTCACCATTTGTGGGGGAGGTACCAGAAGGAGTGAGCCGTTATATCCCATCTTCACAACAGATTTTCTGTTAGTAGAAATAATGGGATGTGTGAATTATGAAAGGAACCGGATGCATATTTCGGAGTTTATGATCGTTTTGGTTATTCAAAACTATGACCCTTTGTGAGGGAGGTACCCGAAGAAATGGTCCGATCTCTACAATCTTTATAACAGATCGTGTGCTGATGCAAATATTGACATGTGCCCAAACTGAATGGAATCTGAATTGACCGACATATCCCATCTCCACACCAGATCATGTGTTACTAAAAATATTGGGATGTGCGAAATTTGAAGACAATAGGGCTCTTATTTCACATTTTATAATAGTAACGATTATTCAAAATGTTGACCCTTTGTGGGGGAGAATTTTTTCGCACCTGATCTAGTTCTAAAGTAAATATTATGGTTTGCAAAGTTTGAGCAAAATCGGGTTATTCTTTCTCTTTCTGTGCAGTAAAATATCTTTTGGAAAATTTTGACTTTTTGTGGTGCACCGATATTGCCCATCTCCGAACTCGATGTAAGTTTGATAGTAATATTACGATGTACCAAGTTTGGACCAAATCGGATACTCTCTTCCAGAGTTATCGTACACACCAGCCAGACAGACAGACGGAATGAAGAGCAGAAATCGCTAGATCGACTCAAAATTTCCAGAAATGGATTTGGTCCAAAGAGACCTAGAGTCTAAAACCGTTATTTCAATGATATATACCCTCTCTAGCCATATGGCTGAGGGTAAAAACCTCTCTGGCACCGTCTTTGCCTTATTTAAGTGCAATATTTCTGTTTGTAAAAAGGCTAACTATATATCGATATATCTATCTACAGCCCCTTATCGCAGTCCCACTGTATGTTTGACATAGATTTGTCAGGAGTCCAGGAAACAAAAGTGAGGAAAAAACAACTTCAAAATCGAAGGACACTTTACCAACCAGACACAGTCACATACACAAAAAGGGGGGTACATCGAAGGACACTCGACCACATAGACACACTCACACACAGAAAGCAGTTAAACCGCATAAGCCAGTAATTATGTGAATAGAATCTTTGTTCTTTGCAGGTCGTATTCTCCCCGTTCGCATTCAGTTGAATGCAATTTTGACAAAAATGACAGAAAGGACACATGCTGATGATAATAATAAGCTCAGCACGTTGTTGTATCAGATGTAGAGGTCAATGGTTCTCAAAAGATTTCACATCATAAATGGATCATAGATGGTGGAGAGGATGATATGCATTAAAGGTGTTTTGAAATTATCTTTATCCTTTATTGATCCAAGTTCGATAAGAAGTATGATGTATGACAAAGTGAATCGAGACAATCAATGGATTATTGAAATTGATATGTTCAGAGATAAAGGATAATAGTGAAATAATGGAAATCCATGGCATCTGTATGTAATGGAACAGATATCGTATAACTTTAGAAAATAATACAAAAAAAAAAAAACACACACACGCACATACATACACCAAAAATGAGAAAAAATTAATAATAAAGAAGTTATGGCCAAAATAAGAAAATTAAAAATTTATTGAAGAATACGACGATTTAAAAAAATGTACAAATGAAAAAAAACTCAATAATAACAAGTAGAAAAGAAGCTAAGTTCGGCCGGGCCGAACTTTTAATACCCTCCACTCTCCGAATTTGGAAATTTTCCAAAAAACAAACTCCGTTCAAAACTTTGTTAAAATCTTAAAAATACCGAATATACGAAGTCACGTTATGTTGGGCCTACACGAAGACGTGGAGCTGCATAGGCCATTACAATATTCAAATACGAAACTTGAAAAAAATCTGATGAATAATGTTGTTAAAATCATCAAAATACCGAAGACTGGGAGGTACCGAGGTACCGTAATTTTCCGCGACAGATTGTAGAATCCATTACAAACTTCAAATACGAAATTTGAAACAATTCTGTTGAATAATGACGCTAAAATCATCAAAATATCGAAATTTGTGAGGTACCCTTATATGGGGTCTATACGAAGACCTCTACCGTCACACAAAATGTTATGTCACAGGCTGTAGTACCTATTGGGAACTTCAAATACGAAATTTGAAACAATTCCGGTGAATAAAGTCGCTAAAATCATTCAAATACCGAATATAGGGAGGTACCGCAATGTGGGAGCTATACAGAGACCTGTACCCTCATAGAAAATTGCATGTCACATGCTGACCTCTACCGTCATAGAAAATTGTATGTCACAGGCTGTAGTACCTATTCGGAACTTCAAATACGAATTTTCAAACAATTATAGTGAATATTGTACCTAAAATCGCCAAGATAGCGAATATAGGGAGGTACCCATATTTGGGGGCTATACGAAGAACTGGAACTGCATAGACAATTACCTTTCACAGGCTGTAGTACCCATTAGGAACTTAAAATACGAAACTTGACACAATTCCGGTGAACAATGTCGCTAAAATCATGGAAATACCGAATATCTGGAGGTCCTGCTATATGGGTACTTTACTAAAAGGAAGACCTATATAGAGAATTCTGGAGGTCCTGCTATATGGGTACTTTACTAAAAGGAAGACCTATATAGAGAATTCTCTTCCGGGGGGTAAAGTACACACAAGGAACTCCTTGTGTAGAATTTCAGACGATTCCATAAAAATGTAGTTAAAATCGTCAAAATACCGAATATCTGGAGGTTCAATTATATGAGGTATATAGAATATCGTGGACCTATAGACAATTTTTTTCAGGAAGTAAAGAAGTCATAAAATTCTACCTGTGTAGAATTTCAGATAATTCCATTAAAAAGTAGGGTTAAATCATCAAAATACCGAATATAGGGAGATACAGGTATACAGGGTGAGTTAAAAAAAATTGCAACAAAGTGAAACGCCATAATTTTTACATTTTTTTTTAATTTTATTGAATGAAAGCAAAAACTGTCGGAAATAGCATCAAATTTTAGAATAAGTTTAGATTTGTTCGAATTGGTCACCTTTGACACGAATATGGCCTTCAAACGGCCAATGAAACCGTCACACGCTGCCCGAATGTTGCTCTGCGGTATTTTGGCCCTTTTTCCGACGAAGCGCTTGCTTGAGGTGATCGACACTTTTGTATTTATTAGTGCCAACCTTGCTTTCCAAAATACTCCAGACACAATAGTCTAGCGGATTGGTATCCGGAGATTTTGGCGGCCATTGTGCGCTGGAAATGAAGTGAGGAACCTCATTTTATAACCATTCTTGGGTGGCGCGTGCTGACTGCGATTGTGCTGAATGTTTGCGTACCCAAGGCTTTAATACACCCTCCAGAATATTTTCGCAATAATATTCAGTATTTATTCTAATGACACGGTCGATTAATACCAGCGGAGGGTGACCATCGGCTGTTATCGCGGCCCACACAATCACTATGGCCGGCGCTTGAGTTCTGGTGGTCAACCGAAGGTGCACATTTTCAGCTGACCTCTTTGGCAAATAAACACGATCATTTTGTTTGTTTACAAACTGCTGGACAATGAATGTTTTCTCATCGGAGAAACCCAAAATCGGCAGTTCGCCACTTTCGGCCAAGCGAAGCAACTCTTTCGCTCTTTTGAGTATATTTTCTTTCTGTTGCGTTGTGAGTTCTTGCACTTTTTGGAATTTAAATGGCTTCACCCCGAGCACATTTTTCAAAGTTTGCCGAATAGAATATTGCGATATATTCAGCTCATGAGCCATTTTTGGGCCACTGCGACGCGGGTTTCGATCAAGTCGCTTCTTTATTTTCGAACCATTTCTGCTGATGTTGCTGTTTTCTTCCGTCCACTTCCTTGACGTCGGGCTGCGCTACCAGTATCACGGTAACGAGCGATGGTTCGAGACACAGAACAATTATTTACATTTAAATGCTGGAGTGCTCTAACGATAGCCGCTTGTGGTTCTCCAGCCAAATATAAAGAAATCACACTATCACGCTTGAATTCCACCACGAATAATTTTTTTTCTAGAAAATTCTCACCAAAATGCTTTTGTACGCTTGTAAACAATATAATGAGCTGTCACTGAAATAATTTTAAATTTCTCTAATCTATAGGTGTCCTCTCTTAATAACACCTTTAAAATCCCTTCATTCTATACAAAATTCCGTACTACAATATTTTGTCATACACACCTCAAGGTATTGCGGTTTTCTGGGAATTATAGCCTCCTACATCCTGTTGTTTGTGTGTGTCTCGGCATTGTGTCATATATCTCAGCTCCAGCTCAGAGATAATAATAAATATTTCCCCCATACATACCAACATACACACACATACACATAATGGAATAATTAATAAATGCCTTTTTAAATTGATAATTAATATATCTTTACGATTAAAATGCTTGAAAGCTTATTCAGCAGAAGTAGTCGACAGGCCATAGCCGACAATGGCCAATCGACAAGCATTCGCCGGCAGCTTACATACACACAAACATGCTTACACATTCATATCTGTGTCTACAATGGATATTTGTGCGATCTCATTGTTCTTTCATATCTTTATTGAGTGTGTGTGCGTGTGCGTGTTTATCTGCAAGGATATTATCGTAACATATCCTTCAGTATCAGTATAGCATATGAATATCATACATGTGTACATATATATGCCTTTGTGGATATATATGTTTATAGGTATATGTGGGTAAATATTACAGATGGTCTATTGGAGAGGATTTGCAAGGCTAAAAGTCGAAAATGTCATGTATGAATGTAAAATACAGGTATATATGGGTCAAATATTACAGATAACAATACTAGGCAAGGAAAATATAAGAAAAATTATTAAAAATATATAAAGTTTGTTTTGAAAATGTAACCTTAATAGAGGAGAAAAGTTACTCATTTCTACTTCTTTTTTTTAAATTTCGGATTAAGATTCCTTGGGATCTATTGGTTTTGGGCAATATTGCCGACAAAAATACTGGGATAATTGGTAGCGATAAGACATAGGGGTCTTTTTGGCCTTTTTTGAAAATATGGCTAAAAACTCCCTTTAAACGAAGTCGTAAATATCTGTCGAAAAATTCAACTATTAGTCCTGGAAGACGCAAAATGTCTAAACGGTACCTAACAAGTTAAAAAGTATCAGTCAGTTTAACCAACAGATGTATACCCTCAGCCAGTTTATTAACATATGTTTTTTAAAATTTTGGACCAAAATAATGCCGTAAATCAACGGATTCCAAGGAATCTTAATCCGAAAATTTCAAAAATCATTGAAGAGAGGGAAATATGCCCCTCTATTTAGATTATTTTTAGATATAAAGTTTCAAACGCCGTTATACATGTCTTTTAATTGTTAACTCTACTCTCATAAACTGCTGGATTTTCCTTATATATTTTGTGTTGAAAAATTATAATCCTAAAAACTATAATTTTTAATTTTTTATTAACAGATGTATACCCTCAGCCAAAGTTCGATTATAAAAAAAATATATTTGGCCTTATGTTATGATTGTTGATACTCTATGGAGTAGGTTCCGGAGGAATGGACAAATATTGCCCATTTCGTAAAGGACCTAAATAAATCTATATTTTGTTTGTTTGTAATTTATGGACTCGAAATTCGCCGAACAGATTTTTCTAAAAATTTCCAAGTATACTAAAACATCGCCTGAAATTAACATAGGCTATAAAAATTTTTGAAATTCTCCTTGGAATTGGAGATATAGCATCAGAATCGGAGGTACCTCCCAAAAAAATTAGATTTTATATACAAATTTGGAATGCGTAACGGAATTTAGAACAAAAATAATTTTGCCAAATTATATTGAAATCGGTTCAGTTTTGGATATAGCTCGCATATATATTTTCGGACGATTTCAGGTATTTGATGCATTAAACACGCTGTGTACCTCTAATCCCAATGAAATTTGGAATGTGTGATGTAATTTTTCTAAAAAAATTGTTTGCCAAATTATATTGAAATCGGTTCAGATTTGGATGTAGCTGCCATATATATTTTCAGCCGATTTCGTTTATTTGATGCACCAAACACTATACGTATGTCCGATTCCAATGAAATTTGGCATGAGTGACTAAATTTGGTACAAAAATAAGTTTGTCTAATTATATTCAAATGGCTTTCAGATTTGGATATAGCTCACATATATATCTTCGGCCAATTTTATATATTTGATGCACCCCACCCGATATGTATGTCCGATTCCAATGAAATTTAGAAAGAGACACGTATTTTGGTACCAAAATAAATTGTCAATTTATATTGAAATCGGTTGAGGTTTGGGTATAGCTCCTTTATATATATATTTGCAATATATATGTTCGATTCCAATGAAATTCAGAATGTGTGGCAGAATTTGGTTACAAAAATAAATTTGACATATTAATTAGAAATGGGTTAAGATTTGGATATACTTCCATATATATTCTCGGCCGATTTTACATATTTGACGCACCAATTTCAATGAAATATGGAAGATATGACGGAATTTGGTGTAAAAGTAAATTTTGTCAAATTATATTGAAATCGGTTCAGATTGGGATATGGTTTTATTAAGAAGCATTGACCCACAACACCTTTGCATTGAAACGATTTTTATGGGGAAGCATGTTGCTACCTCTAATTCTCTTAAGCAAGAGAAATGCCACTCAACTTCAAAAGATTGCATTTTCCTGCACGCTTGGCATTTGCTATGAAATTAATAAATCCGAAGGACAAACCCTTCGTGTACGCGGACTAAATTTGGCATGTTTTTGCTTTTTAATGATCAGCTGTTCCTGGCATGGTCACGCGTTGGTAGACCGAGCTATTTGTTTGTTAACGCATTAAAGTGTTACAATAATTACGTTTTAAAATTTTTGAATTTGTTTTATTTTTTTTTAATCTAAAAAATATTCGTATATGATATTTTAAATGCAAATAAAATCAAGTGCCACGACTACTTCCTTTACTTGAGATATGTGATTTTTAAAAAAATGTTAAAATGTGTGTGGGGTACCAGATATAGTCGACCGAAGTATTTAATTTCATACCTCATCTAAAATCTAATATTTATACTTATATATAGGAACTCATAAATTCCATGTTCATCTTAGGTTTCTGGTTGAGAGAAATATTTAGATATTGCAAGTTGTAAAGAATCGCCGACTTGGCTACCCTTTAGTCGTGAGGTACCAGAAGGGGGTTCACAGATAAATATATCTTTTTGAGGACAGATCTTGTGTAAGCAAAAATATTTGGATGTGTGAAATTTGAAGAGAGTTGGATGGTTATCCCGCTTTCTATGAGTGTTTAGTTTTTCAAAATTCTTGAACCCTATGCGTGGGAGGTTCCAGAAGAAATTGTCCGATCTCTGCCATATTTAAAACAGATCTTGTGCTGATAGACAATTGAGATATGCCAAGTCCGAATGGAATCGGATGTTAATTTCGCGACTTGATTCGCAAGTTATGACAGATATAAGTATTGAAATAGGCGACCCTTTGTTAGTGAGATACCAGAAGGGGGTTCACAGATAAATATATCTTCTTGAGAACAGATCATGGGTTAGCAAAAATATTTGGATGTGTGAAATTTGAAGAGAGTTGAATGGTTATCCTGCTTTCTATGAGCGTTTAGTTTTTCAAAAATCTTGAACCCTATGTGGGGGAGGAACCAAAAGAAATGGCCGATCTCTGCCATATTTATAACAGATTTTGTGATGATAGAGATATTGAGATGTGCCGAGTCTGAATGGAATCGGATGTTAATTGAGTGTTTTATGAGCGTCATGGATATTCAATATTTTCAGCCTTTGTGGCGGCGGTACCAGAAGCAGTGCACCGATATATCCCATCTTCACAACATATCTTGTGTTAGTAGAAGTTATTGGATGTGTGAAATATGAAGAGAATCTGATGCATATTTCGGAATTTATAAACGATTTGGTTATTCAAAACTTTGACCCTTTATTGGGGTGGTACCAGAAGGAATGGCCCGATCTCTACTGTATTTTTAACATATTTTGTGTTAATGGAAATATTCAGGTGTACCAAGTTTAAATGAAATCAGATGCTAATTTAGCGTTGTATTAGCTTAATTTCGACCTTTAGTGAGGGAGGTACCAGAAGGAGAGGACTCAAATATTCCATCTTAACACCAGATCTTGGGTTTATTAAAATATTGGGATGTGTGAAATTTTGAGACAATCGGATTCTTACATGACATTTTATAAAAGTTATGCGTTATAAGCGCTAGATGGAGGACGATATTATCAATTTCTGCACCTGACCCAGAACTGAGGCAATTATTAGGACTTGCGAAGTTGGAGCAACATCGGATTATTGCTTCTCTTTCTGTGCAGAAAATATATTTTTTCTCGTGAAAATTGTGACCTTCTTTGGGGGAGGTACCAGAAGGATGCTACCGATATATTTCATCTTAACACCAGACCTTGGGTATAAAATTTGAAGGCAATCGGACTCTTACATCACATTTTATAAGAGTTGTAATTATTCAAAATGTTGAACCTTTGTGAGGGAGGAACTTCATGGATATTAACCTTTTCGCACCTCTCCTAGAACTGACGCAATATTAGGATTTTCAAAATTGGAGCAAAATTGGATTATCGTTTCTCTTCGAGAGTTATCGTGCGCACTAGCCAGACAGACAGAAGGACACATCGCTAGATCGACTCCAAATGCATGTCAGTCCGTCGTTCCGTCCATCCGTCTGTCCATGTGTTTTTGTGAAAAAAAATGCAGGTTGCATTTATTATCCGATTGCAATAAAATTTTCCAAACAATTTTTTTTGGGCCAAGGACGAACCCTATTGAAATCAGATTCTCACCAATTTTAATAGGGTTCGTCCTCTGTCTAAATGACCTAAATTTTGGCACAACCTGGAAAGAAGTACTTCAAATTTGGTAAAAATCGGTTCAGATATAGCTATAACTCCCATATAAATGTTTCATCCCATCATCATTCCACAAGAATGATATTTGGTACCAAATATCAGGTACAGCCCAGAAATACCTCTGCCAAATTTTGTCAAGATCTGTTCAGATTTGGATATAGCTCCCATATATATCTTTATCTGATTTCAGCTTTATTGTGCACCAAATGGCTAATATCAGCTCAAATGAGGTAAATTGTGGCACTTCCAACCGAATTCAGCCCAGAAGCATGTACTTCAAATTTTGTGAAAATCGGTTCAAATATAGCTATAGCTCCATATATATGTTTCATCCGATTTGATGCTAAAGTCCCTCACATGCGTAATATACAGTCCACAACAATTATATTTTATAGAGGACATCAGATACTGCTTGAAAATAATTCTGCCAAAATTTATCGAGATCAGTTCAGATTTTTATATACCTTCGATATACATCTTCTTTCTATTTTGCGGTTATTGTCTACCGTATATGTAATATCAGCCCGAATTGGATAGATTTATTCATATTCATAGTGGTGTATTGTATCATATAGTCGGCCCCGTCCGACTTTGGACCTTTCATTACTGGTTAATATATAATCACCATTATTATTTTCCTCATCATTATCACTCGCCCAAAAAGCTATGTCACAAAACACCCTGATCTCCGACATCTCATCTCTGAAAAAGTTTTATCAAACATGCGGATAAATGTTCGAAAGCCAACACTTAACTTCATGCAATTTATTGATATTAAGAAAGATATGTAAATATCTGGACTTTGTGTCCGAAAACAAATACTACACTGTATGCACAAACACACACACACACACTCACATGTCCTTTCATCGCTTCCTTGACGTTATCCGAACCCGAGGGATAACTCAGCATCGACTTCATTACATGTTCGGCCGACAGACAGGCAGACGGCCAGCACAACAAAGACAATAATTAATAAAATGCCATAGCAGAGACCCAAAGACCCAATATCTAAAGTGACCTCAAAAACATTAAAAATTTTGGGAGTAAATTGAGAGTAGGGAGGCTTGTGATATGTAGATTTGTGTGTGTGTGTGTGTTTGGATCCAACAAAAAGGGATAAATGAACTGCCAAATGACTTACCACTCATATCCATCCATAAGTAAAAGCACACAGCTGCAGATACGACAATGACTATTAATCCATCAATGCATTAGGATATTAGGAAATTGTGTGCGTGTATATATGGATGTGTGTGTGTGAGTGCTGCTATTTGTTTATCTGTGTGTATGAGTGGCATATTAGGATATCGTTGTTGTTGCAGTTCAAAGTAATTTCAAGTAATCGTTTATTATGTTGATAGTGATAATGGTGATTTTCGCAATGGTTGGCAGCAAGGATGTCCGGCGAAGCTTTTGGCGGAGAGATACAGAAGGCTGTTTATAGGTCTATTAACCATAAAAAAGATCAATAACAAGTCATTGGTCAGATAAGTTAACAAAAAATTATTTTAGTCATCCAAGAACTGTAATAGGTCTTCTCTATATAGAAGGCATAAAAAGGTACATTAGCCATCGAAGCTCCATAACAGAACTTTAAGTCACATACTCGTATGTTAAAGTTTCTTCCAGTCTGAAAAGGCAATTATGTCCCTTCTAATCAAGGTAGGCTTGTAAAAAATCTTCATGTCTAAATATACCTATAAATTTTTAGCCGAAGAGGGCCTATAAAGAGACTTAAATCCAAATTACGGTTGTGAAATACCTTTCAGTCATTGAAACAGTCGAAGAATTGTAAGAGGTCTTTTCATAAAAGACTATTAAAAGACATTTTGTTAAAGACAAAAATGTTAAAGGATAGAAGACCAGATAAGGTTAGCCAGTGGTAGATCATAAATCTTTCTACCCACGAAATCTGGAAATAATTTTAAATTTACAAAAGACCCTCACGTGTATCGGCATTCAAATAGTTTTCTTTCTTTGGAAATCTTGTATAATGACTTCAAAAATATTATTGATAATTACACAATGATTATTCTAAATTTAAGATTCGGGAAAGCCAGAAAAGGGGTTTTTTGTTTTCAAGAAAGTCAACGGTTTTTGGCGTATGACTACTTCAAAAATATCTTTTTTTTATCAAGTATTAAAGGTGAGAATTTTTTTTTTTTAATTATTGACCAAAGCGGTTGGCGATTTCAGACTTGATAGCCCAAAAATATTTAAAATACCCACTATTTTTATTGGTCTGAAAATCCTCAGATTTTTTTTGTAAAAATCCACAATTATTTATCCGATGGTCACCCATTATTATTTATAAAACATCAACGACTAATGCCTTTTAAATAATTGTTTTTAATTAATCTAGGACAATTGGTACTTGAAAAATTGGTGAATATATTATTAAAAAAATTATTGGTCAAAGTATTTAAGAAAAAATTCCAAACAAAGTTTAAATAGTCCCTACAAATTTCCCCGATCCTAGATCTGATAGTTCTTTAAAACTATTTTAAAAAATCCACAATTATTATTGGTCAAAAAATGCTTCCAAAAATTTGTTAAAAAGTCCAAGATTATTTCTCTGTCATGCATTCATTCAAAAAATATTTATAAAAATGTATTAAAAAAAATAAATAATAAATAAAATACTAATAATAATAAATAAAATAAATAATAATAAAAAATAATAATTATAATAATAATAATAATAATAATAATAATAATAATAATAATAATAATAATAATAATAATAATAATAATAATAATAATAATAAAATAAAAATTAAATAATAATAATAATAATAAAAATAATAATAATAATAATAATAATAATAATAATAATAATAATAATAATAATAATAATAATAATAATAATAATAATAATAATAATAATAATAATTATAATAATAATAATAATAATTATAATAAATAAATAAATACATAAATAATAGATTCTAAGATATATTAAAAAAAATCTATGATGATTCTATACTGATTCTAAAAAAATTTATGAAATACGAGACTTTTATAAAATCCAAGGATATTGATCCTTACAAAATATTTTTTTTAAATCCTAGGCTACAGGTCCGAAAAATTATTAAAAAAATATTAGTCATTAAAGTTGTTTAAAAAACTAAGATTTCTGATACTTGATAAAAATATATTCTAAAACAATTAAGCTATTGGTCCTTCGAACAATAAGTTTAAAAATAAAACTAAGACTACAAATCCTTCAAAGAAATATTTAAAACAGTTATGTGGAAGTCGTTCACTAATATCGACAATGTTTTGACACTGCGATCATGAACCACAAATACTAACTTTTAAACAAACTCGTGAGAAAATGTGGCATTAATCGTAAAAATCGTAAAAACGTGGACCAACAGGGTGGATGTTTTGCCACCGGAGGTAGAATCCGTTACAAACTACTTATAACAAATTTGGAACAATTCCGTGGACAATTTTGACGAACAACCTTAAAAAATATTGAATATTGGAGGGTACCGTTTCACTCTTTTTCACTTCCAAATTATCTTAGACACAATGCGAAATTTGAAACAATTCCGGCGAATAATGCCGCTAATATCATCAAAATACCGAATTATATGGGGGCAATACGAAATTTGGATCGACATGGTTCATTTACGAATTTAAACTGCCTACTGCCAAAATATGCATATATGCAAAGATCCACTACTAATACTTTTAAAACCTTTTTTTAAAGAATCTAGGACAATTGATCCTTGAAAAATATTTTGTTGTTGCAAAAGTGTCAGGCTTTATCCCTTTATTGTTGTTTTTATAAAAACAACGTTTGTTTATTAGTGGAGAACGATGGTAATGTTTACCAGGGGGTAAGGCAGGGAATACCTAGGTTTCGGAAAGAGCCACCAATCCTCATGAGTTCCCTTGTTTTTTGTCAGGGATATTCTCCCCAGAAATTATTTTAAAAACAAATAAGCAAAGGCTACAGTCGAGCGGGGCCGACCGTTGAATACCCTACAACACTATAATAAACGATACAGTTTATATAGGCGAGATACTCGAAAGAATTCCACAAGATATTGTGACAAATAATAAAAGAAAACATCAGGTTTCGTTCTCTAATGTTCAAATAATAGCAACTAAAACTAATTTGCTCATTTCCAATTTATTGGTAATAAAATTGTCTTCCTAGATCTGGAATCAATATTTCCCAAAGACCTATAATCTCTCAGAAGTGGCAAAATATTAACATTTATTATAGGTTTTTGACTGAAACGCATTTATATGATATACAGACATTTGACTATATTCCTTAATGAAATCAGCGTTAACGAAATAGTCAGAAGTGCGTATTTCCTGTGTTCGTGAATTCTCCAAAGTTGGCAAACTCCTTCACATATTGAATATTTTTGGATGGCCATCCAAAACTGCTTGGCTTTTGCAATGTCCGATAACCCCCATTCAAATGTGCGTGAAGATCGGGCAATAATTACGACCTGCTGACAATTTTGCAGGTTTTTTGGTCCATTTCAACCGCTAAATATATGGCGATCATCTCCAAAAAGAGTAAGCTTCTATTCTGACCCTCATCTGATCCCCATGCAAAATTTCGTTAGGATCGGGCCATAAATGCGATCTCTATATGATATCCTGATATCCTAACTACTTAGTTTTGTTAGCTGTAGAAATATTACCAAATGTTTAATTCAAAATGAAAATATGCCAAAAATATGACAAAATTGAAAAAATATGAGAAAATTTTACAAAAACAACATTTTCATTTTTAGAGAGATATTTTTATGCGATTTTTTAGAAGTTTTTTCTTTCCTAACAAGAGGTCATTTTGAATTAATGAGAACTGTCGAAATCAGTTCAGCCGTTCTCGACATAAAAGAGATCTTTCAAGCATATCTTCTTTGATATTTTGCTATATATCCGATTTGTTGGATGTTAACATCAATGTAAAGGTCAGAAGTAACCTTGTCATGACTTTGTGGTTTCGCCGGGATTTAAGAAATTCACGGTTTAATGAAAAATTTTGAATTTTTTCAACACAAAAGAGATGGTCTATTTTACCCGCTAAATATTATCCGATGACCCCCCAAATTGGTAGGCTTCTTCCCTTAAACTCTATCTACACGCGAAATTTCGCGTCGATTGGTCTATAATTGCGACCTGTATAGCTACTGCAAAATCCGAAATTTTTCCAGTACTTGGTCCATTTCAACCCCTAAACATTTGGCGATCATCTCCAAAAGAAATAAGGTTCTATTCTAGTCCAAGCCCCACCTACATTCTAAATTTCGTGAAGATCGGGCCATAATTACGATCTGTAGAGTGATTACAAATTAACATGGACAGACGGACAGACGGACGGACATAGCTAGATCGACTCAGCTCGGCGAGCTAGGAAGATCCATATATACTTTCCTATGTGGGAAACCAATATTTCGAGGTGTTACATAATTTTTGGCCCAATCAAACTTATAATACCCCCAACACATAGTGTTGTAGGGTATAAAAATAAAAGAAATGGAAGAGCCTTTCCGAGTAAATGTTTTTTTAAACCCTATTTATTTTTTTTTGTAGCTTTGCAAAAAATATTTTAAAAAAATTCACAATTGGTCCTTGATACAATTATTAGTACTTGAAGAAATTTATTGGCCATTCACATACTTTTGGCCGGTTAAGCTTCAATGCGTATAAAAAATCTTGATTTTCTTCAATCAAAAATTTCTTCTTTTTCTTTCTTCTCTAATGAGCGCCATCCACAATTTATCTACATTTCTTGAAAATAATTTGCCCCAGCTGAAATTTATAACTGGGTTAATATGTTTGATATACCAACAATGCCCACAACTACTACTACTACTAGAACTATTATTATCGACCAACTGACAACTTACAGCCTATCAACTCGTTTCGGTTCGGACCATAATTTATTATGGTTTACTGTCCTGTCCAATGATCATTTGTTCCTGCGGCCGTAAGCCCTGTGGCAAAACATTCTATGAATTCGAAGACTGGACTAAGTAATGCAAGATATAAATTTCATTTTGGACTTATTGAACCGGAAATGTTCTCTATTCGAGCATATATTCACACTTAGACAAGCACACACGCACATACACACTTACTCCTCTGTTACATATCGATGGACTGGCTGGATTGACACACATTCATTCACATGTCGTCATCATCAATGGGCAATTGTTGGTCAAAAATTAGTTTACAAATGTTTGTTTGTATTTGCATACATATATATATGTGCATATGAGTGTGTGTTAGTTATTTTGCCTATTTAAAATAGTTTTACATGAGAAAGTGTGTGAAGAGCGACGAGTCTGCCATGTTAACGACTTAAATGACAGTTACAACAACTGCAAATACTGGACACTAGCTAGGTAAAGTTAAGTTTGTCCAAAGACCACAAGAAAGTTCAGTTTCAGAGCAATCTCTTTTCACAAAGTTTGCTGATGTTGTTGTTGTATTCCAAGGAAATTTGAAGCGGATAGTAATAATAATTACCATCACATAGACAAAAAGCCATAGGACAATAGAATCAATTGCCTCTAATGTGGTCATGAGCGAGCGAGCGTCCGTTGGAATGGATGTCTCGATGAGGGATTCCAATGAATAAGCTTAATCGACAATTTATGACAGTTTAATTGGAAACTTCATCATTATTCTATAATTACACATTAGCATTAAGTTTAAATGGGTTAAGTGCATATTCTGGAAGTTTTCAGATGAAAAAAGTTTCCAAGATGCTTAGCTGCACATAAAATATTTAATGCATGGATACAAATGTTTTTTGGGCAATTTTGTAAATAAAACTGCAAAGTCACACAGAATCGTAAAATGTCGTTAATTTTAGAAGGCCTCTTAAGCAGGGTATTTCCAATGGTAAAATTATAAAAAAAGTAGTTTTTTCCCATTTGAAAGACAGAAATCAATTTGAATGTCAATATTTCAGCAACTGTTTATACCCTCAGACAGAGGCCATTTGATAAGGCCAAAACGTGCCTCATCGAAATCGAATCCGTTTCGATCTAGCGATGTCCGTCTGTCAGGTGCGCACAATAACTGTCGAAGAGAGTATCCGATTTGGTCCAAACTTGGTACATCGTAATATTTTTATCAAACTTAGATCGAGTTCGGAGATTGGCGATATCGGTCCTGTTCTTCTGGCACCTCCCCCACAAAAGGTCGAAATTTTCCAAAAATATATTTTACTGCACAGAAAGGATAATCTAAATTTGCTCCAATTTTCCAAATCCTAATATTTGCACCCTAGCACTGGTTGCGAAAATGGACAATATCCCCACCCTCAAAAAGTCAAAATTTGGAACAATTATAACTATTAAAAAATGTGAAGTAAAAGTCCGATTTTCTTCAAATTACATACAACACAATATTTTTATTAACCCAAAGTCTTCTGGTACCTCCCCCACAAAGGATTAGAATTATGAAGATTGATGAAGCTCATAAAACGCGAAATTAACATCCGATTACATTCAGGCTTGGTTCATCTCAATATTTCCATCAACACAAGATCTGTTTTAAAGATGGTAGAGATCGGACCATTTCTTCTGGTATCTCCCCCACAAAGTGTTAAGGTCTTCCAAATAACCAAACCAAAAACTAAGCATCCGACTCTTTTCATATTTCCCACATCTCATTATTAATACTAACACAATATCTGCTATGAAGATGGGATGTATCGGTCCACTCCGTCCGGTACCTCCTCCACATAGGTTAAAATTTTGAATATCCATAAAGCTCATAAAACGCGGAATTAACACCCGGTTCCTTTCAGACTTGGAATATCTCAATATTCCCATCAACGCCATATCTGTTATAAAGATGGTAGAGATCAGACCCTTTCTTTTGGTATCTCCCTTACAAAGGGTCAAGGTTTTTAATAACCAAAACGACCATAGAATTAAACATCTGGTACTCTTCTCACATCCCATTATTTATACAAGATCTGCTATGAAGATGGGATATATCAATCCACTCCGTCCGGTACCCCCTCCACAAAAGTTAAAAATGTTGAATATCCGTGAAGTTCACCAAATGCGAAATTAACATCCGATTGAAATTCAAAAAAAATATGGAGGTGATTTCGGAAATGGAATTGAAATATGGAGGTGATTTCGGAAATGTACGAAAAGTACGAAATTATCCTAATTTGGTATTGGCTGAAGGAATAGGGCTGGAGTCCTCAAATTTGATATTGAGTTCTCTTTTGGTACCTGGAAATGAGAAATGGAGGTGGTTCCAGAAATGTGTATTATAATATCGAAATATCTAAATAGTACTAAAAATTTGGTATTGTATGAAGGGATAGAGACCAAATTCTGAAATTTGATATTTAGATTACTGATGGTATATTTGTTTGAGATTTGGCGGTGATTTCGGAAATGCGTCCTATATTTGTACGTAAACTACTAAATGATACTAAATTGGGTACTGGTTGAGGGGATAGAGTTGGAATTTCGAAATTTTATATTGAAGTCTCTGTTGGTATCAGGCTTTATAAATACGTATTATTGTTGTTCGAAAACCACTCTTAGTGTATGGGACATAGATTGTATTGAATAAGCGTACTAAATGTTTAAATTTGGTATTGAATTCACTGATGGTTCCTAAGGTTTATATATGGAGTCATTAATGAAAGAATTGTATGCGGGTACATTGTGCAGAGCTTTTACGAATATTCTGCTCGTCGAACTTCAAAATGAACGATTTTGAAGACTTTTCTGTGGAAAAGGTGAACAGATTCCTATTATTCTTTCCGAGAAGGAATAAATTAAATGACATATAAAATTCTGAAAATTTAGTAATGACGTATGTACACAATGCAAACTACTATGCTAAATTTTGAAGCTCTACATGAAATAATCTGAACTGCATCATGATTTCAACAGACAGACGGAAATCGTTAAATCGACTTAGAATTTTATGCTGAACATATATACTTATATCTGTTGAAATCATCATGCAGGTCAGATTATTTCATGTAGAGCTTCAAAATTTAGCATAGTAGTTTGCATTGTGTCTAGGATGGTTGGTATTGAAAATGATATACAGGGTGGGATAAAAAACTGCAACAAGGTCAAACGCCAAAATTTTTATTCAATTTTTCAATTATTCTGAATTAAAGCAAAAAATGTCGGAAATAGCATCAAATTTTAGAAAAGTCTAGATATGTTCGAATTGGTCACCTTTGGCACAAATTATGGCCTTCAAATGGCCAATGAAACCGTCACACGCTGCCCGAATGTTGCTCTGCGGTATTTTGCCCCTTCCCGGTCGTGTTGCTTGTTTGCAAACTGCTGGACAATGAGAAAACCAAATTCGTCAGTTCCCCACTTTCGGCCAAGCGAAGTTGCGGTGTAAGGTCTTGCACTTTTGGAAATTTTAATGGCTTTAAACCGAGCACATTTTTTAATTTTTGCCGACTGGAATATTGCGATATGTTCAGCTTACAAGCCATTTTTCTGACACTGCGACGCTAGTATCGATCAAGTCGCTTCTTTACTTTTCGAACCATTTCTGTTGATGTTGCTGTTTTCTTCCGTCCACTTCCTTGACGTCGGGCTAAGCTACCAGTATCACGGTAACGAGCGATGGTACGAGACACAAACGATTTATTCACATTTAAATGCTGGAGTGCTCTAACAATAGCCATTTTTGGGTTTCCAGCCAAATATATAGAAATCACACTATCACGTTTGAACTCCATCTCGAATAAGTTTTTTTCTGGAAAATTCTCACCAAAATGCTTTTGTTTTGGTCATGTAGGTGCACGTCTTCGTATAGCCCCCCATATAACGGAACCCCCGATATTCGGTATTGGATACTACAGCCTATGACAGAAAATTGTCTGTGCAGGTCCACGTTTTATAACCCCCATGGTACCTCCTAATATTCGGTATTTTGATGATTTTAGCTACATTGTAAACAGATTTTTTTTTCAAGTTTAGCATATAAATATTGCAATAGCTTGTGACAAAAGTTACCTATGCAGGTCCACGTCGTCGTATAGACCTTAATATACGGCTACATTCGGTAATTTTTAGATTATAACAGAATTTGTAACGGATTTTATTTTTTTGAAAATAGTTAAATTTTTACCAAATGGTGGAGGGTATTCAAAGTTTGTCCCGGCCGAACAAAGTTTGTTTTAAATAATTCAAATGATCCTGTTCTTTTCTAACTTCATATAATAGTTAGCACGAGACTTGCCGGAAGTTAGGCAGCGACACTTAGCGTTAGCAACAGGACAAGGTTGACACACAAATTATTTCATGATGGACAGTAATAAGTTATTACCATTTAATAGTTTTGAAATATTCGAATTTAGTTTGAAAACAACTTTCGTTACACAAAGTTCTCTTCGTTCCGAAAACGTAACATTTTCTCTCATAATGTTCAAGTTGAAAAACTTTGAGGATTTTTTCATTTATGTGGATTTCATATATGCCACCTTTGGCATTGAATCCTGGGCTAGACGGGAATTACGGGCGCCTTGTAAAAAGTATCTTAAAACAATAATATTTTACATAAATATAACGAATATGAATGTGGTAATGGTGGCTGAAATATTAAATCTGTTTTTATCGACAACGGATACTGTGGACATTCCCGATTTACTCATGTCCATGTCCTACATTGGCTTTGTGATCAATTCGAGTTGGAAAATTTTTATGATATGGAAAAAGAGACCGCTAATAGAATCTCTCATTTGTGATTTACATGACATATTTCCGACGAAATTGATGTTACAACAGGATTATGATGTCCAGGTGTACCTACGCAAGTGTCATCGAAAGTCAAAATTCATGTCACTTTTATTTGTTTTCGCCATTTGGTTTTTCAATCTGCTGGCCATATTGGAGTTCGGGATTTCGTCAAGAAATTTTCATCACTCACGATCGCAACAGGAACTCCCATATTTCATGTACATCCCCTGGAATTGGCAAAATCATTGGTCATACTATCTGCTCTATGTAATGGCAAGCATGGCGGGCCACACCACCGCCATGGGTAATGTTTCCAATGATATGTTATTATATTCGCTGATTTCCCAACTTATAATGCATTTCGATTTTGTGGCAAATACCATGGAAAGCTATGAGATAGAGAGTGGTAGTAAGGGAGTGGCAAAAATGGAAGGAAGGGAGAATGGAAAAGATTTGGAATTTTTGAAATGTTTCATTGAATATCACAGTCACTTGTTAGGGTAAGTATTGAAAACTAATTAATCGATGTATAGTATATTTTTGGGCTAGTTTTTTATACCATCCACCATACATGGTATAAATGGTATATTAAGTTCATTTTTTCGTTTGTAACTCGAAATAATAATTTTGGACCCTACAAAGTATATGTATTCTTGATCAGCGTAAAATTTAGCGATTTAGCCCTGACCGCCCATCCGTCTGTCCGCATATTGTAATTACGGTAGAGTTAAAAGGAATTAAGATAGGAAGCTAACATTTTGCACAGATCAGTCTTTTGTTTGCAGGCACCTCAAGTTCGAAGATGGGCCGATATCCACCATATCATATAGCCCGCATATAACGGTACACCCGATATTCGGTATTTTGATTATTGTAGCCAGATTTGTCAATGGAATTGTCTGAAAATTCACAAAAGGAGTTCCATGTGAGTAATTTACCCCATGGAAGAGTATTGTCTATATAGGTCCACGATATCGTATATCCTTCGTTATTTTGATGGTTTTGACTCCATTTTTTTTTTAACGGAATCGTCTGAAAATCCACACAAGAAGTTCTTTGTAAGTACTTAACCCTCTAAAAGATAATTGTCAAAATACATTCGGTATTTTAACAGAATTTTTTAATAATATTATTTTTTTGAAAATTTCCAAAATAGTTCCAAATGATGGAGGGTATTCAAAGTTCGGCTCGGCCGAACTTACTGCTTTTTTACTTGTTTTTTATTAAGATTGAGTTCAAAGATGAAAATATCGTACAACTCCGTCTGGTGCATCCACCACAATGAGACCCTCAATCTTATAGCTGCAATAGGTTTCAATTTCCATTTGGGTGAACTGATAGAGCTGGAATTCTGAAATGTAGAAATATGATTACAATTGCATTCTTGGAATAAGGAATGTAATTAGTGTTGGAAATTCGTACTTATGTATACTAAATGGTACTAAACTTGGTACAATTTCGATTTATGTATGCTAAGATTTTGATTCCTGAAATTTAAAAATAAAATTTTTATTGAACTGTATGATGTTGGTAGTTATGAACATTTGTACTTAAATGTACTAAATGGTACTAAATTTGGTACAATTCGGATTTAGGTGAACCGATAGAGCTGGAATTCTGAAATATGAAATGAGAGTCACTGATGCTGTGCACGATAGATGTACCAAAGGGTTATTGGAAATTTGAACTTTTAATTTAGGAAAAGTTCTAAAATTTTACTTAACTTCTAAAATGGTACCATTTAGTATTGGATATAGCTAAAAAAATTTGTATGAAAATTAAGGTCGGAAAGTAATTTTGACATATGAATGCGGTTAAGGAGATGTGTGAGGGAACTGTACTAAATGGTACTCATTTTGGAAAAGTTTGGTTTAGTTTGAAGGGATGAAGCGGAAATTTTGAAATTTTGTATTGGGATCCCTGTTGGTAGGTTCTTAAAAATAAATGGTTTTAGAAATGTGTACTACAGGTGCACGAAAAGTACTAAATAGTAATACGTTTGGTACATTTTGGCTTTGGGTGAACATATAGTGTTTAAAATCTGAAATTTGGCGTTAGGGTCGCTGCACATGTGGACATATGGAAGTGGTTGCGGAAATATGTACTTTAATTGTACGAAAAGTACTAAATGGTACTATATTTGGTATTGGGATAGAGAAAAAAATCAGATTTGATGTTAAGAATAGTGATGGTATTTGGGTTTGAAATTTAGCTGTGGCTTGGAAATTCGTCCTAAATTTTTACGAAAAATACTAAATGGTACTAGCTTTGATATTCGGTGAAAGGATAGGGCTGGAATCTCGATATTTGATACTGAGGTCTCTATTGTTATCTGGAATTGAGATATGGTGGTGGTTTTTGAAATGTGTACTATAAAAAAAAGTACTAAATTTGGAATTGTGTGAAAGGATAGGGCCGGAATCCCCAAATATAATATTGAGGCCTGAAGGTGATTTTGGAAATGTGTATTATAATTGTACTAGATTTTGTTTTGGGTGAAGGAATAGGTTGGAATCCAGAAATTTGATACTGAGGTCTGAAGGTGGTTTTGCAAATATGTACTATAATTTTACGAAAAATACTAAATAGTAATAAATTGAGCATTGGATGAAGGAATACAACTGGAATCCCGAAAATTTGTTGTTGAGGTCTCTGCTGGAATGGGAAGATGTAAATTTGGTATTAAGCAAAGGGATAGAGCTAAAATGGTTTCTAGGGTTTACATATGGAGACATTGACATAGAAAAGTTGGATGTAGGTCCATTGTGCAATGATTTTACTAATTTCCTCCTTGGTAGCTTTCAAAATGAAAGATTTTGAAGACTTTTTGGTGTAAAAGTTAAACATTTTCCACTGTTCTTACCGAAAACCCTTGAAAGTTTTCAAAATTTACTACGATGTATAAAGTATTGATTATTTTTTTTTTTTCAAACTAAACATATTGTGTATTTTGAGTATTAAAAACACCTAATACGAGCTTTTGGAACGAATTTAAAAATTTGGACTTTTCGCCGACGAAGTAGCGGGCACTTGCTAGTATAAATATAAATAGGAAGAATTTACTTTTTATATCGTATATATGTATATATGGGTGTATAAATTATCATACCATCTACCTTATTCTTCTTTAATATTTACAGCCTATCCGATCGCTTGAACGACATATTTGGACTACTGCTGTTCGTACATTTTGCCTCGGCATCATTTGTGATTTGCTTGCTGGGATTTCTGATGACAATTGGCACTTCGTTTCTTAGTCTCTTCAAATTATCTTTATTTTTGTTTACCATGCTAATACAATCGGCAGAGATATGTTCCTATGGTCAAATGTTGATGGATTCGGTAAGTTAAATAAGATTCCAAAATATAGACATATCCACGTAAACAGGTAATTTAATGAATTAAAGAAAAAATATTTAAAAAATATATTAATATTATTAAAAACAACTAAAGAGCACTAATTTCGAACGGTCCGAACATTGAATACCATCAACCAAAAAAAAAAATCCGTTGAATTATTCTGCTATAGTCATAAAAAATACCGATTATAGGGTGTTACCGTTATATTGGGGCTATAGGAAAACGTGGACCTGCATGGCAATATTTGTCATAGACCATCATAATATTTCAATACGAAATCAGAAACAATTCCGGAGAATAACGTCGCTAAAACCATCAAAATATCAAATATAGGGAGGTACCGGTATATGGGGCCTATGGGAAGGCGAGGACCTGCATACACAATTTTCTTTCGTAGACTATAGTACCCATTAGGAACTTCAAATACGAAATTTAAAACAATTCCGGTGAATAATGTCGTTAAAATCATCAAAATACCGAATATTGAGAGGTACAGTTATATGCGGTCTATACGAAGACGTGAACCTGCATGAGCCACTTTTTTCTCATAGGATGTAGTATCTATTACGAGCTTTAAATTCCAAACATAAAATTTTCAAGTGTGACACAAATCATCAAAATCATCGAATATCTGGAGGTACAATTAAATGGGAACTATACCAAAATTTGGACCCATATTGACAGTTCTAGGCAAAGATGCTTCTTATATAAAAAGAACACATGCTGCCAATTTACAGCAAATTCGGGTTAAAACTAAGTATAAAACAATCAAAAATCCTTAAATGCGCCGCTACAATTACGGCGTGGACCTATAAAGCTCATTTTCAATACCAAAAATTCCTGCACTCCTAACATACATCTGAGTAAAATTTTAGCAGAACATTCATTCGTTTGGAAGCTAGAGTGATTTCCACAGACGAACAGACAAATGGACGGACATCTCTACATCGACATAAAATTTTATGCTGATGAAAAATATATATACTTGGTTGGATCTGAAATTTATATTTCGAGGAATGACAAACTTAATATACCCTTCATATTATGGTGGAGTGTATGAAAAATATTGATATAACTAAAAACAATTAATAAACCATTAACTTCGCCCGGTCCGAACATTGGAAGGCCGGTCCACCATTTTTAAAAAATTTGCAATTTAAAAAAAAAATCGTTTAAAAAAATTCACCCGAAATCATAAAAATAGCGAATATAGGGTACCGATATACATACGATGTATTTTTTGTATGGGCCATTACGATATTCAAATGCGAAATTTGAAATAATACCGGTGAACAACGTCGCTAAAATCATCAAACCGTAGTATGGGGCCTATATATAAGAAGACCTCGACCTGCATGAGCATTTTTGTCCATACTATGGTGGAGGGTATAAAAATTAATATAAAAATTGTATATATTTTAATTATTGTTAAATAAATAAATTATTTTTACCTCTCCCTGTCTCTCCCTCTCTCTTTCATTTCCATAGAGTCTAAGAGTATCGACAGCAGTTTTAACAACCCAATGGCTAAAGACTGAAGTAAGATGTCAAAAAATGTTGATTCTAATGTCTAAACGTGCCCAGAGACCGGCTCAACTGAAGGCCACTTATTTCATATGGATCTCTCAGGGAACAATGAATGAGGTATATATTTTTATTAGAATTTTCGTAATATTTAATAAATAATGTAATCTTTTTTGTTTAGCTTTTACATTTGTCCTATAAATTCTTTACATTACTAAGAACAATGTATGTTAAGAAGTAAAATTGTATAATTTTTGATATTTATATAAACAAATAAATTAAATTAAAAAAATTAAATTAAAAATAATTAAATTAAAAAAATATTTATATACACAAATAATTAAATCTCTTGGTTCTGCCGACAGATGTATATTCTCAGCCACTGTTCGTTTATATGTAAATTTATTTTAACTTGCGTTATGATTTTTCAAATTGGTGAATCTTTATGGGGAAGGTTCCAAAGAAGTTGGCCAATGTTGTCTGTTTCGTATCTAACCTAAGTCTGATAAAAATGTGCCAGATTTGGCCTATATAGACTACTTCTTTCTCCTCTACATGAGAAATGTTGGAAAATTAAGAAATGTGATTGCGGTACCATATTTAGGTGACGAAAGTATTCCACGTCATCTAATACTGAAAAACATATTGGTTTGAGCATCGAAAATTAATTTCTGAATTTAAGCGAATAATTAATGCAAATTTAAACCTTTTGTGAGGAAACAACCAGAAGAAGTGGAAGCGGATTCTATCCTCACACATGAATTATGTGTTGAGAGAAATATTTGGATGTGTGACATTTAAAGAGAATCGGATGCTTTTTTTCGGAAATTATTGGAGATATAATTATGCCAAATGTTGACCCCATTTGTGGTCATCTGATTATATGTTGATAGAAATATTGCGATGTGTGAAATTTAAAGGCATTCGGATGCTTACTTCGCAAATTATTAGAGATATAACTATTCAAAATATTGATTCTTGGCGGGGGAAGTACCATCAGGAGTGGATTATATTATATATCTGATTATATGTTGATATAAATATTGGGATGTGTGAAATTTGAAGATAATCGGATTCTCAGTTCGCGTTTTATGAGCTACATAGATATCCAAAAATTTGACCCTTTGTGAGGGAGTTACCAGAAGGAGTGGGCCGATATATCCCATCTGCATAGCAGATATTGTGTTAGTATAAATAATAGGATGTGTGAAATATAAAGAGAACCGCATACTTATTTCGTAATTTATAATAGTTTTGGTTATTAAAAACGTTGACCTTTTTGGGGGGAGGTGCAAGAAGGAATTGCTTGATCTTTACCATTTTTATAACAGATCTTGCCTCGATAGAAATATTCAGGTGTGCCAGAACTGAATGGCAGCAGATGTGTAATTTCGCATTTTATGAGCTTCATGGATGTTGAAAATATTGACCCTTTTCTGGGGGTGGTACCAGAAGGAGTGTGCCGATATATTCCATCTTCATCCTTGGGTTAATAAAAATATTGTGATGTGTGTAATTTGAAGGCTGTCGGACTCTTATTTCACATTTATTTAATTATTCATAATTTTGACCTTTTGTGGGGGTCACATTTTATTAGAGTTATAATTCAAAATATTGAGTCTTTGTGGGGGAGATACTTGATGGGGCGGATACCTGACCTAGAACTAATGCAAATATTAGGATTTGCAAAGTTGGAGTAAAATCGAATTGTCCTTTCTATTTCTATGCAGTAAAATATTATTTTAAAAATTTCGACCTTTTGGGGGGAGGTACCAGAAGGAGTAGACTGATATATCCCATCTTCACAGCAGACCTTTTGGTTAATAAAAATATTGTGATGTGTGTAATTTGAAGATAATCGGACTCTTACATCCCATTTTATAAGAATTATAATTATTTAAAATTTTGACCCTTTGTGGGGAGGTACTTGATGGAGTGGACCGATATTGTAAATTTTTGCACCTGAGCTAGCACTGATGCAAATATCAGAATTTGCAAAGTTGGAGCAAAACCCGAATTATGTTTTTTTTTTCTGTGCAGTAAAATAGTTTTTTAAAAATGTTTACCCATTTGTGGGGGTAGACCCAGAAGGAGTCTGCCGATATATACCATCTTCATCCTTGGGTTAATACAATTATTGGTATGTGTTAAATTTAAAGACAATCCGACTCTTACATCACATTTTATAAGAGTTATAATTAAGCAAATGTTTGACTCTTTGTGGGGGAGGTACTTGACGGATGTTGTCTGTTTTTCATCTAGCGCTGAGCTAATATTAGGATTTGCAAAGTTGGAGTCAAAAAGGATTATATCTCTCTATCTGTGCAGTAAAATATAAAATATAATTGAATACTCCTTTCGAGAGTTATCATGTACAATAGCCAGCCATATAGACAGACTGGCGGATGGACGGACGGACAGATCGACTTAAAATGTCCCAGATCGGATTTGACCTAGGGTCTAAAACCGTTATTTCGCAGAGGTTTGTTTTGTATATCAAATGATATACAACCTCGGTACCTATATGGCTGAGGGTATATAACACACTGAAACCGATTTTAATATTTTTTATACCCTCCACCATAGTATGGAGGGTATATTAAGTTTGTCATTCCGTTTGTAACACCTCGAAATATACATTTTAGACCTTACCAAGTAAAATATATTCTTGATCTGCATAAAATTCTATGTCGATTTAGCAATGTCCGCCCGTCTGTCTGCCTGTGAAAATTACTCTATCTTCCGAACAAAATGAAGTAGGTTGATAAAATTTCACTCATATGTGTATTATGTCTGCAGGACTTTTGGTATTAAAAATGTGCCACTTAGGGCCACGTTTTGGTATAGCGCCCATATAATTGTACCTCCCTATTTTCGGTATTTTGGTGATTGAAGCGACATTATTCACCGGAAATGCTTCAAATTTGGCATTTGAAGTTCGTAATAGATACTACAGCCTATGACAGAAAATTGTCTGTGCAGGTCCACGTCTTCGTATAGCCCCCATATAAGGGTACCTCCCGATATTCGGTATTTTAATGATTTTAGCTACAATATTTACCGAAATTATTTCAAACTTGGTATTCGAAGTTCGTAATGGATACTACAGCCTATGACAGAAAATTGTCTGTGCCGGTCTACGTCTTCCTATTGCCCCCATATAAGGGTACCTCCCGATATTCGGTATTTTATGATTTTAGCGACAATATTCACCGGAAATGTTTCAAATTGGGCATTTGACATTTGTAATGGATTCTACAGCTTATGACAGAAAATTGTCTGTGCAGGTCCACGTCTTCGTATAGCCCCCATATAAGGGTACCTCCCGATATTACCGGAAATGTTTCAAATCGGTTAATTGAAGTTCGTTATGGATACTAAAGCCTAAGACAGAAAATTGCCTGTGCAGGCCCACATATAGCCCCAATATAATAGAACCTTCCTATATACGGTATTTTGATAATTTTAGCAACATTATTCACCGAAATTTTTTTAAAGTTTCGCATTAGAATATTTTAATGGATTATGATAAATGTTGCCTACGCATGTCCACGCCGCCGTATAGCCCCTTATATAACGGATAAAATTGACAAATTTGTTCCATATGGTGGAGGGTATTTAAAGTTCGGCCCGGTCGAACTTACTTGTTTTAAATGTAATCGTTTCCAGCATAGAAATTATTACATCACATGCTATTCATTGTGTCCTGATGTTAATTCTCTCCCCCAAAAAAATACTTAGTTAATCTTAGGTCCGACACACATTATGTCCACCATTCATTATGGAAATTATATCTTTCGACATTTTCATAACAAATCCCATTCATAAATAACGAAATTTGCTGCACAAGCATTCAGAATTTAAATACAATATCAAATATGCCAATACATTTGCATTTACACACACACACACTCATACACACATATTACACGAAATGTGTTTGTCATTTGTAATGATTCGAACATAGTTTTGACATGTTTGACAATTAAATCTGTTGATGAATGCTGAATGCAAGACCAAATGAACCTTGCCCCGAAGTTTGTGTAGGTATGAGTGAGTGTATGTGTGTGTGTTTGTAGGTCTAAATGTTTGGACAATCAGACAATTGTTATAAGCATGTTTGGAACATATATCATGAACCATCGTCTCTCTCTCTCTCTCTCTCTCTCTCTCTCTTCCTTCGCATACATATGTATTTCCTCTACATGTGGGTGTTTTGTCAAGGACTTTGTAAACATCCTTGGAAGATTATGAGAGAAGCATTTTGGCATTATTAGTTGGGTGTTGACTATCGCTTGATATGTTAATGATAGATGTGTGTTGGTTGTATTTGGTGTCAATACTGATTCATAACTCGAGATACAGAATTGACAACCTGAAGTGCTCGTGATAAAAGATATTATTTAGTGAAGGTCTATTTAAGTGTATGAGTTGACGGTAGATAATTAGATCAATTGAAATTGAGAGAATTTCGGTGGGGATACGACGTTAGGATTGTGGTGAATGGAATATAAATGTCTTCCTGGAAGCTGTGTGCCCATTTCGAAATTCAAACATATATTTTTAAATAATTCTTAAAAAAACGTGGCTTAAGTCATCAAAAAAGTATACGATATCGTGGACATGGCTACAAACAAAAGGCAGTTCTGTGCTAAATCGCAGCTTTTCATCACAAGACGTTTTGACGCTCGTGTTATTACTACTGGCGTAAATATGATCAGGCGGACAGGGGTAGGACAACTATGAATTTTACCCTGAACAAGAATATATACATAAATTGTTATGTCTCAAATGATTATAACGATGGCAAAATTAATATGGCCCCACGTTATATAGAAGCTTATGACAAGTAAAAAAGCTGTAAGTTCGGCCGGGACGAACTCTGAATACCCTCCACCATTTGTTACAAATTTGGCAATTTTCAAAAAAAAAAAAAAAAAATCCGTTAAAAATTCTGTTAAAATCTTAAAAATACCGAATGTAGCCGTATATTAGGGTCTGTACGTCGACGTGAACCTGCATAGGTAAAATTCCGAATATAGGGAGGAACCATAGGAGTAGTAAAACGTGGACCTGTACAGACAATTTTTTGTCATAGGCTGTAGCATCCATTACGAACTTCAAATGCGAAATGTGAAACAATTCCGGTAAATAATGTCGCCAAAATCATCAGAATACCGAATATCGGGAGGTACCGTTATATGGGGGCTACACTAAGAAGTGGAGGGGTACCGTTATATTGGGCTATATGAAGAAGTGGACCTGCATGACCCATTTTCTGTTTTATGCAGCAGTGTCTATTACGAACTTCAAATGCCAAATTTGAAACAATTCAGGTAAATGATGTCGCTAAACTCATCAGAATACCGAATATCGGGGGGTACCGTTATATGGGGGCTATACGAAGACGTGGACCTGCATGGCCCATTTTTTTGATGTAGTATCTATTACGAACTACAAATACCAAATTTGAAACAATTCCGGTAAATAATGTCGCTAAAATCACCAGAATACCGAATATCGGGGGGTACCGTTATATTGGGCTGTATGAAGAAGTGGACCTGCATGGTCCATTTTCTATTTTATGCTGCAGTGTCTATTACGAACTTCAAATACCAAATTTGAAACAATTCCGGTAAATAATGTCGCTAAAATCATCAGAATTCCGAATATCGGAGGTACCGTTATATGGGGAGTATACGAAGAGGTGGACCCACATGGACCATTTTCTGTTTTATGCTGCAGTATCTATGACGAACTTCAAATACAAAATTTGAAACAAGGCCGGTAAATAATGTCGCTAAAATCATCAAAATACTGAATATCGGGGGGTACCGTTATAAGGGGGCTATACGAAGACGTGGCCTACATGGCCCATTTTCAATACCAAAAGTCCTGCAAACATAATACAGATTTGAGTAAAATTTTATCAACCTACTTCATTTTGTTCGGAAGCTAGAGTGATTTCCACAGCCGGACAGACGGACGGACTTTGATAAATCGACATAGAATTTAATGCTGATCAAGAATACATATACTTTGTGGGGTCTAAAATGTATATTTCGAGGTGTTACAAACGGAATGACAAACTTAATATACCCTCCATACTATGGTGGAGGGTATAAAACAGAGGGTGCGTATGAGCATACATACATAGCTCATACGCTATCCACATTCTTTGAGGAGAAGGTCGATATTCTTGATCTCAACTGAATTATAATCTAATAAATTTAAAAGTATCGGACGGTTTTGTCGACAAATGTGTACCCTCAACATATGCCCCTTTATGGAGGAGATACCGAAAGAATGGATCAATATTTCCCACTTCTCATCTGAACTAACTCTCATATGTATATTACAACGTGCCCGACTTGGGCTATATCGACCACTTCCTTTACGAGATATGTGCTATTTTTTGGAAAATGTTGAAATATGCATGAGGTATCAGATATATTGGACAAAAAACAGACATCTATAACCACTCTATTGGGAATAATTTGATGTTTCCCACATTTTGAGAGATATAAGTAATACAAACCGTGAACCTTTGTGGGAGAGGTACCAGAAGTGGTGGACTTATATCTAACATTTTCAAACCGGAACTTTAATGAGTAAGAATATTAGGATACAGGAATTTTGTAGAGAATTTGATGCTTATTTCGCATTTCCTTGTGGTGGGGGTAGGAGTGGTCCGACATATTTCATCTTCATACATATTTTGTGTTGTTAGAAATATTGGGATAAGTAAAGTTTGAAGAGATTCTGATGCCCATTTCGTATTTTATGATATATATAATTATTCAAAATTTTAACCCATTGTGGGGAAGATGCGGGTTAGGCCGATATCAAATATTTTCCGACCAGAACTTACGTTGATAAAAATGTTGAGATACAGGAAATTTGAAGAGAATTTGATGCTTATTAAGCACTTTATGACAAATATACTTATTTAAAATTTTGAACTTTTGTGAGAGAGGTACTTGATGGAGTGGTCCGACATATTTCATCTTTACACCTGGTTTTGAGTTGTTAAAAAAATAGGGATGTGTGAAATTTGAAGAGAATCTGAAGTCTATTTCGTATTTTATGAGAGATATAATTATTCAATTTAATTTTAACCCGTTGTGGGGGAGGTACCAGCAGAAGTACACCGATATATCCTACCTTCACACCAGATTTTGTGTTAATGAAAATATTTGGATCTGTTAAATTTGAAGAGAATCGGACTCTTATTTCACATTTTATAAAAGTTACGACTCATCCAAATTTTCGCACCAGCAATGATGGAAATATGACGATTTGCAAAGTATGCATAAAATTAAATCATCCTTTTCATGAGATAAAGTTTTTTCCTTGAAATTCTCCGATCTCGATCTAAGTTTGATAATAATATTACAATGTACCAAGTTTGGGCCAAATCGGATACTCTGAGAGTTATCGTGCGCACCAACCAGACTAGAGAGACAAACAAATGTCTTGAAACGGATTTGGTCCAAAGAGACCTAGGGCTTAAAACTGCTATTTCGATGAGGTGCGCTTTGGCCGTATCAAATGGCCGCGGTAGCCATATGTTTAAGGGCCGTAATTTCGACTGGGCCAAACTTTGAATACCCACAAAAAATTAATAAATAAAATTCCGTTAAATTGAATCTAAAATCATCAAAATACCGAATATAGGGAGGTACCGATATATGGGGCTATACATACTCCTCAACCTGCATAAACAATTTTCTGTCATAGGCTGTAGTACCCATTACGAACTCTGAATACGACAATGGAAAAAATTCCGATGAATAAAGTTCCTAAAATAATTAAAATATTAAGATCTTCAAATAAGACATTTGGAACAATTCCGGTGAATAATGTTCTTTAAATCATCCCTTGAAAAATTTGGCTACAATCATCAAAATACCGAATAGGAGCTATATGATATCGTGGACCGATATAGCCCATCTTCGAGCTTTACCTGCATACAAACAAAAGACTGATCTTTGCAAAATTGTAGCTTCCTATTGTGATTCGTTTTGACTCTAGCGTGATTACAACAGACGGGCAGGCGGACGGCCGGAAAGGGTTAAATCGTAATAGAATTTTACGCTGATCAAGAAAATATTTACTTTGTTAGGTCTTAAATGATTATTTCGATAAGTGGCAAACGGAATGACGAACTAAATATAGCCTTTGTACTATGTATGGTGGAGGGTAAAAAAGTGATGAAATGATGCTAAAATCGACCACTAACGCCGCTTTCAAATTCGAAATTACCATACAAAATATTCCCAACGGAAAATTTAGTTTATCCCGATTTTGCTCTTGCCCGACTTCATGACATGACATGTGTAGGCATTTGTGTTCTAAAAAATAGCCACAATATGTTATTTATTTTGCCTTGGTTTGCCTTGCATCGGCTGTATGTCTTAGATTTTCTTTTAATTCCATTCGTCGCTTTGTTTTTTTTTTATTATTCAACAATGCAGAATACTGATTGAAATTTTAATTTATTTACCAAAAAACATCAATTTCTTGTCTTTTTGTTCTGCCACATCAACAACAAAAACTGCCAAATACAAATAAGTTGGTTAACGAAATTCAGAGATTAATGCACAGTGGGTTGATATAATAAATTGAAAAACTCGAATTAATTATTTAATTTAATTAACTTTTGTTACCTTAACCTCAAAACTCGTAAACACTTGACTGATCCGCATAAATTTTTTGTCGAGTTAGCTACATCAAGCTGTCTGCCCGCTTGTCTATTGAAATGCAGAAAAATACTTTATGTTTATGCAGAGCTTTGAAAATGTTTATATCTGTGATTTTCGCAATAATTTACAAAAACAAAAAAAAAACCAAAAAAATGGTCTGAATTTTTAAAAACATTAGGTAGCTCACAATCTCGGGATGTTTAGGTCAACAATTTTGAGTCACAATCAACTTAGATTGTTTTGGGTAAGATATAAAAAGTTTTTTTACCGTCTGTCTGTTTGTCTGTCTCTTTGTCTGTCCGTCTGTCTGTCTGTCTGTCTGTTGTAATCACGCTATCTTTCGAACGAATTGAGATAGAAGGCTAAAATTTTGCACACGTGTTTATTTTCCTAGTAGAGTTCGTTCGTAAATGGGCCATGTAGATCCACGTTTTCATGTAGCCCCCATATAACGGTACCTCCCGATATTCGGTATTTTGACGATTTAAGCGAATTTTTTTCAAATTTGGTATTTGAAGTTCCAAATGGATACTACAGCCTAAGACAGAAAATTGTCTGTGCAGGTCCATGTCTTCGTATAGCCCCCATATAATGGTACCTCCCGATATTCGGTATTTTGATGATTTTAGCGACATTATTCACCGGAATTGTTTCAAATTTGGTATTTGAGATTTGTAATGGATACTACAGCTTATGACAGAAAATTGTCTGTGCAGGTCAACGTGTTCGTATAGCCCCCATATAATGGTGCCTCCCGAAATTCGGTATTTTGATGATTTTAGAGTCATTATTCACCGGAATTTTTTCAAATTTGGTGTTTAAAGTTTGTAATGGAAACAACACTCTGTGACAGAAAATTGTCTATACAGGTCCAGGTCTTCGTATAGGCCACATATATAAGTGCCTCCCTATATTCGGTATTTTGACGAGTTTACTTACAATAACCACCGAAATTGTTTGAGATGTCGTATTTGACGTTCGAAATGGATGCTATAGCCTGTGACAGAAAATTGTATATGCTGCTCCAAGTCTTCGCACAGCTCCGATATAACGGTACCTTCCTATATACGATATTTTGATGATTTTAGCTACATTATTCACCGTTTATTTCAAGTTTCGAATTTGAATACGGTAATGGCTTATGACAAACAATGCCTATGTGGGTCCACGTCGTATAGACCCCAATATAACGGCTATATTCGGCATATTTAAAATTTTAAGAGAATTTTTTAAGGATTTTATTTTTTGAAAAATTTCCAAATTCGTTCCAAATGGTAGATGGTATTCAAAGTTCGGACCCGCCCGAACTTACTGCTTTTTAACTTGTTATAGCTTCTACAATATTTTTAAATTTGTCAATCCTGTCATTACGCTTCGAATAAACTTAAATCACATAACATTTCAAAAATAGTTTCTATGTAGCACCAATGTTTGTCATAGCTCCCACATAACGGTATCTCTAGATGTTTCGCAGTTTGAATGTTTTTGTTACAATTTCTATCGAAATGAAATTATATTAACAGTACATTTTCCAAAGACCAACAAGGCCATAACTAATTTTTAACAGCATCTTTTCTATGAACTGTAAGGGATCCTATGGTGGATTTTTGAATTAAATTAAAATAATTGTTTTGCAAAATATTTATGTTAACATTAATATTGCAGAAATCCCACTGTAGATTTTAACGCCAGTATTCTAAGGTCGATTGGAGATAACATTTTTATTTTTTTTCTAATTTAATAACACGTTCGAGGTCCCGATTCCAAACCTTTAATTCGTATACTCTACAACACTATGATTTGGGGACTTTATGAATTTGATTGGGTCAAAAAGTTTGTAACACCGTGTTTTTGCAGATGATTACAGGCTGAAATGATCAAAAATAGGCCACAATTATATCCAATCGACGCGAAATATTTCATGGGGAAAGAGTCCAAAATAGGAGATAAGCCAATTTGTGGAATACCTAACAGAAAGAGAGGTGGCCTAAATATGCCAATGCCACCGGGAAAACACCAAAGATAAAATTTGCAGGAGCGTATGGCCAGAATGGATTTGAATGTACAGTATTGTAGGGTATCACACAGTCGATAATTACTTCTTTTATACCTAATTTTTGAATTCTTACAATACTTTTTCGGAACCATCAGAGTAACAACTGAGAAGTTCTAAGAACATGTTGTCCTAATACTATCAAAGATTTAATCGTGGATTTTTATACCCTCAGCGACTACAGAGGATATATATCATATAACACAGCCTCATCGAAATTTTAGGGGTCTCCAGGTCTCTTTGGACGAAATCCGTCTTAAATAATTTGGGATCATATTTTTCTAGAGTTATTTCTATCTAAGTTTTTACCATTATTTTTCCCGGAACTATCAGACCTATAACCACATATTGGACTATAATCGACTTTTAATCGACTATCGAGCCCATGACCTGAAATATTCAATACTTTTCAATAAAACTCAAGTCAAAACCTTTGATTTTAATGGTGTTTTTCAAGTACTACCATTACCTATAGTCACAATTTGAATTTCGTAATCGTATTTTCACAAAGATCGTTTTAGTCAAAACTATAATTTTTTCTTTCAGAATCTTTTCTAGGACTAAAAGTGTATATTTTAATATTAATTATAAAAGTTTGATAAGTTTCACCTCAACTTCCCGAGTCCAGTCGATGCAGGTGCCTTTCTTTCACTTTTTGAGTTGATTTATGCATGTCAGTCCGTCTGTCCATGCATTCTTGTGAAAAAAATGCAGGTCGCATTTATTATCCGATTGAGATGAAATTTTGCACAAATCATTTGTTTGGCCCAAGGACGAACCCTATTGAAATTGGAGATAATCGGTAAAAATTTAGATATAGCTCCCATATATATCTTCGTCCGATTTGCCTTTTATTGTGCACTAAACGTGTAATATCAGCCCGAATAGTATGGAATTTTGCACATACAGCCAAATTGAACATAAATATGCCTGAACATAAATATGCCAAATTTGATCGAAATCGGTTCAGATATAGCTATAGCTCCCATATATATGTTTCATCCGATTTGTTATTTTTGTCCTCCAGAGCCGTAATATGCACTCTGTAACAACAATATTTGGGGAAATACATCAGATGTAGCTCAAAAATATCTTTGCTAAATTTTATCGAGATCGGTTTCGATTTGGATATAGCTCCCATATATAACTTCGTCCGATTTACGTTTTATTGTGCACCAAACGTCTACTATTTGTCCAAATGGGATGGAATTTGGCACATACGACCGAATTTAGTCTAGAAGGTAGTATGTCAAATTTGGTGAAGATCGGTTCAGATATAGTTATAGCTCCCATATATATTGTTCATCCGATTTATTGTATTTGTTACCCACAGCCGTAATATGCACTCCGTAACAACGATATTCAGGGAAATATATCAAATACAGCTCAGAAATATCTTTGCCAAATTCTATCGAGATCGGTTCAGATTTGGATATAGTTCCCATATATATATTTATCTGGTTCCAAATTAATTTTGCACCAAATGGGCAATACAAGTCCGAATTTAAAATATACAAATGCTTCGGCATATTTAGTCCCTTGAACTTTAAATTATAATTATAATCATGGCGTGTATGATTGAATTCTCCCATAAAAACTTTTAATTGTTATGCGGAGCTCTACTAAATTAGCAAAGTGGTGTAGGGTATCAAAAAATCGGCCCGCCCGAATTTAGGACTTTCTTTAATGTTTTTTTTTTTCTACGGTAATCAGAGCAACAACCTTCAATTTAACTATATTTTTCCAACATCTATCAAAGCCAATTAATATTTTTCAATCAATCAAAACAGCAATTTTATATTACTTTTAAGTTTTCCAACGACTACAGCAATAACATATTAGTTTCCAATCCCATTGTGCACAATACACCAATTCAATTGACTAGGAGGTTTATTGTCTGAACTCACTTGAAATAATGCCGTATTGATTGTTATTTTGTAGACACACACTTAAAACTTCTTGGCAACACCAAACAATGAAAAAAAAATCCGAGCAAGAAAAATCGATTTGGTCTTCGTTGTTTCTCCCTAATTCTCGCTCTCTCTCTCACACACCCACTCTTTGTTCAAGTCCTTACAAATGAGTGGTTTTTGGGAAAACATTTGTATTCAAGCCCCATCCCCTCCTGCTCCTCCTCCCCTATTGACTGCCTTTCGGTTGCGGGTGTGGTTAATTTTTATTTGCTATTTTCAATGATAATTACGCGCCACTTCAGCCACAAAAACACCAAAGCCAACACCAACAACCAACCATCGTTCTTCTCCGATTATATTTGAGTTGTTCATTATTCTTTTGGTAATTCTTTGTCGTATTAACTTTTCTTTCTTTGTTTTGTAGATATTTCGTGGGTTTTTTTTTCGGCTTTTATTATTGACTGATTTTGTTTGTTGATTTTATTGCTGTTGTTGTAGTTTTTGTTTGTATGTTTATTGTAATTAAGTCAAATAGAAAAGAAAACAAAATTGATTTTAGGCTGTTATTAAGGATTTACAGATTCGGAGTAAATAAACGACAGGCATTAATGGGATGATTTGAAAATAATCGTCATCCCAAGTGGGTATTCAGTGGATAAGGGTAGTTGGAGGAGAATAAGTGACGTCTTTATTGAATGGTCGTCAACGTTTAGCCTGAGGGGATAAAGTTAGGATTCGGAAATCGGACATTAGTGCTATTACTGCTGAGAAATGTGGAAGGCAAGACCGATCTTTCAGAGATAATAATCGAAAGGGCTAAATATGTGTCGTTTGGTATACCAAAAGGGTCATCTTTTCATCAACTAATTTTTCGAGGAGAAAGTCCAGACGAAACGGCTCAAGCTTTAATCTTCACACTCTTGGTGTGAAGGTTCAGATAAGACTGGGTTTTTGGAAATTCGTACTAGAACGGTTCGAAGAAGAATGTACTAAATATGATACCCTCCTGTAATTCGAGAAGCAATAGAACTAGAACTCTTAGATTTGGAATGAGGGTCACTGCTGGAGTTTATGACAGATGTACCGCAGGGTTTGCGGAAATTCGCACTACAAGTGTACAAAAAGTACAAAACTGTACTACATTTGGCACGATTTTAATCATCTGAACGTTTAGAGTTAACAACTTTAAATTTAAAACCAGTAAAGAAAGTCGGGCGGGGCCGACTTTATGATAACCTACACCACTTTGCTAATTTAGTAGAGCTCCGCATAACAATTAAAAGCTTTTATAGGAGAATTCAATCATACGCGCTATGCCAAATTTGAAAGACTGAATATGCCGAAGCATTTGTATCTTTTAAATTCGGACTTGTGTTGTCCATTTGGTGCAAAATTAATTTGAAATCAGATAAATATATATATGGGAGCTGTATCTAAATCGGAACCGATCTTGATAAATTTTGGCAAAAATATTTTTGAGTTCTATTTCATATATTTCCCTGAATATCGTTGTTACGGAGTGCATATTACGGCTGTAGGTAATAAATACAACAAATCGGATGAACAGTATATATGGGAGCTATAGCTATATCTGAACCGATCTTCACCAAATTGGCATACTAGCTTCTAGACTTAATTCGGTTGTAATTGCCAAATTCCATCCCATTTGGGCAAATATTAGACGTTTGGTGTACAATAAAAAGTAAATCGGACGAAGTTATATATGGGAGCTATATGCTAATATGAACCGACCTCGATAAAATTTAGCAAATGTATTTCTGAGCTGTATTTGATATATTTCCCCAAATATTGTAGTTACAGAGTGCATATTACGGCTGCGGAGGACAAAAATAACAAATCGGATGAACAATATATATGGGAGCTATAGCTATATCTGAACCGATTTCGATCAACTTTGGCATACTTATTTTCAGGTCTAATTTGGTTGTATATGCAAAATTCCATACCATTCGGGCTGATATAACAGGTTTGGTGCACAATAAAAGGCAAATCGGACGAAGATATATATGGGAGCTATATCTAAATTTTGCCCGATTATCTTCAATTTCAATAGGGTTCGTCCTTGGGCCAAACAAATGATTTGTGCAAAATTTCATCTGGATAGGGCAATAAATGCGAACTGTACTTTGTTTAGAAAAATACATGGACAGACGGACGGACGGACAGACGGACATGCATAAACGACTCAGAATGTGATTCTATGCAGATCATCAAAAGGAACTATGGGTCTATTTCGTTTCCTTTTGCCTGTTACAAAAAAATGCACAAAGACATAATACCCTGACCACCATGTGGTGTAGGGTATAATGACCACCTTGTGGTGTGGGGTATAATAATCGAAAGGACTGAATCGTCGTTTGTTACTCCAAATGAGTCAACCTTCAGACGATCAACGTCCAGACGAAATTTCGCACGAGGGTCAGACTTGGTGCGTAGGCGTGTGATAAGGCTGGGTTTTCGGAAATTCGTACCAAAAGGGTACGCAAAGTACTAAAATGAACTAAAACTTGAATTCTGAAATGTGGAATAAGAGTCAATGATGGGGTACAGAATAAATGTACCAAAGGGTTTTTGGAAATACAAGCTTTAAGGTTACGAAAAAATCTAAAATGGTACTAAATTTTTAAAACGGTACAGTTTTGTATTATGTTAACGGTTCGAGCTAAAAACTTGAAATTCGGTAAGAGAATCAAATTTGGAAAGTAAGTTTAAAATGTGATGGTGCTTTTGGAAGCCTGTACTAAGTGTCCGAACTGTACTAAATGATACTAAGTTTCGAACATTTTGATTTAGGTTGAACGGATGAAGCTGGAATTTTGAAATTTTTTATTTGTCCCTGTTGGTGGCAGGTTTCTGATAAGGAGGTGATTTTGGAAAATTGTAATACAAGTGCACGAACTGTACTAAATAGTACCATATTTTGTACAATTTGTTATTTAGCTTGAAATTTAAAATTTGCCATAAGAGTCGCTGTTCATGTGTAGCCGGGCCACATAGACGTGGTTTCGGAAATGTGTACTATAACTGTACAAAAAGTACTTAATGGTACTAAATTTGGAATTTTATGGTTTAGGATGAACGGATGAAGACGAAATTTTTGAAATTTTGTATTGGGTCCCTCTTGTTGTAAATTTTTAAAAAATATGTGATTTTGGAAATGTACACTACTCGTGCACGAAAAGTACTAAATAGTACTATATTTGGTACAATTTGGTATTGGGTAAAAATATGGTGCTTTAAATTTAAAATTTGGTATTAGAATCGCTGTTTGTGTGTAGCCTGGACTATGGGTGTGGTTTCGGAAATGTATTCTATGATTGTACGAAAAATACTAAATGGAACTATATAATTGGTATTGCACAAAGGGAAAAAATTCTGAAATTTAATATTTATATTACTGATGGTATCTGTGTTTGAGATTTGGCTTTGGTATGGAAATGCGTCTATATTTGTGCGGAAAGTACTAAATATTGCTAAATTTGGTATTTATTGAAGAGAAAGGGTTGAAATCCCGAAATTGGATATTAATGTTTTTGTTGGTATCTGGAATTGCGGTATGGAGGTGTTTTTGGAAATGTGCGCTGAAATTGTACGAAAAGTTCTAAATTTGGTATTGGTTAAAAAAATGGCTGCAATATAGAAATTTATTATAGATGCCACTGTTGGTATCTGAAACTGAAATATGGAAGTGACTTTGGAAATGAGTCCAATATTTGTACGAAATGTACTAAATATTTCTAAATATGGTATTGTGTGAAGGAATAGAGCGGAAATCCTGGCTTTGGAAAAGTGTCCTATAATTCTTTGTTCACTGTTGGTATCTGAAACTGAAATATGGAAGTGACTTTGGAAATGAGTCCAATATTTGTACGAAATGTACTAAATATTTCTAAATATGGTATTGTGTGAAGGAATAGAGCGGAAATCCGGGCTTTGGAAAAGTGTCCTATAATTCTTTGAAAAGTAGTATGTGGTACAAAATTGGGTATTGGATGAAGGGATATGGCTGGAATACCGAATTTGACTCTGTTGGTATCTGGGATGGCTTTGGAAATGAGTCCTATATGTGTACGAAAAGTACTTAATGGTATTTATTTTGCCAGTGGATGAAAGAAAAGAGCTGAAGTCCTGAAATTTGATATAGATGCCACTGTGGATACCTATGGTTAAAATATGGGGGTGATTTTGGGTCCTATATGTGTACGAAAATTTGGTATTGGGTGAAGGGATAGATCTGAAATAACAAAATTTAATATAGATATCACTGTTGGTATCTGTTATTAAGTTATGTAGGTGTTTTTGGAAATGTGTTATAATTGTACGAAAAGTACTAAATAGTATGAAGGGATAGAGCTGAAATTCTGAAATTTGATATAGGGGTCATGTTGGTTTTAGAATTTACATATGGCTACGTTGAAATAGTTTTGTATATTAAATTTAGGTGTGGGCTCATTTTGCAATGGTTTTACTGATATTCTCCTCGGTGAAATTCAAACTGAAAGATATTGAAGACCTTTGGTGTAAAAGGTAGACAATTTCATAGTTATACCCTACACCACAAGGTGGTCAGGGTATTATGACTTTGTGCATTTGTTTGCAACAGGCAAAAGGAAACGAGATAGACCCATAGTTCCTTTTGATGATCTGAGTTGATTTATGCATGTCAGTCCGTCCGTCCGTCTGTCTCTCCATGTATTCTTGTGAACCATATGCAGGTCGCATTCGATGGAGATGAAATTTTCCAAACAACATTTGTTTGGCCCAAGGACGAACCCTATTGAAATTGGAGATAATCGGTAAAAAATTAGATATAGCTCTCATATATATCTTCATCCGATTTGCCTTTTATTGTGCACCAAACGTCTAATATTTGCCCAAATGGGATGGAATTTGGCACATATGACCGAATTGAGTCTATAAGGTAGTATGCCAAATTTGGTGAAGATCGGTTCAGATATAGCTATAGCTCCCATATATATAGTTCATCCGATTTGTTATTTTTGTCCTCCGCAGCCGTAATATGCACTCTGTAACTACAATATTTGGGGAAATATATCAAATACAGCTCAGAAATACATTTGCTAAATTTTATCGAGGTCGGTTCATATTAGCATATAGCTCCCATATATAACTTCGTCTGATTTACCTTTTATTGTGCACCAAACGTCTAATATTTGCCCAAATGGGATGGCACATACGACCGAATTGAGTCTAGAAGGTAGTATGCCAAGTTTGGTGAAGATCGGTTCAGATATAGCTATAGCTCCCATATATATTGTTCATCCGATTTGTTATTTTTGTCCTCCGTAGCCGTAATATGCACTCTGTAACAACAATATTTGGGGAAATATATCAAATGCAGCTCAGAAATACCTTTGCTAAATATTATCGAGATCGGTTCATATTTGGATATAGCTCCTATATATATTTTTATCCGATTTCAAATTAATTGTGCACCAAATAGGCAAAACAAGTCCGAATTTAAAAGATACAAATGCTTCGGCATATTTAGTTCTTTGAACTTTAAATTATCATTAAAATCACAGCGCGTATGATTGAATTCTCCCATAAAAAATTTTAATTGTTACGTGGAGCTCTACTAAATTAGCAAAGTGGTGTAGGGTATCATAAAGTCGGCCCCGCCCGACTTTAGGACATTCTTTACTGTTTTTTTTTTCGAAAAAGGAAAAACTGAGATATAATTTCAAATTTTGAGTACTGAAAAGGCTCAACTCGAACTGTTTGGAACAAATCTTAAATTTAAATTTTGACGAAATATCGTACACTTGCTAGTGTTAAGATAAAGAAGATTTATATCTCTTAAACCCAAAGCATTGTCGCCAATCTGCTAAGATTCCATATAAACATAAAAGCCTTTTCAAAATTTTATTAAAAAATATTTGTTTTCAAAATTGATTTCTTTGGTGGCTTTGGCAACGATAAACTCATATTTATTATTTTCAATACAATAAAAAATAGAAATTCCCCACATATCTCTTTCCCTCCACTTTTGTTGGTCTTTATTATTTTCCTGAAAAAAATTATTTGGAACTGAATTCATGCTCACACACACATAAACTGTATTAAATATATTTTCTGCAATTTTTTTTTGTTTTTGCTTCATCTATTTTCAGAGTAAATTGACATTTCAGCTTACCTTCGATGCCATGGTCCCTCTCACTATAAAAAAAAGAGAGAGAGAGAGCGAACATATGGTAACCCATTGTTTGCAGATGCAATTTTATTCAACTGAAAAGATTTTCATTGCATCAAATGTTAACTAATTGAATGCAAGCGTTGTTTTTGTTGCTCTCTTCCCTTCCCTTTTTTAAAGCGGTGGGGGTACTGCAAATTTTTGGGTACAGTATAAAAATGTACCATAGTTCACCACTCTTTTTCTCCACTCTAGATAAATATTTTAGTTAACCGTCAAATGTTGAAAAGCATTTCGGGTTAAAAAAGGACAAACATGAGCTTTGTAATTTTTCCAAATATTTAAACAAGGGATTTTGTTAAACAAGCCATCAGACATTGCATGAAATTGCACAAAAAAAATAATCCACAACGAAAAGAAAAAAATTGGTGAAGGATTTTCTACGTTGTTGTTGGGAATAAATGAAAACCCCAATAGAATGACAAATATTTTATGGTCAGTGCATTTGTGAATATTAATATTTAAAATAATTGAAGTATTGTTTTTTATGCAATGTTTTTGATTACCGACAAATCGATAAATGGAAAATTGAGTGAATTGAAATGGGTTCTCATGAGGAGTGTCAGAATTATTCTTTTTTAAATAGTAACCAGTAAGGAAAATACAAAAATCGGGTGGGGTTTTATGATACCCTACTCCGTTATGGATATAAGGCATTTCCACCTATAGTAAATAAACGTGTGCATTGGAAATTTTCATGAAGAAGATCATAGCAGGTTTGGTCGTTATTGAATGATTATTAGGGCTTTAGTGCGTTCGATCTTTGATCGGTTGGAACTAATAGATGAAAGGTATAAATCAATTTTCACTAAATTTAACAAAGGATCTGTTCCTAGAGTTTAAGCAATTGATTATATTCAAATCATTCGTCTTACATCCTTGACAAATATTGTCGCTCTCTCTCCCATCTTCATTGTCTTTGGCAAATGACGTGAATACATCATCAACTATGTTTTCATAGTAAGTCTTTTTATTTCATTTTGTCGAGTTAAATATTAGCTAGATTGGCTTATTCCAACAAATTTAATTAACAGTTAGCTTTTTTTTAAGGTAAGCTATTCAAAAAAAAAAAAAAAAAAAAAAATTAAAGAGTGAATGTTGATTACATTTTACCAACTATGCAGACAGCAAGATTATCGCGGCACAGGGAAAATAATAAAAATGCATAAAATGTATAAAAAAAGTCTGAATAAAAAACTAATGCAGATAACCCAGCAAACAATTTGGAACATTGAAGCAATTTGAAACAAGTATAAAAGCTGTATGTTCGGTCAGGCCGAACTTTCTGTACCTTCCAACGAACTTTGAGTACCTTCCAACATTTGGAATTTTAAAAATTTGGCAATTTTCACAAAAATAAAACCATTTGTAAGGTCTATTAACTTTGTAAGGTCTATTATGAATATTTCGAGGAAAATTTTGTCATAAGCCAATAGATATTCAAATGCGAAACTTAAAAAAATCGAATATAGGGAGGTACCAAAACGTGGACCTGCATACGATTTTTTTTTGTCATAGGCCGTAGTACCCATTACGAACTTTAAATACCAAATTTGAAACAATACCGGTGAATCATGTGGCTAATATAAACAAAGTACCGAATATAGGGAGGTACCGTTATATGGGGGCTATACGAAGACATGAACCTGCATAGACAATTTTCTGTCATAGGCTCTAGCATCCATTACGAATTTCAAATACCAAATTTGAAACAATTACGGTTCGTTCGAAAGATAGCGTGATTACAACCGACAGACGGACGTCTCTAGATCGTCTTAGAATTTTACGCTGATCCAGAATATATATACTTTGTAGGTCTATTATAAATATTTCGAGGAGTCATAAACGGAATGACAAAGTTAATATTTCCTCCATAGAATAGGAAGTCGAGTTCCACGAAATGGAAACGTACGTCCCGAAATTCACTCCATTTGAGTTGATTTTAGCCATTATTTGCAGAATAAACCTGAAATCAAATTAAGAGCTGTAAACAAATCTTAGCCGATCTCGACAAAATTTTAGCAAAAGGTATTTCCGAGCTCTATATGATATGTGATATTAAATATCATTAATGTTGAATGCATATTACAAATGTGAGGGACTTTAAGACCAAATCGGATGAAACATATACATGGGCGCTATAGGTATATCTGAACCGATTTTCACCAAATTTGATTTACCTGCTTTTAGAATTGAATTCGGCCGGATGTGCCAAAACTCAGGTCATTTGGAGTGATATTGGCTATTTGGTGGTTGAGGATATATATGGGAGCTATATCCAAATCTGAACAGATATTGACTAAATTTTAAACCCTAATTACTGATCTGTATTCGATATCTGGTACCAAAGAATATTATTGTGAAGTGCATATTTCGCTTGTGAGAGAGTTTAAACCCCAAACCTATATCTCATCCGATTTACACCAAATATAGAATGAATTTAGTAGATGATTTATAGGATAAATTTAGTCGTAATTGCCTAAATTCAGTCCATTTGGACTGATATTAGCCATTTGGTGCACAATAAACCTGATATTGGATAAATATATATATGGGAGCTATATCCTAATCTGAACCGATCTCCAGAAAATTTGACTGAAGCATTTTCCCTCAGTATCTCATGTCCGGTACCAATTATTATTCTTCTGGAGGGTATATTATGCATGTGAGGGACTTTAAATCTCAAATCGCATGAAACATATATATGGGCTGAACCGACTTTCTCCAAATTTGTTTTACTTGCTTCTAGACTGAATTTGGTGGGATGTACCAATTAACCCGAAACCGGTTGAAGATATATATGGGAGATATATCTATAATTGAACCGATTCTCACAAATTTCAATAGGGTTCATCCTTGGGCTAAACAAATATTGTTTGCAAAATTTCATCTCAATTGGATAATAAATGCGACCTGCATTTTGTTCACAACAGTATATGGACAGACGAATGGACGGACGGACAGACGCTCTGACATGCATAAATCGAATCAGAAAGTGATTCTATGAAGATCCTCAATAGTAACTATGGGTCTATATTGCTTCCCTTAGCACTGTGTCGAGTAGGGTATAAAAATGGTTTAGTATTTTAAATAGTATTTAAGAATATAGTGTAGAATAGGTCGATATTTTATAGGCCGATACTTTATCAGCGACAACTACACCTTAAAGTAAAGGATTTCAGTTCTATTCCTTCACACAATGACATTTAGTACTATTTAGTATTTTAGCAAGAAACACTTCTATAAATAAATTCCTGATACCAAAAGAGGTCTCAATATCAAAATTTGAGGATTCCAGCCCTATCCCTTAACCCAATACTAAATTTGGTAGCATTTAGTTTCTTTCGTACAGTTAATGTACGCATTTTTAAAGTAATCTCCTTATCTTAACCTCAGATACCAACAGTCACCATTAAGTTTCCATATTACGGCTCTGTAATTTCGCTTATTACACCAACGGTGATATCCATATCAAGTTTCGGGTCACCAGCTCTATCGCTTCAACAAATCCCAAAACATAGTAGCATTCAGTACTTTTCGTACAATTATGGCACACATTTTCGAAACCACCTCCACATGTCCAGGCTACACGTGAACAGCGACTCTAATACCTAATTTAAGATTTCAGGCACTATCCCTTAACCCAATACACTATTTAGTACTTTCCGATCAACTATAGTACACACTTCCAAAACCACCTAATCTTAATATCTTAACCACAGACAACAAAAGTGACTTCAATATCAAATTTGAGGCCCTTTCTCCTCATACAACAACAAATTTAATACCACTTAGTACTTTACGTACCATTTAAGTACACATTTCCGAAGCCATCTCCATATGTCCAGGCTAATCACGAACTGCGACCCTAGTAAAAAATTTCAGATTTCAAGCACTATTTGTCCACTAAATGCTAAATTGTACATGTTACAAATTTTCAGTACTTTTCGTGCACCCATTTCCTAAAGCAATTCTTTATCACAAACCTACCACCAACAGGGACCCCAATACAAATTTTCAAAATTTTAACAGAACCCTTTCACCCTTTACTAAATTATTCCAAATATACTTTATCGTCTTGATTCTTGATAGCAAATTTCAAGTTTTTAGTTCTATCCATTCTCATAATACCAAATGGTTTAGTACTATTTTATATATTTTCATAAAGTTTTCAATTTTCAAGAAAACCTTTGGTACATCTATCCTGAACTCCATCAGTGACTCTCATTCAAAATGTCACAATTCTAGCTCATTTCGTTTTTTTAATACAAATTATTCAACTTTTGGTGCATATTAGTACTTTTTGTACCTATTCAATCAGAATTTCCAAAAACCCATACTCTTGCATACCAGTTACTTTAAAATGTACTCTGGGACAATGGTTTAAAACAATTTCTCTAAACTATGTGATGATTTATAATCCCTAGCACAAACATTGATAAACGGCAACTAGTGCTTTTTTTCTTCCTCTGCACACTACAAACACATCATAATTGCTTATATATGTCACATGGACTACATACAAACAGTTCCCCTTTTTTTGTCCAGCTCACAATTTAACAGAAAATAAAATTTAACTTATGTTTAAACGTGAAATCCTGCTATTGCTTTTGTCCTTTTATATATTTTTCCGTAGGCTAAGTGAGTGTGGAGTTCAAAGGCGTTGCATATGATGAAATGTTAGGCACTTTAAATTATATTTTAGTCAAATAAATATAAAAAGCTCACAAATAATAGAAAATGTTAAATTAACTGTAACTTAGTGTTTAGAGGAGATTTAAAATAAATAAATATAAAATATTATTTACCAAAAAATCTAAACAGGTTTTAACTATGTCTGTAGGCTAAGATCACGATAGAGGGCATATAATTGGACATAATCTGATTGGTATTGCGTCTAGGATAATTGGTACTGGAAATATGATTTTTGTTAGTAAGTAGGCATATAAGGGCACGTCTAAATTTTCGTCATTCTGAAGGATCCATAATGTTTTTCCTTTGACCAACAATATAGTATAGTGTCATCCTATTTCATAAATATTGTGCACCAAATGCATATATAAGTCCGAATCAACTGAATTTTAGCACACACAACCATGTTCAGTTCAGAATTATGTCTGGCAATTTTCGTTTCAGATTTAGATAAAGTTCCCAGATATATGTTTCATCAGATTTAGGGTTTAAGTATCTCACATTAAGTCCCTCCGACAAATTTTGTCGAAGTCGGTTCAGATTTGGATATAGCTTCCATATGTAAAAGAAGGCCACATTGGATTGATTTTTACACATTCTACAGAATTTTTCCATTTCGTAAAACTCGGTTCCCATATATCTATTGCTCCGATATATCTTTTTATATCCTCAGCCATATGGCGGTTTTAGACCCTAGGTCTCTTTGGACTAAATCCGGTTCAAAATATTTGGTGTCGATCTAGCGATGTCCGTTCGTCTGTCTGTCTGGCTGTTGCTCACGATATTTCCAAACTTGGTACATAGTAATATTATTGTTACACTTAGTTCGAGTTCGGAGATGGGCAATATCGGTCTACTCCTTTTGGTACCCCTCCCCTCACAAAAGTCAAAGGAAATATTTTACTGCACAGAAAGAGAACGGATTATTCAAGTTTGCTCAAACTTTGTACATCCTAATGTTTGCATCAGTGCTAGGTCAGGTTCGAAATGGGTTCACTTCATCAAGTACCTCCCCCACAAATCGTCAAAATTTTGAAAAATTTTAAATTACAAAACATCACAATATTTTAATTAATCCAAAGTCTAATGTGAAAATGAAATCGGTTCACTCCTTCTGGTACCTCCCCCACAAAAGGGTCGACATTTTCAATATCCATGAATCTCATAAAACGCGAAATTTACATCCGATTCCATTCCAGACTTGGTACATCTCAATCTTTCCATCAACGCAAGATCAGTTATAAAGATGGTTAAGATCGGACCAAATAGGGTTCAAGATTTCGAAAAAAACGCTCAAAATAGGCATCAAACACTCTTCAAATTTCACACATACAAACATTTTTTCTGAGAGAAGATCTATTGTGAAGATGATATATATCTGAGAACCCCTTCTGATATCTCACCTATAAACGTTCACAATTGTCAATACTTTTATCTGTTATAACTTGGGAAACAGGTCAGCAATTCTTTACAACTTGCTATTTCAAAATTTTTCTCTTAACCAAAACCTGAGATGAATATGGAATTTATGATTTCGCATAAAATTTGACATACATTCTCCATTTTCTTGTAATTTTGCCCATACCCATGGAGGATGAAAACGGAATACTTCGGTCGACTATATATGGAACCTCGCGAACATTTTAACATTTTCAAACAATATCACATATCTCATATAAAGTGAACGAAATAAATAATATCGTCCAAACCTGGCCCTTCGCAATATTTATATCATATTTATTTAGATCCGAAATGAAATGGACAATATAGACCCATTCATTAGGAGCCTACTCCATAGAGCGTCAACAATATGAATAATCATAGCAGAAGGCAAAATATATTAAAAATCATCGAACATTGGCTGAGGGTATATATCTGTTGGCAAAACCGACTGATACTTTTTAACTTCTTACTCTTTAAAGTGATGACTAGGAGGCGTGGACCAATATGATCCGCCATTGAAATCGAATTTAGTTTGGCAAAAATATTTCGGTGTGCAAAAATGTTCAACAAATAGTATGGTCCCTTTGAGAGTTATCTTTACGATTTACGTACATAGTCAGTTAGAATGACTCCTTATATCTTTAAACGTAAAAATATTTTTGGTCGATTTTACATCGAGTTCAAAATTGCACCACGTATCTAGTATCTCCATATTTTATTTTATCAATTGAACTTGCTTTATGCATTTATACAGGGATTTTTATACCCTACACCACATAGTGGTAAGGGTATTATGTCTTTGTGCATTTGTTTGTAACATGGAGAAGGAAACGAGATAGACCCATAGTTACTTTTGAGAACCTTCATAGAATCACTTTCTGAGTCGATTTATGCATGTCAGTCCGTCTGTCCGTCCGTCCGTCTGTCCATGTATTCTTGTGAACAAAATGCAGGTCGCATTTATTATCCGATTGAGATGAAATTTTCCAAACAATATTTTTTTGGCCCAAGGACGAACCCTATTGAAATTGGTGAGAATCGGATCAAATTTAGATATAGCTCCCATATATATCTTCATCCGATTTCGGGTTCAATGTGCACCAAATATCCACTATCAGTCGAAATTACCTGAATTTTGGCACACCCAACCGAGTTCGGCCTAGAAGCAAGTATATCAAATTTGGAGAAAATCGGTTCAGATATAGCTATAGCTCCCATATATATCTTTCATACGATTTGATCTTTAAGTCCCTCACATTCCTACTATGCACTCCACAACCGTGATATTTGGTACCAGGTATTAGATGGAGCACAGAAATAGCTGTTTTAAATTTTATCGAAATCGGTTCAGATTTGGATATAGCTCCCATATATATCTTCATCCGATTTCGGGTTAATTGACCACCAAATGGCCAATATCAGCCCAAATGGCCCGAATTTTGGCACATGTGACCGAGATTAGCCTTAAAGCAAATACAACAAATTTGGAAAAAATCGGTTCAGAAACAGCTATAGCTCCCATACATACCTTCATCCGATTTCGGGTTAAATGTGCACCAAATGTCCACTATCAGTCCAAATTACTTGAATTTTGGCACACCCAACCGAGTTCGGCCTAGAAGCAAGTATATCAAATTTGGAGAAAATCGGTTCACATATAGCTATAGCTCCCATATATATCTTTCATCCGATTTGGTGTTTAAGCCTCTCACATTCGTAATATGCACTCCACAAGAATGATATTTGGTACCAGATATAAGATACAGCCCAGAAATAGCTGTTTGTAATTTTATCGAAATCGGTTCAGATTTGGATATAGCTCCCATATATATCTTCATCCGATTTCGGGTTAATTGTGCACCAAATGGCCGATATAAGTCCAAATGGACTGAATTTTAGTACATCGGACCAAATTCAGCCTAGAAGCAAGTATATCAAATTTAGTGAAAATCGGTTCAGATATAGATATAGCAACCATATATATGTTTCATCCGATTTAGAGTTTTAGTCCCATACATTCGTAATATTCACTCCACAACCGTGATATTTGGTACCAGGTATTAGATGGAGCACAGGAATAGCTGTTTTAAATTTTATCGAAATCGGTTCAGATTTGGATATAGCTCTCATATATATCTTCATCCGAACTCGGGTTAAATGTGCACTAAATGGTCAATATCAGCCCAAATCACCAGTCTAGAAGCTAATACGTAAAATTTGGAGAAACCCGGTTAGAGATAGCTATAGTTCGTAAAATGTACGACAGAATTAGATAGATTTTGATTTTGTACCAAATATCTCATAGAGCTCAGAAATGCTCTGTATAAACCTTTTTACGAGAGCTCTACTAAATATGCATAGTGGTGTAGGGTATCATATATTCGGCCCCGCCCGACTTTTGAGCTTTCCTTACTGTTTTTTTTTAGAAATTTTAGTTTTTGATCATTTCTTTTTTTGTCTTTGTTGTTCAAAGAAAAGAAATAGCCAGTACCAGCATTTTTTCTATTCCCATTCCCCCTCTTCTCTCACCTACAAACAGAAAATTACCACTAGCCAACTTGCCTAATGTAAATTCGGCAATTCCTTCTCGTACCCCTCTCACATGTTTTATATTATGACCTCGTGTTACTCAAAAAATGTGGCTTCAGATTGTGTATAGTATGATATGATCAAAAAGGAACCTAGCCCCATAATATTTTGTAAAAAATCCGAGTCAGGACATTTGAAGTGCATCTAGTCAAGTCCGCCAGTAGGTCTGATAATTTCCATTCATATCCGCTTATAATATCTTTGCAAATGATTAATTAATGGTTAAATATTAGAAAACAACTCAGCCATATGGCTTCAGAGGGTATATATCATTTGATACGGCCAAAACGTGCCTAGTTGAAATAACGGTTTTACACCCTAGGTCTCTTTGGACCAAATCCGTTTCAGAACATTTGGAGTCGATCTAGCGATGTCCGTCCGTCCGTCTGTCTGTCTGTTTGTCTGGCTGGTGCGCACGATAATTCTCGAAGGGAGTATCCGATTTGGTCCAAATTGGCTACATCATAATATTTTTGTCAAACTTAGATCGAGTTCGAAGATGGGCAACATCGGTCCACTCCTTCTGGTACATCCCCCACAAAAGGCCGAAATTTTCAAAAAATATATTTTTTGCACAGAAAGAGAAAGGATAATCCGAATTTGCTCCAACTTTGCATATCCTAAAATTTGCGTCAGTACTAGGTCAGGTGTGGAAATGGACAATATCGGTCCACTCCATCAAGTACCTCCCCCACAAATGGTCAAAATTTTGAATAATTACAATCTCATTAAATGTGATGTAAAAGTCCGATTGTCTTCAAATTTCACACATCCTAATATTTGTATTAACCCATGGTCTGTTGTGAAGGGGGAATACATCGGTCCACTCCTTCTGGTACCTCCCCCACAAAATATTGAAATTTTGAGTACCCATGAAGCTCATAAATCGCCAAATTAACATCCGATTCCATTTAGACTTGGCACATCTGTCGAAATATTTATATCATATTTTGGGTCCGATAGGAAATGGGCAATTTTGGCCCATTCCTTCGGGATCTGCTCCATAGAGGGTCAAACGCTTGAATAACCTTAACACTAGTCAAAATATATTTAGATAATCGAACATAGGCTGAGGGTATATCTCTGGCGGCAATACCGACTGATACTTTTAAACTTGTTTTATTCCAAACTTAGCACATCGGTAAATTGCTAAAATGTATGGTATTTAACAATACTAAGTTTTTGCCCTTAAAATGAATGGCTCGAGAGTGACACATTTTTCACTGCTTAGAAATATGTTGTGCTTTATGAACTATTTGCAGAACTATTTTATTACATTAATAAAAAACCGTCATTAAAAGTGTGCCGTTACATGATTACTAAAACTCTATCCTCATAATAATATAGAGTATATTTGCAATAGCAAATCCTGCAAAACACTTTAGCACTTATTTACATTCACTTACATGCATTTCATAAGCATCGCAAGAAAGAACGAGCATACATAAAAACAAGTAAGAAAAGGCTATAGTCGTGCGGGGCCGACTATGTTATACCCTACAACACTACAATATGTTAGAAGCCCCCTTATGTCCATTTCGCTTTTGAAATTAGGATTTTGACTAGGGACATTTGCCCAATAGTTATGCACTCCGTCGGGCTGTTAGTTGTTGTAGTTCATTTTACAGCTAAATATAATCCATTGGTCATCCAAAATGCTAGAATTCTTCACTGTCCTTACTTTCTTCACAGGCGTGTCGATTGGCTTCAATTTTGTGATCAGGAAGTTTTTCTGTTGGTTCACTTGAGCCTCTAAATATAAAATTTTTAGTTGTTGGTCCATTTCAACTCCTAATATATTGCGGGCATCTTTGAAAACAATTGGCCTAGCCCTTCTGAGCCCAACCCTACCCTTGTGAAAATTTTCGTGAGGATCGGACGATATTTGAAAAAATCGCATGCGATAAAAATATGAAAATATAAAAATATGTCACAAAATACTACAAAATCTAAATTAACATCATTATTGGCGCATTTTTTTTTTCTACGATTTTTTTTGATTTTATACTTTAATGCCAAGAGGGCATTCTACATTGACAAAATTTGTCAAAATCCGTCCAGCCATTCTTGAGATATAAGCATTCTAGGTAACATCCCCTTCCATTGTATATATACATTGTATATATTTCGCTATATATATCTGATATATTTACTATCGGCATCTACGTAACGGTCAGAATTGACCTGTTCGTCTATTTGTGATTTCGCCGGGATTAAATATTCGCGGTTTAATGGAAAATTTGACTTTTATTTAACACAAATGTTGTTTTTGGTCCATTTCAACCCCTATATACTATGCAATCATCTCCAAAAGAAATAGGGTTCTATTCTGAACCTAGCCCCACCTCCATTCTAAATTTCGTGAAGATCGGACCATAATTGCGACCTGTAGAGTGATTACAAATTAACATGGACAGACGGACGGACGGACGGACGGATATACATAGCTAGATCGACTCAGCTCGGCGAGATAGGAAGATCCATATATATTTTCCTATGTGGGAAACCAATATTTCGAGGTGTTACATAATTTTTGGCGCAATCAAACTTATAATACCCTCAACACATAGTGTTGTAGGGTATAAAAAATAATGTATGTATGTGTGTGTTATACCCATGCTACCATTTAAGTGGCACACATATACACATACATTATCTAATTATTCATTGATGGTGTAACTGATGCGATCCATTATCGGATTAATCAAAGCCAAGAGAATACATTCGCTGCTTTTTCCCAACATTGCAAAGCGGTAAAGTGCTTATGAAATATTGTACTGCGAATAGTCATGTTGCATATGTATTTGTGTAAGTGTACAAATGCCATATCACGTTTGTCATAATATCTTGGAAATTATTCCAGTAAATTAAAAGCAATATTTGATATTCATTTTGAAAGAGATGAAATTTGATTTGATGATGAGTTCGCTTTTAAAAAGGATTATATTTTTAACTAATTTTTTAGTGGTACTAAATCATGATTGAATGTGCGGTATAGGGTAATATTTTTGGGGAAAGTTATCATTAATAGAAAAGGACTTTTAGCGATGCAGTATTATAGCATGTAGTATTTATAGTAACATTGGCACAGGTGCCCATTATTTCGTCAGCGACAAGTCCATCTTAAAATGTTAGGTTCGTTCCAACAGTTCGTGTTAGGCCTTCTTATACCCTCCACCATAGTATGGAGGGTATATTAAGTTTGTCATTCCGTTTGTAACACCTCGAAATATACATTTTAGTCCTTACAAAGTTCTTGATCAGCATAAAATTCTATGTCGATTTAGCGATGTCCGTCCGTATGGCCGTCTGACCGTCTGTGGGAATCACTCTAGCTTCCGAACGAAATGAAGTAGGTTGATGATATTTTACTCAAAAGTTGCCTATGCAGGTCCACGTCGTCGTATAGACCCTAATATACTTTTATTATCGGTATTTTTAAGATTTTAACAGAATTTTTAACGGATTATAAATTTTTTTGAAAATTGCCAAATTTGTACCAAATAGTGTAGGATATTTAAAGCTTAAAGCTGTTTTACTTGTTTTGTACTCAAAACTCACAATTTGTTCAGTTTAACAAAATTTTTTAATCAAAACTTACTAAATCTAAATCTTCAATGTCTTTAATTTTGAAGTTCACAGAGAAGGATATTAGTAAAACCATTGCACAATGGACCCTCATCCCATTTTTCTTTCCAAAACTATTTAAATGTCTTCATAGGTAATCCCTAGAACAAATTTCGGGATGGTAACAGTTAGTACCAATATCCAAACCAATCTGAAATCTCTCCATCTTAGACACCAGCAGTTATCGAAATTTAGTACTATTTAGTACTTTTTGAAAAATTTTGTACTCATTTCCAAAACAACTACATATCCTGATTTCAAATACCCGCAGAGACTTCAAAATCAAATTTAAGGATTCCAACCCTATCTCCACACCCAATACCAAATTTAGTACCATTTCGAACTTTTCGTACAAATGAACGACGCATTTCCAAATCACCGCCAAATCTCAAACACAGATACTATCAGTAATCTAAATATAAAAATTCAGAATTTTATCTGTAACCTTTCACTCACTGTCAAATATAGTACCATTCAGTATTTTTCGTACAATTATAGTACACTTTTCTGAAACTACAACATAGTGCCAAGGCTATACATGAACAGCGACTTAAACATACCAAATTCAGGAGTCCAAACATTATATGTTCGCCAAAAAATACCAAATTGTACTAAATGGTACTAATTATTAATTTTCGTACACTTGTAGTACACATTTCCAAAACCACCTACTTACCACAAACCAACCACCAACATATAATACCAAATAGTAAAATTTTATAAGTTTATTTCCATTTAACCTTTATGTTCGAATTTCTAAAAACCATTTTGGTACCTCAATCCTGCACTCCATCAGAGACTCTCATTTCAAATTTCTAGCTCATATTGTTTGTTCAATACAAAGATTAAATTTTTAGTATTTTTCGTACAATTTTAGTACGAATTTTCAAGAACCCAACCTTATTACACTCCTATGCACCAAGACTGTCTCTCGTGCAAAATTTCAGGATTTCGTGTCATCTGGGTCAGTCAGCCAATTAATTTAATGTAAATAAGTGCTAATTTCAAACAACCCACATACCCCAATCCTACACTCAAAACTTCTAAAACTATCTCCATTCATAAAACATATAATCCTATAGAAATGATTTTTCCAAATTTCAGAATTCGTCCTTTATCGGCTCACCACAATTTCAATTTGTTCAAAGTTTAGTACCATTTAGTACTCACAATTACACATTTTCATGACAACCTGCTCCATATATATTCCAATAGAAACCTTATTTCTCAATATCAGGATTCCAGATCCAATTGGTTTCATCCCAAAAATTAGTACTATTTAATACACATAAGTACGAATTTCCAAAGCTTTTTGCAATCCACAATCCTACACACCCACAATAACGCCAACCCAAAAATCAGGATTCCATAATTGTCGGTTCGTCTAAGTAGAAATTGTACCAACTTTAGTACCATACATAAATCCTACAATCCTACACTCCCACAGCATTTTCAATTTCAAATTTGAGAATTTAAACTCTAAGGGTTCTCCCAAAATTTATATTGTACTAAATTTGGTACCATTTAGTACATATTTGTAGGAATTTCCAAAACTTCCTGCATACTACCAATTTTCAGGATATCAGCTCTATTGGCTCACACAAATCCAAATGGTACCAAATTAAGTACCATTTGTGTGAAAACAACCCTATACTCCGCCAGTAATGATAATTTCAAATTTCAGGATTCCAGCTCCATCCGTTCCTCCAAATACAATTTGTACTAAATTAAGTACCGTCTAGTACTTTTCGGGTACATGAGTGCACGTTTCCAAAACTACCGCCTTACATCGACTGTACTCCTCAACCTTGGTTTCCATTCCAAATTTCAAGTTTTTATTCCTAACTCTTCACATACTTATAATGCGAATTTCCAAAAGCCCGTTAGTAAATCTATCATACTCTCCATCAGTGACTTTCATTTCAAATTTAGTATCTTTTAATATTTTTCGTACCGTTCCAATACGAATTTCCAAAACCCAGCTTTATCTTACCTCTTTGAACCTCAACAAAAATTTCAGGACTCTAGCATCAGCCTACTTCTATTACTCTACTCCTTTATAAATTTAGATTTAACATAAAGTATATTCAATCTGGCTGAAGCTCACCTCATTACCCCATCAAATTCCAAATTTCGGAATTTTACACATGAACATCTGTAATATTGTCTAATTGGAATCTCTCCCTTTTTAAAATATGTTTCCCCTCTATTTTTCAATATTCCCTCTCAAGGTATCGTTTTTTAAATGTTTCCAATAAATTTTACCTTTCACTACAAAAGTTTCAACAAATTTGTCCGATTTCACTTTAGTGGCCATATCTCCATTTGAATACAAATGTAAAACATTTATTTCTAATCTCAATTGAAAAAAAAACACAACTGTCCGACAGAAAAAAATTGAAAGACAAATTTGGCATTTTGGTATTTTATGTTGTCCGCTAAATTTCCCAGGTTGACATTTTTTTTTATTTTTTTTTTCGTACAAAATTCCCCAAAAGAACCATGGCCGATGGTCCCAAAAAAATATATTAGCGTGTGGGGGTTTAAATGGCGGCTATTAATTCCAGTTTTAGAATGACCTGGACACAAGGTCAGCGCGGATCCAAAGTGACACATGCAAAGGGGACTTTTTTTTCGAAATGGATAAACATTCACACAGACAATGTTTGCATATACATAACATCTATGTATGTGGGGGTGTGTATGTGTGAGAGACATAGTATTGTTTAGGCATGCAATTTTTCCCCTCAGTTAAGGACAAATGGGATGTCGTCCTCTGTGCAATCGTTGTTACTGTCGTTGATAAGATAATTAATGTTTTCGAATTTATTTCCTGATGATGTCTATTATTTTGTTTAGATCAAGTGTAGGAGGAGGAGGGTAGAAACGAAATTTGTTGAAAATTGATAGAAGTTCTACAATCTATAATGTTTGCTCAAGGAATTTCTATGAAGTAACACTTTTTTAGAGGATCATGGTCGATAGCAGTTTATTTTCTATGCAAGGTTGTAAATAATGTTTTTTTTATAAAAGCTGTAATTTTACAAAAAAAAATCTTAGAAATTTTAAATTTTTTTTGAAAACAATTCCTGGAAAATTCATATTTTATTAAAAAATGTTTTAAAAAATATTAAGTATATATATAAAATTGCGAAATATCTTTTTAGTTTTTTTTTATTTTTGTAGTAATTATTTTAATAATAGATAAAAATTTTGAATAAGAATCTTAATTTAGCTACACAAATACTTTGAAAAATCCGCAATTTTGTTAAAAGTTTGAAAAATGACAATTGTGGACTTGATAGTTTTGAAAAGTATACAACTTCCTAGGGATATTTAAAAAATGCTCTATTTTTATACCCTCCACCATAGTATGGAAGGTATATTGAGTTTGTCATTCCGTTTGTAACACCTCGAAATATACATTTTAGATCCCACATAGTATATATATTCTTCATCAGCATAAAATTCTATGTCGATTTAGCAAAGTCCGTCCGTCTATCCGTCTGTGGAAATCACCTTAGCTTCCGAACGAAATGAAGTAAGTTGATAAAAATTTACTCAAATGTGAATTATGTCTGCAGGACTTTTGGTATTGAAAATGGGCCATGACGTGGACCTAGTCTTTGTATAGCCCCCATATAGCGGTACCTCTCGATATGCGGTATTTTGATGATTTTATAGACATTATTCACTGGAATTGTTTCAAAATTGATATTTGAAGTTCGTAATGGATACTACAGCCTAAGACAGAAAATGGACCATGTAGGTCCACGTCTTCGTATAGCCCCCATACAACGGTACCCCCCGATATTCGGTATTTTGATTTTTGACATAGTTTACCGGAATTGTTTTAAATTTGGTATTTGAAGCTCGTAAAAGATACTACAGCCTAAGATAGAAAAGAATCCACGTAGGTTCACGTCTTCGTATAGCCCTCATATAACCGTTCTTCCCGATATTGGGTGTTTTGATGATTTTAGAGACATTAATTACCGGGACTATTTCAAATTTGTTATTTGAAATTCGTAATGAATACCACAGCCTGTGACAGAAAATTGTTTGTGCAGGTCCACGTCTTCGTATAGCCCCCATATAACTGTACTCCCCGATATTCGGTATTTTGATGACTTTAGCGACATTATTTACCGGAATTGTTTCAAATTCCGCATTTGAAGTTCGGAATGGATACTATAGCTTACTACAGAGAATTGTCTGTGCAGGTCCACGTTTTATAACCCCCATGGTACCTCCCTATGTTCGGTATTTTGATGATTTTAGATGCATTATAAACAGATTTTTTGTCAAGTTTCGCATTTGAATATTGTAACAGCTTATGACAAAAATTGCCTTTATTGGTCCACGTAGTCGTATAGACCCTAATATACGGTTACATTCGGTATTTTTAAGATTTTAACAGGATTTTATTTATTTTTATTTTTTTGAAAATTGGCAAATTTGTACCAAATGGTGGAGGGTTCGTCCCGGCCGAACTTACAGCTTTTTTACTTGTCATACCCCACAACACTATGTGTTGGGGGTATTCTGAGTTGATTGCGCCAAAAATTATGTGACACCTCGAAATATTGGTTTCCGGCATAGGAAAGTATATATGGATCTTCCTATCTCGCCGAGCTGAGTCGATCTAGCTATGTATATCCGTCGTCCGTCTGCCAGTCTGTCCATGTGAATTTGTAATCACTCTACAGGTCGCAATTATGGACGATCTTCACGAAATTTAAAATGAAGTTGGGGCTAGGGCCTAAATAGAAGCCTATTTCTTTTGGAGATAATCGCATAATATTTAGGGGTTGAAATGGACCAAAAACTGAAAAATTTCCTGATTTTGCAGTTGCTCTACAGGTTGCAATTATAGACCAATCGAAGGGGCTTAGGGCTGAGCAGAAGCTTTCCAATTTTGATGGTCATCGGGTAATATTCAGTGGGTGAAATAGACCATAACATTTGTGTCAAATAAAAGTCAAATTTTTCATGAACCGCGAATATTTTTAATTATGGCGAAATCACAAATAGACGAACAGGTCAGTTCTGACCATTACGTAGATGCCGATAGTTAATATATCGGATATATATAGCGAAATATATACAATGTGTGTATATAAAGGAAAGGAATGTTAGCTAAAACGCTATATTGCATGAATGGCTGGACCGATTTTGATAAATTTTGTCAATTCAGAATGCCGTTCTAGCATAAAAGTATAAAATCTAAAAAAAATCGCATAAAAAGATGAATTTATCGTCCGATCCTCACTAAACTTTTCACAAGGGTAGGGTTAGGCTCAGAAAGTTTAGGACTATTGTTTTCAAAGATTTCCGCAATGTATTTAGGGGTTGAAATGGACCAACAGCTAACAATGTTCCTGATTTTGCAGGTCGCAAATAGGAACCAAAGGGTACGAAATCTCCCATGAAGTTAGAGTTTAGTACAGCAGGAAGAATGGACCACTACTTTTGTGTAAAAAAAAAAAAAACATTTCCATTCTACCGAAACGCTGAAAATAACTTGCAGGCGAAAAAATGTGGCAAAAATCATCAAAATACCGAATATCGGGAGATATCGTTATATGGAGGCTATACCAAAGCGTGGACCTATACATACAATGTTTCGCCAACGGATCTACAATTTGTTATGACCAACAAATATCAATTTTGAGACAAATCCGTCATAAAATGTGACAAAGACCATCAAAATACCGAATATCGGAAGTAACGTTATATGGATGCTATACCAAAGCTTGGACCTATACATGCAATGTTTCGGCGCACGAACTAGGACCCATTATGACCTACAAATTCCAATTTTCAGACAAATCCATGACCGAACCGAATATCGGGAGATACCGTTATATAAGGATAATGCCGTGGACCTATACATACAATATCTTGCCACCGGAGCTAGAACCCATTATGACCTACAAATGCCATTTTTTAGACAAATCCATGAAAAAATGTGGCAAAAATCATCAAAATACCGAATATTGGGAGCTACCGTTATATGGAGGCTATACCACAGCGTGGACCTATACATACAATGTTTCGCCGCACGAACTAGGACCCATTATGACCTACAAATTCCAATTTTCAGACAAATCCGTGAAAAAGTATGGCAAAAATCATCAAAATACCGAATATCGGGATGTACCGTTATATGGGGACTATACCAAAACGTGTACCGATATATCTCATTTTCAATACCAAGCATCCTAGATATAATACAAATCATTCTGCTTAATTTTGACGCTCTACGTCAAATAATGTGGGCTGTATCGTAATTTCAACAGACAGACGGACGGACATCGTCGGAGTCTTCCAAGAGGTATTTGGAAATATGGGGACTTCTACCATATTGTAGTGTGGCAGGGTGTCGCATGGTCAGCCCCGCACGTCTCTAGTCTTTGCTTACTTGTGTTTATGGGGGGCTTTTGTTAATGTGAACTACCCCTCTGGAAAGCCTTCTATTTATATAAGTCCTTTAAATGGTCATCTATCTTTAGAAGACCTATTGTAGTTCATCCATCAATATATCCACGAAAAAAATAAATTTACACTTTAACATCAATGAGCATAAAAAATGCTTGCTTCAATTTTAATATGCCATTGCAACGACAAAGCTCGTAGGACAAGAAATACCAAACTATGTATTTTAGGGACAAAAAACCGACAACGCCAACATTAAAGAAAGCTAGCAAAAAAACGAGAGAACTAATAACACCAACAATGATAATAAGAAAAGTTTTTGTATTATTATATTTTTCCACGTAGTAGTTAAATTTATTATTGTGACAACAGCAGCAAATGATATTCCATGAATGAATGAATGGTGGTGGTGGTGGAGAGCGTCCGCCCCGTCCTATTCTGTTCTCTGCTGTCGTGTCCTGCCATTCCGACATGTACTAACATCCATTTCATTGGAAGTCTTGAATTAAAAGTTGGCAAAGAAAACACAATGTCATGAATGGGAACACACAACGATGGACAAGTTGTAATGGTGCCGGGGGTGGGCGCTGTGGTGGTGATGATGGAACGGGAAATGCACAGATTTACAAATGCATTGATGGACAGGAGGACATGTCTAAAATGGGGAGGCAAAAAAGTGGGAATTGTTCATTGATGTATAAAATAACAAAAAATGCAATAAATTACAGAAAAAGGTAAGCAGTTTCCTTAAATTTTAAATTTCCTCCACATATAGGTTCCACTGTAACTGAAATTCCCAAGTTCTAAATGAAAAACTACTAGTTTTGTGGTACAGCGTGAAGTCAGTCAAAAGCGAAGACACAAATAAATATTCAAAACATAAGAAAAACAAAACATAGATATTTATGATTGTTTGTCATCTTAGACGAGTTGTTGAATTTATGATGCAGCTCATTTCCTGTTTTCCTCTCTCCCTCACACGCACGCACACACGCAATCTCCTTCACCCACATTCACACACACACACACACATATATACACATCGTTACAATCAGCGAGAAAATTTTCTTAGACAAGGCCTGTAAAAATAATGTCAACAATAATAACAATAATAAGGAGGAAACGAAAAATAGGGCGAACTGTGGGGGAATGAGATAGAATTTTTGATCTCCCTATTTTCGACATATCGGTGACTTAAGCGTCATTATTCACCGGAATTGTTTCAAATTTGATATCTTAAGTTCGTAATGGATACTACAGCCTAAGACAAAAAATTGTCTGTGTGGGTCCATGACTTCGTATAGCCCCCATATAATGGTACCTTCCGATCTTTGGCATTTTGCTGATTTAAGCAACATTATTCACCGGAATTGTGTCAAATTTGGCATATGAAGTTCGTAATGGATACTACAGCCTAAAACAAAAATGTCTATGTAGCTAAAATCATCAAATTACCGAATATCGGAAGGCATCGCTATAGCCCCCATATACGAAGACATGGACCTAGTCTTCGTATATGGGGGCTATAGCGATGCCTTCCGATATTCGGTAATTTGATGATTTTAGCTACATTATTCACCGATTTTTTTTTTTCAAGTCTCGGCTAATGACAAAGGTTGTCTGTACATTCGGTATTTTTATACCCTCAACCATAGTATGGAGGGTATATTAAGTTTGTCATTCCATTTGTAACACCTCGAAATATACATTTTAGACCCCACAAAGTATATATATTCTTGATCAGCATACAATTCTATGTCGATTTATCTATGTCCGTCAGTCTGTTCGTCTGTGGAAATCACTCTAGCTTCCGAACGAATGAAATAGGTTGATGAAATTTTACTCAAATGTGTATTATGCCTGCAGGACTTTTGGTCTTGAAAATGGGCCATGTAGGTCCACTTCTTCGTATAGCCCCCATATAACGGTACCGCCCCCCCCCCTCGGTATTCCGTATTTTGATGATTTTAGTGACATTATTTACCGGAATTGTTTCAATTTTGGTGTTTGAAGTTCGTAATGGAGACCACATCCAAGGACAGATAATAAACCATGTAGGTCCACGTCTTCGTATAGCCCCCATATAACGGTAACTCCCGATATTGGCTATTCTGATGATTTTAGAGACATTTTTACCGGAACTATTTCAAATTTTGTGTTTGAAGTTCGTAATGAATACTACAGCCTATTACAAAAAATTGTCTAAGCAGGTCCACGTCTTCGTATTGCCCCAATATATCGGGACCTCCCGATATTCGGTAATTTGATGATTTTAGCCACATTATTCACCGAACTTTTTTTTCAGGTTTCGCACTTGAATATTGTAACGGCTTATGACAAAAGTTTCCTATGCAGGTCCACATCGTCGTATACATACGGCTACATTCGGTATTTTTAAGATTTAACAGATGTTTTAACGGATTTTATTTTTTTTTTGAAAATTGCCAAATACGTTCCAAATGGTGGAGGATATTCAAAGTTCGGCCCGGTCGAATTTACAGGTTTTTACTTGTTTTTTGTTAGGAATATTCGTCTATATAAATAAAAGAGTGGTGAAATACCTGAATGACTAATCAACGTAAAGTCGAAACGGCTGAAGCTATAATTTTGAAAGTTTGCCCGAAATGTTGCATAATACCCAGTCTTGGTGTCTGGGGGAGTGATGAGGCTGGGTTTTTGGAAATTCGTACTAAATGGGTACGAAAAGTACTAAAATGTACTTAAATATGTAATCTATATTAGTAAGAGAGTAAATCAATTGACTGACTGTTTGGCTGACTGACTTAACGATTTATCAACGCCCAGACGAAGCAGCCGAAGCTAGAATCTTGACATTTTTGCGTGAGGGTCACTCTTTGTCCGAAGGGATCAGATAAGGCTATATGGTACCCGTTGTATTTGAGAAAACAGTAAAGCTAGAACTCTTAAATTTGAAATCATTGTCACCGATGGAGTGTATGATAGATGTAGCAAAGGGTTTTTTGGAAACTTGCACTATAAGTGTACGAAAATTACTAAAATGTACTACATTTGGTACCATTTCGTATCCTGTTAACGATTAGAGCTAAAAAATTGGAATGGGAATCAAGGTTGAGGAGTAGAGTAGAGTCGATGTGAGGTGGTAGTTTTGGAAATGTGTACTCATGTATACAAAAAAACAATTACAAAACAAAAATTTTGTACAATTTGAATTTGGAGGAACAGATGGAGCTGGAATCCTGAAATTTGAAATTAACATTACTGGTGGAGTCTAGGATTGGGAAAATTACAAAGTTTTCGAAATTTGTACTTATCTGCCCGAAAAGTACTAAATGGTACAATTTGGATTTGGGTGAACTGATAGGCCGGGATTCTTAAATTTAGAAATAAAATTACTATTGCATTCTATGTCTGAGGAATGTAGCGAATTTTTGGAAATTCGTACTTAATTGTTCTAAATTTGGTACAAATTGGAATTGTGATAAACCGATGGATCTGAATTTCTGAAATTTGGAATGAGAGTCCCTGATGGAGTGCAGGATAGATCCACCAAAGGTTTTTGGAGATTCGAAATTTAATGCTACGAAAAGTTCTAAAACTGTACTATTAGGTATTATTTGAATGTATGAAGATATAAACTTGACATTTTGTATTAGAATATAAGTTTAGAAAGTGTGTACTAAGCGGGCGAACTTTACTAAATGGTACTAAATTTGGAACACTTTGGTTTAGGGCGAACGGATAAAGGTGGAATTTTGAAATTTTGTAACGTGTTCCGTGTTAGTGGTTGGTTTGTGAAACGAGGTGCTTACAAGTGCACGAAAAGTACTAAATAATATTACATTTGGTACAATTTGGTATTGGTTCAACAGATAGTGCTTAAAATATGAAATTTGTTATTAGGGTCTCTGTTCATGTTTAGCCTGGACACATGAAGTTGGCTTCCCAAAATGTGTACTATAACTGTACGAATAGTACCAAAGGGTATTAAATGTGGTATTGGATAAAGTAATAGGGCTGAAATTCTTAAATTTGATATAGAGATCTCTGTTGGTGTTGTTTTGGAAATATGTATATAATTGTACCAAAAGTACTAAATGACACTAAATTTGGTATTGGGCGAAGGGTTAGTGGTAAAATTCTGAAAATTGATATTTCAATTACTGATGGTGTCTGTTTGATTTGATTGGACAATGGTTTGAAAATGGTTCCTATATTTTTACGAAAAGTACTAAGTAGTACTAAATTTGGTATTGGATGCAGGGATAGACCTGAAATCCCGAAATTTGATATTTAAATCTCTGTTGCACGACGAGTACTAAATAGTACAAATTTGATACAATTTGGTATTGGTTGAACGGATAGTATTTGAAATCCGTTTCTATCCTATAATTGTTCGAAGAGCACTAAATTGTACTAAATATTGTATTGGGTGAAGCTATAGAGCTGGAATCCCTAAATTTTATGTTACTGTTGGTGTCTGTGATTGGGTTATTGAGGTGGTTTTTTATTTTATTTTTTTTTTTTTGTTTTATTTTTTTTTTTTAGTTTGGATATGGAGGTATTTTTGAAAATGTGTACTATAATTGAATGAAAAGTACTAAATGTGATACTGGGACAAGGGATAGGGCTGAAATTCTACACTTTGATATTGAGGTCTCTGTTGATATCTAAAATTGAGATATGGAGGAAGTTTTTGAAATGTACAGAATTTGGTATACAGTGAAGAATTGGAGCTGGAATCCTGAAATTTTATACTGAAGTTTCTGTTAGTACCTGGGATTGTGATATGGAAGTGGTTTTGGGATTGTGTACTGTAATTGTACGAAAAGTACAAGTCCTAAAAGTTGATAAAGATGTCACCGTTGGTGTCTGTGGTTATGATATGAGAGAGCGTTGGAAATGTGTACTATAATTGTACGAAAAGTACTAGAATTGGTATTGGATTAGGGAATATAACTAAAATCCTGAAATCCACCGTAGGTTAAGATGTGGAGGTGGTTTTGAAATGTGTACTATAATTGTTTGAAAAGTAGTAAGTGGTACAAAATTTGGTATTGAATGAAGGGATGGAGCTGGAATCCCAAAATTTGATATTCAGTTCTCTGTTGGTATCTGGAATAGAAATATGGAGGTCATTTTAAGAATGTGAACCATAATTGTACAAGAGTACTAGGTTGCGCTAAATTTGGTATTAGGTTAAAAAATAACTTTGAAATCCTAGAATTGTATATGGATGTCACTCTTGGTGTCTGTGGTTGAGAAAAAGAGCTGGTTTTAGATATTGATACTATAATTGTACTAAATTGTACTAAATTTGGTAATAGGGGAAATTAAAGAGCTGAAATCCTGAAATTTGATAATGAGGTCTCTATTTGTTTCTGAAATAGAGAAGTGGAAGTGGTTTTCGAAATGTGTACTATATTTTTTCGAAATGTGTACTATATTTTTGAAAAATGTGTACTATTATATATATTTTTTTTTTTTTTTTTTCGAAAAGTACTAAATTGTTCTATATTTAGTATTGGGCGAGGGAATAGATATAAAATTCGGAAATTTATTGTTGAGGGCTGTGTCGGTATCAGGTGTTGAGATCTGGTCTTGAGATCTGGTGTTCGAAATGTACTTAATGGTACCAATTTTGTATCACTGTAAATGTCTGGAATAGAGAGATGTAGATTATTTAGATATGTGTACTAAATGTTCCTGGAATTTGATATTGGGGTCACTGTAAGTGGGTAGTCTTTATATTTGAAGACTGTGAAGTATTTTGGACAGAAAAAATTTGATGTGGGTACATTGTTCATTTGTTCTACTAATATCCTTCTAATGAAAAAATCTGAAGACTTTTTGTTGTAAAAGGTAAAAAGTTTCCCATTATTTTTTCCGGAAAAGTAAATAACATATGAATAACATATAAACCCTTAAAAGTCTGGTAATTTAGTACGATATATGAAATTTTGATACGTATATGTTGTCAAACTGAACAAATTATGCATTTTAAGTACTAACAAGTAAAGAAAACGGTTAATTTCGGCCGGGCCGATGGATTATACCTTGGAAAAAAATTGGAAATTAAAAAACAATCCGTTAAAAATTCTGTTAAAATCTTAAAAATACCAAATATAGGAAGTTGCTGTCATCATAGAATAGACTGTAATACCCATTAGAAACATCAAATATTAAATTTGAGACAATTCCCGTGAATAGTGTCGCTAAAATCATGAAAATACTCAATATAGGGAGGTACCGTTATGTGGGGGCTATATGATATCGTAGACGAACGGACAGGGTTAAGTCGTCTTAGAGTATTACGCTGATCAAGAATATATTTACTTATTTAAGTTTAAAGCTATTATTTCGATGAGTTACAAATGGAATGACGAACTCAATATACCCTCCATAATATGACTGGTGGAGGTTATGAAAAGGCCTAACACGAACACATTGAAACCAATCTAAAAATCATTAAAGGACATCCAGAACCACAGTTGTGAATTTTTAAAGGATATCAAGAGCTACAGAGGTATAATCTTGAGTTAGGTAAAAGACAGGCATACGACTTTAAAAGCTGTCGAATTTTGAATGACATCCAGAGCTACAGTCGTGAAATTTTAAAGGACTTTCATAGCTTAAATTTTGGATTTTTAAAGGACATTTTAAGGTGGACTTTTCGCTGACGAAGTAGCCCTTAATTGTTAGTCTATTATATTTTACCAGCTGGTAATGTAGAAAATTGTTTGTTTACATTACTTTTTAATGGGTTATTCGACTTATACTGCACCCATATTTTGTTCTGAGAGCTTATCTAGTATTATTTGACAAAGTTCAAGATGCATGTCTATTAGTTTATCAGAAATATGCAAAATATCCGATTTTAATTATTACTAAATTGTAGCATTTTTTTAATATTTCTTTCCATATTGTCTCCTACTGTGCCGTGTTCGTTCTCACTCCGCGTGTGTGTGTGTCTACATGAATTAGAATGAGCTTTGTTTTTCTTTTTTCCTAGAATTTTGTATTAAAACTTAAAAACAAAGAATAATATTTTCATTTCCTTTGTGTCCATGTGTGCGTGGGGGTGTGTGTGGCTGTATGCATTTTCCATATAATTAAGGAAATAGAAAATGGGCAGAATAAAAAGAAGAAACAGCAAAACATGCAGTAATAACAACAATGGGAAAACATCTCTGTAAGTTATGCTATCATTCATTTCATTTCAAAAAGTACAAAGATAGGTCTATGATTTAATTTCAAAGTTTTGTTTAATAGAAAAACTATGCGATGCTCATGCAAAAAAGCAAAAAAAAAAAACAGAGGAAACAAAAAGTAAACGAATGTAGGAATGGATATTGTGAGATAAGAATACGATGTGGATACAGTAGAGAGGGAAAGAAGTAACTACTTGTATTTCATTAAAAAATACACTTGATATTGTGTTTTTCTTTTAATTGAAAAAGGTTAATTGGAATGAGCTTAACCATTGCTTTCGCAGTGAAATATATAGGATATAAGGGTGAAGAACTTGTCTTTGGAATGGGATTCAAGAATATAATGAAACAAATAAAAAAGTATTAGTCGGTTTTGCCGACAGATATATACCCTCAGCCATGATTATTGTAATTTGTGGGGGAGGAAACAGATGGGGTTAGCAGATATATTCCTTATTCACTGCAGGTCTTGTGTTTGTAGAAGTAATGAGATTTGTGAAATATGAAGAGAGCCGGTTTCTTATTTCGGATTCTATGATCGTTTTGGTCATTCAAAACTTTGACCCTTTTTGGGAGAGGTACCAGAAATAATGGTCCATTCCTTCTGGATAACAGATCTTGTATTGATGGAAATACTGAGATGTATGAAGTCTGAATGGAATCGGATGTTAATTTTTCGTTTTATGATCTTCATGGTTATACAAAACGTTGACCCTTTGTGGGGGAGGGATCAGAAGGGTCTGATCTCACCATCTTTATAACAGACCTTTTGTTTCTGAAAATATAGAGATGTACCAAGTCTGAATGGAATCGGATCTTAATTTGGCGTTTCGTAAGCTTCATGGATATTCAAAATTTTGACCCTTTGTGGGGGAGATACCCACAGGGTGGGGACCGATAAATTCTATCTTCACAGCAGTTGTGTTAGTAAAAATAATGTAATGTGTGAAATATGTGGAGAATCGGATGCTCATTTCGGATTTATAATCGTTTTCAAAACTTTGACCCTCTGTGGGAGGGGTACCAAAAGGAGTGGTCCAATCTCTAACATCTTTATAACAGATCTCGGGTTGGTAGAAATATTGAAATGAGCTAAGTCTGAATGGAATCGGATGTGATTTTCGCGCTTTATGGGCTTCATTGATATTCAAAATGTTGACCTTTTGTGGGGAAGGTACCCGAAGGTGTGGACCGATGTATCCTATCTTCACATCAGATCTGCTGTTAGTAGAAATAATGGGATGTGTGAAATATGTGGAGAATCGGATGTTTATTTCGTATTTTATAATCGTTTTGGTTATGCAAAATTTTGACTCTTTGTGGGAGAGGTATAAGAAGGAGTGATCCGATCTCTACCATCTTTTGAAAAGATCTGGTGTTGATGGAAGAATTAAGATGCGCCAAGTCTGAACAGAATCGAATGTTAATTTTGCGTTTTATGAGCTTCATGGATATTCAAAATTTTGACCCTTTAAGTGGGAGGTACCAGAAAGAGCGGACCAATATATTGCATCTTCGCAGCAGATCTTGGGTTAATAAAAATATTGTGATATATGTAATGTAAAGACGACCAGACTCTTACGTTACATTTTATAAAAATTATAAATATTTAAAATTTTGAACCTTTGTGGGGGAGGTACTTGATGGAGAGGTCCGATATAGTCCATTTTCGCACCTGACCTAGCACTGATGTAAATATTAGGATTTGCAACGTTGAAGCAAAATCGGATTATCCTTTATCTTTTTATACCCTCCGCCATAGTATGGAGGGTACATTAAGTTTACCATTCCGTTTGTAACACCTCGAAATATACACTTTTGACCCCACAAGGCATATATATTGTTGATCAGCATAAAATTCAATGTCGATTTAGCGATGTCCGTAAGACTGTCTATCTGTGGAAATCACTTTAGCTTCCGGACGAATTGAAGTAGATTGATAAAATTTTACTCAAATATATATTATGTTTGCAGGACTTTTGATATTGAAAAAGGGCCATGTAGGTCCACGTTCTGGTATAGCCCCTATATAGTGGTACCTTTCTATTTTCGGTATTTTGATGATTTAAGCGACATTATGTATCGGAATTCTTTCAAATTTGCTATTTGATGTTCGTAATGAATGCTACAGCCTATGACAGAAAATTGTCTGACTAGACCCACGTCTTCGTATAGCCCCCATATAACGGTACCTCCGGATATTCGGTATTTTGATGATTTAAGCGACATTAATCAACGGAATTGTTTCAAATTTTGTACTTGATGTTCGTAATGGATGCTACAGCCTATGACATTAAATTGTCTGTACAGGTTCACGCCTTCGAATAGCCCCCGTATAAAGGCACCTCCCGATATTCGGTATTTTGATGATTTTAGCGAAACTATTCACCGGAATTGTGTCAAATGTGGTATTTGAAGTTGAAACTTCAGCCTATGACAGAAAATTGCCTGTGCAGGTCCACGTCTTCGTGTAGCCGCCACATAACGGTACCTCCGTATATTCGGTATTTTGATGATTTAAGGGACATTATTTGCCGGAATTGTTTAAAATTTGGCATTTGGAATTCGTAATGGATACTACAGCCTAAGCCAGAAAATTGTCTATGCAGGTCAACGTCTTCGTATAGCACCCATATAACGGTACCTCCAGATATTCTGGAATTGTTTCATATTTGGTATTTGAATTTCGTAATGGATGCTACAGCCTATGACATTTTTGATTTTTTTTTTCAAGTTTCACGTTTGAATATTGTAATGGCTTATGACAAAAGTTGCCTTTGGAGCACCACATCTTCGTATACATACCGCTACATTCGGTATTTTTAAGATTTTAACAAAATTTTTTACCGATTTATTTATACCCTACACCACAAGGTGGTCAGGGTATATCTTTTTGCATTTGTTTGTAATAGGCAAAAGGAAACGAAATAGACCCGTAGTTCCTTTTGATGATCTGCATAGAATCACATTCTGAGTCGATTCATGCATGTCCGTTCGTCCGTCTGTCCATGTATTTTTGTAAACAAAGTACACTTCGCATTTATTGCCCTATCCAGATGAAATTTTGCACAAATCATTTGTTTGGCCCAAGGACGAACCCTATTGAAATTGAAGATAATCGGTCAAAATTTAGATATAGCTCCCATATGTATCTTCGTCCGATTTGCCTTTTATTGTGCACCAAACGTGTAATATGAGTCCGAATGGTATGGAATTTTGTACGTACCGTCAGATTGGACCTTAAAATAAGTATGCCAAATTTGATCGAAATCGGTTCAGATATAGCTATAGCTCCCATATATATTGTTCATCCGATTTGTTATTTTTGGTACTCCGCAGCCGTAATATGCACTCTGTAACAACAATATTTGGGGAAATATATCAAATACAGCTCAGAAATACATTTGCTAAATTTTATCGAGATCGGTTCAGATTTGGATATAGCTCCCATATATAACTTCGTCCGATTTACCTTTGATTGTGCACCAAACGTCTAATATTTACTCAAATCGGATGAAATTTGGCAAAATTTCGATCGAATTGAGTCTAGAAGCTAGTATGTCAAATTTGGTGAAGATCGGTTCAGATATAGCTATAGCTCCCATATATACTGTTCATCCGATTTGTCACCCACAGCCGTAATATGCGATATTCAGGGAAATATATCAAATACAGCTCAGAAATATCTTTGCCAAATTTTATCGAGATCGGTTCCGATTTGGATATAGCTGTAATATATATTTTTATCCGATTTCAAATTAATTGTGCACCAAGTGGGCAATACAAGTCCGACTTTAAAAAATACAAATGCTTCGGCATATTTAGTCCTTTGAACTTTAAATTATAATTATAATCATAGTGTGTATGATTGAATTCTCCCATAAAAACTTTTAATTATTAAGTGGAGCTCAACTAAATTAGCAAAATGGTGTAGGGTATCATAAAATCGGCCCCGCCCGACTTTAAGACTTTCTTTACTGTTTGTTTTTTTGAAAACTGCTAAATTCGATCATAATGGTGGAAGGTATTCAAAGTTCGACTCGGCCGAATTTACAGCTTTGTTACTTGTTTATGGTGTGTACCGGTATTAACCATCTCAGAACTGGATCTAAGTTTGATAATAATATTACGATGTACAAAGGTTCGACCAAATCGGATACTCCCTTCTAAGAGTTATCGAGCGCACCAGCCAGACAGACGGATGGACGGACATCGTTAGATCGACTCCAAATGTTCTGAAATGGATTTAGTACAAAGAGACATACTATTTAAAACCGTTATTTATTTATATATTTCGATTAGGTAAGTTTTGGCGATATCAAATGATATATACCCACTCTAGCCTCATATCTGAAGGGTCTAAAACCATTACTTTGATGAGACACTTTTTGGCCGTTTCAAATGATATATACTCTCTCTAGCCATATGACTGAGGGTATAATTAGGTTTACCAGGTGTTCAACATCTAGAAATTTCTTCTACGCTTTTTATGGTCACCCCACCATAGGCGCAACAACAATTAAGTCCATAATTTTTATTTCCCCTCTCCTTTTTGCTCAGCTTATTAACGGTTATCTCCTGCCGCCGAATCTCAAATGGCCATAATCATCATTAGCATAATATTTACACCATTACTGATTGATAGGTCTAAATGTGACGACATTAATTATCATTGGTTGGTCAGTTAGTTAGTTTTTGCCTCTATTATTTGCCATATTATCGATGTGGATTTAATGTCCTACAGTTTGTTGACAATCCATTGATAACGTTATTAACCTGGTTATGACCAATGACTTTCATTTGACTGGATATGAATCGATTATTTTTTTGTTTGTTTCTGTTATTTTTGTCTGTTGTGTGTAATTAACGTGTAAATTATAATTATCATTAATTGTAGGGTGAAATCAACAAATAATTTTTTTGGTAGGAAAATATTTTGACTTAATAAAGAGTAGTTCGATAAAATTCGTATGTTGGCGGATTCGGATTCAATAGTAATGAAGGATATTTTACTAGAAAGCGTTTAATTTATATCATTGGCACGCAAACTTTGGTTGCAACGAGGGACCTTTAAACAAAGACCATATTCTTTTCATATATAGTCTCAGTCTATATGGCTATAGATAGTATATATCATTGGGTATGGACTCGTCGAAATAATCGTTTTGGAGCCAAGGTTTTTTAAACGAAATCCGTTTTCGACATTTGAAGTCGATCTAGTCATGTCTTCCCACAGTACTCTCTATCTATCCCCATCTCTCTCTCTCTCTCTGGTACCTGATTTTCCTCAAGCTATATACTTTTCTATCAATGCTAAATATAGAATGAAGATGGGGCTTATCGGTCCACAGTTTTTGGTAGCTCACAACAAACGGGCAGCAAAAAAAGTAAAACAGCTGTAAGTTCGGCCGGGCCGAACTTTGAATACCCTCCACCATTTGGAACAAATTTGGTAAAAAAAATCTGTTAAAATCTTAAAAATACTGAATGTAGACGTATATTAGGGTCTATACGAGGACGTGGACCTGCATAGGCAACTTTTGTCATTAGCTATTACAATATTCAAAAGCGAAACTTAAAAAAAAAATATGTTTATAATTTAGCTAAAATCATCAAAATAACGAATATAGGGAGGTACCATGGGTGTTATAAAACGTGGACCTGTACAGACAATTTTCTGTCATAGGCTATAGTATCCAATACGAATTTCAACTACTAAATTTGAAAAAAAAAATCTGGTAAATAATGTAGCTAAGATCATCAAACTACCGAATATCGGGAGGTATCGTTATATGGGGGCTATACGAAGATCTAGACCTACATGGTCCATTTTCTGTCTTAGACTGTAGTATCCATTACGAACTTCAAATACCAAATTTGATACAATTCCGATAAATAATGTCGCTAAAATCGACGAAATACCGAATATTGGGAGGTACTGTTATATGGGGGCTATACGAAGACGTGGACCTGCACAGAAAATTTTCTGTTTTAGGCTGTAGTATCCATTGCGAACTTCAACTACCAAATTTGAAACAATTCTGGTGAATAATGTCGCTAAAATCATCAAAGTACCGAATATCGGGGGGTACCGTTATATGGGGGCTATACTATAACGTGGACCTACATGACCCATTTTCAATACCAAAAGTCCTGCAGACATAACATACATTTGAGTAAAATTTTATAAATTTACTTCAATTCGTTCGGAAGCTAGAGTGATTTCCACAGACGAATAGACGGACAGACGGACGGACATCGATAAATCGACATAGAATTTTATGCTGATCAAGAATATATATACTTTGTGGGGTCTAAAATGCATATTTCGAGGTGTTACAAACGGAATGACAAACTTAATATGCCCTCCATACTATGGTGGAGGGTATAAAAATCTTGGATATTTTTAAGGGTATCCAAAAAGATAGTCTAGTCGTAGATATCGGAAAGTACAGACAGAGTTTGAGTTGTCGACAGCCATACCACCATCTGAGATATAATCATGGATTTTTTAAGGGACCACCATCAGGGCTACATCCGTGGATTTTTTGAAGGACAATCTGAGCTACATTTGTCGATTTTCTAAAGGACCAGATACGAAGATAAAGGCTACAATTATGAAGTTTTTCGATTTTTTAAGGACAACCAGAGGTATAACCCTCGCTAGTTTAAAGACAGGCAGATCTATACTCATGGGATTTTAAAGAACAGTCAGAGCTATAGTCGTTGATTTTTCAAAGGACATTCTAAGGGTATCCCAAACTACCGTCTTGGATTTTTAAAGACAGTCCGAGGTACAGTGGAGGATTTTTTCAAGGGCATCCCAAACTACAGTCGTGCTTTTTAAAGGACATCCAGAGTTACAGTTGAGATTTTTTAGAGGACATCCCAAAGTACAGTCCTGCATTTTAAAGGACATCAAGAGTTACATTTGAGATTTTTATAGGATAACCAGAACTACAGTTGTGGATTTTTGAAAGGACAACCTGAAGTATAACTTTAGATTAGTTTGGAGACAGGTAGGACTAAATAATCGGCCTTTAAAGGACATCCAGAGCTACAGAGGTATAATTTTGTATTAGTTAAAAAACCTGCAGATATATAATCATGGATTTTTTCCAAAAGTCGTGAATTTTTAATGGACATCCAAAGCTATAGTCGTCGATTTTTTAAAGGACACATAGAGCCACAGTTGTGGATTTTTCAAAGGACATCTGAGATACAGTCTTAGATTTTTAGGGGACATATAGAGCTACAGTCGTGGATTTTCTAAATGGACATCCAAATTAATAGTCATGGATTTTCTAAAGGACATTCGGAGCTACAGCTGTTCTTTTTTTCATAATTCCACCAGAAATACAGCTTTCCTTTTTTATAAAGGACCACCTATATTATTGGATATTTAATCAGCGAGAGCTATAATCGTGCAGTTATTGGATTTTTAAAGGACATCCCAAACTACAGTCGTGAATGTTAAAGGACATTCAGAGCAAAAGTTGAGATTTTTTTAGAGGACATCCAGATCTACATTCGTGGATTTTTAAAGGGCATCCAGAGATTTTTTAAAGGACATCCAGAACTACAGTTGTGGATTTTTTAAGGGACAACCTGAGGTATAATTTTAGATTAGTTTAGAGACAGGTAGGACCAATATAATCGGCCTTTAAAGGACATCCCGAGCTACTGCAGTGAGGATATCCAGAGCTAAAGTTGTGCATTTTCAAAGGACATCTAAAGCTATCGTCGTCGATTTTCAAAGGATTTTTACAGGACATCCCGGACTACAATCGCTGATTTTTAAAGGGATATTCGAAGCTATAGTCTTGGATTTTAAAGGACATCCAGAGCTACAGAGGTATAATCTTGGATTAGTTTAAAGACGGTGAAATATATAATCATGGGTTTTTCAAAAGTCTTCAATTTTTAAAGACCAAAGACATTCCGAGGGTATCCCAAACTACAGTCGTGGATTTTTAAAAGACATTAAAAGACAAAAAGTACAGTCGAGGATTTTTAAAAGACATTAAAAGACAAAAAGTACAGTCGAGGATTTTTAAAGGACATCCCCAGCTACAGTCCTGAATTTTAGAGGACATCCCCAGCTACAGTCCTGAATTTTAGAGGACATTCAGAGTTACAGTTGAGATTATTTTAGAGGACATCTAGATCTACATTCGTTTTTAAAGAACATATAGAACTACAGTCGTGAGTTTTTTTAAAGGACATCTAGAGCTACAGTCGTGGGTTTTTAAAGGACATCCAGAATCGTAGATTTTTTAAGGGCATCCAGAGTTATAGTCGTGGATTTTGTAAAGGACATCAAGAGCTACAGTTGTTCTTTTTTAAAACTCCACCAGAAAGTTCAGCGAGTTTCTGTAATCGTGCAGTTATTGGATTTTTAAAAGAGGTATACTCTTAGATTTGTTAAAACACAGACAGATCTATAATCGTGGGCTTATAAAAGGATATCCTGCAACAGTAGTGGTTTTTAAAGGATATTCAGACCCAATGTTGTGGGTTGTAAAGGACATCCCAAACTACAGTTTTAATATCTCGGGTCACAGTCGTAGATTTTTAAAGAGCATTAATTTCGTTATTTTTTTAAGTGACAGCCAGAGCTATATGTAATGGAAAAGTATTGGGTGTTAGGAGTTTTTTACTAGACAGGAGGGCATGCCAAACACAAATCACTAATGCATCTCAGCTCTTGGAAACTACTCCCCAGGATAGATCGATGTACTAAGAGGTGTTTAAGGATCAATATTTTTACGTGTTCGCAACTTTTTTTGCCGAAATTAATCATTATACACTATTTTCAAAGCCCTCAGACTATTTTTTGTGTGGTGCTATTTTAAAGCTCACAGAGACGTGCCCGCATTGGAAAACAAAATTGAAGCATTTGATCCTCAGATATAAGCCGAGCCCACCTTAAAATTTTAGATTCGTTCCATCAGTTCGTGTTAGGTTTTTTTAGTACTCCAGATGCGCAATTTTTCGGTTTGACATTTTTTTTATCAAAATTTCATACATTGCACTAAATTTTCAGATTTTTAAGATTTTATATATTATTCCAGTTTTTCCATTTTTGGAAAGAATAATAGGAAAATATTTACATTTGATACAAGGAGGATAAAAGTAAAACCATTGGACAGTGATCTCATATCCAATGTTTCTGTCCAAAACTACTTCAAAGGCTCCATATTTAAACACTAGAAACCGACAGTGACATCCATATCAAATTTAATGATTTCCCTTCGCCCAATACCAAATTTAGTAGCATTTAATTCTTTTGGTACAATTTAAGTACACATTTTCAAAACAATCTTCATGTATCAACCTCAGATATAAACAGTGACCCTCATATCAAATTTCAGGATTTTAACTCTTTAATTTCCCCCATTACCAAATTTAGTACTTTTTGTACGATTATAGTACACATTTCCAAAACCACCTCCATATCTAAATTCCAGTTACCAACAGAGACCGCAATATCAAATTTCAAAATTCCAACTCCATATCTTCACCCAATACCTGATTTAGTACCCTTTAGTACGTACAAATATATGATTCATTTCCAAACCACAAAATCTCAAACACAGATACAATCAGTAATCTAAATATCAAATTTCAGGATTTCACCTTTAGCACTTTACCCAATACCAAATTTAGTACCACTGAGTATTTTTCGCAGAATTATGGTAGACATTTCCAAAATCACTTCCATATCTCAATTTCAGATACTAACACGCCCCCCCAATATCAAATTTGGAAAACCCAGGCCTTTACCTTCAGCCAATACCAAATTTAGTAGCATTTAGTATTTTTCGTAAAAATATAGGACGTATTTTCAAACCCCCACCAACTCTCAAAACACAGATGAAGTCGAAATATCAAATTTCAGAATTATCTCTATCCCTTCACCACATACCATTTTGTACTTTTCGTACAATTATACTAGACATTTCCGAAACCAACTCCATATATCCAGGCAACACATGAACAGCGACCCTAATATCACATTTCGGATCTCTAGCACAATATGTTCACCCAATACCAAATTGTACCCAATCTAGTACTATTTAGTATTTTTCGAACAATTACAGTATGCATTTGCAAAACCACCTCTATATCTTAACCACAGATACCAACATCTATATTTCAAATTCCGAGATTCCAGTTCTATCCTTTACCAAATTTAGTACTATTTAGAACTTTTCATACAATTATAGTACATATATTTTAAAAATACCTCCATATTTCAATCCCAGGTACCAACTGGGACCTCAATATCAAATTTTGGGATTTGTGCTCTATCCCTTCATCCAATACCAAATATGGTACCATTTAGTAGTTTTCGTACAATTATAGGAAACTTTTCCGAAACTATCTCCATATGTCCAGGCTACACATGACCCTAATACCAGACTTATGATTTCGAGCCCTATCTGTTCACCCAATACCAAATTTTAGCAAATATCGTACTATTTAGTGCATTTCGTGCGATTGTAGTAATTTTTTTCCAAAACCACCTTATTAAAAACAAGTAAAAAAGCAGTAAGTTCGGCCGGACCGAACTTTGAATACCCTCCACCATATGGAACGAATTTCAAAATTTTAAAAAAATAAAATCCTTAAAAAATTCTGTTAAAATTTTAAAAATACCGAATATAGCCGTTATATTGTTGTCTATACGACGTGGACCTACATAGGCATTGTTAGTCACAACCCATTACCATATTCAAATTCGAAACTTGAAATAAACGGCGAATAATGTAGCTAAAATCATCAAAATATCGTAATAGGGAGGTGCCGTTATATCGGAGCTGTGCGAAGACCTGGACCAGCATAGACAATTTTCTGTCACAGGCTGTAGCATCCATTACGACCTTAAAATACGATATATCAAACAATTTCGGTGGGTTTTGTACCTAAACTCATCAAAATACCGAATATAGGGAGGTACTGATATATGGGGCCTATACGAAGACCTGGACCCGCTCCGACAATTTTCTGTCACAGACTGTAGTTCCCATTACGAATTTCAAATACTAAGTTTGAAACAATTCCTGTGAATAATGTCGCTAAAATAATCAAAATACCGAATATCGAGAGGTACCTTTATATGGGGCCATACGAAGACGTGGACCTGCATACACATTTTTCTGTCTTAGACTGAAGTATCCATTACGAACCTCAAATACCAATAAATATCAAAATACCGAATTTCGGGATGTACCGTTATATGGGGGATATAAGAAACCGTGGACCTACATGGCCCATTTACGAACTTAACCTGCCTACTGGAAAAATAAACATGTGTGCAAAATTTTAGCCTTCTGTCTCAATTCGTTCGAAAGATAGCGTGATTACAACAAACAGACGGACATCGCTAAATCGACTTAGAATTTTACGCTGATCTATAAATTCTTGATCAGCGTAAAATTCTAAGTCGATTTAGCGACATGAGTATTTCGAGGAGTTACAAACGGAATGATAGTTAATATACCCTCCATAGTATGCTACAGCTACCCCCAACACAAAATTTCCAGATTTCAGCTTCATCCGCTCACTCTAAACCGAACTTTTTCAAATTTAGTATCATTTCCGAAACCACCTTCATACATCAAATTAATTTTCCAATATTGATTCTGATTACAAATTTACAGTCTTAAGTTCTATCGGTTACGTTACCTCAAATGGGACGATTTTAGGAGTTTAGTAACATTTTAGAGATTTTCGCAACTTTAATGTTTGAGTTTCCAAAAACCCTTTGGTATATCTATGATGGACTCCTTCAGTGACTCTCAGTCAAAAAAAAAAAACCATTTAAAAATTCTGCATCATTCTGTCTGTCCAATACAATCTATTCAATTACTAGTACATTTTAGTATTTTTCGTACCCTTTTAGTACGAATTTCCAAAAACCACGCCTTATAACTCGTCCAGGCACCAAGACTGATCTCGTGCAATATTTCAAGATTCTAGCTTCTTCTGGGCTTTTTATACCCTACACCACAAGGTGGTCAGGGTATTATGTCTTTGTGCATTTGTTTGTAACAGGCAAAAGGAAACGAGATAGACTCATAGTCCCCTTTGATGATCTGCATAGAATCACTTTCTGATTTGATTTATGCATGTCAGTCCGTCTGTCCGTCCGTCCGTCTGTCCATGTATTCTTGTGAACAAAATGCAGGTCGCATTTATTATCCGATTGAGATGAAATTTTCCAAACAACATTTGTTTGGCCCAAGGACGAACCCTTTTGAAATAAGAGATAATCGGTAAAAATTTAGATATAGATACCATATATATCTTCGTCCGATTTGCCTTATTGTGCACCAAACGTGTAATATCATTCCGAATTGTATGGAATTTTGCACATACAACCAAATTAGGCCTGAAAATAAGTATGCCAAATTTGATCAAAATCGGTTCAGATATAGCTATAGCTCCCATATATATTGTTCATCCGATTTGTTATTTTTGTCCTCCGCAGCCGTAATATGCACTCTGTAAAAACAATATTTGGGGAAATATATCAAATGCAGCTCAGAAACAACTTTGCTAAATTTTATCGAGATCGGTTCAGATTTGGATATAGCTCCCATATATAACTTCGTCCGATTTACCTTTTATTGTGCATCAAACGTCTAATATTTGCCCATACGACCGAATTGAGTCTAGAAGGTAGTATGCCAAATTTGGTGAAGATCGGTTCAGATATAGATATAGCTCCCATATATATTGTTCATCCGATTTGTTATTGTTGTCCTCCGCAGCCGTAATATGCACTCTGTAACAACAATATTTGGGGAAATATATCAAATGCAGCTCAGAAATACCTTTGCTAAATTTTATCGAAATCGGTTCAGATTTGGATATAGCTCCCATATATAACTTCGTCCGATTTCAAATTTATTTTGCACCAAATGGGCAATACAAGTCCGAATTTAAAAGATACAAATGCTTCGGCATATTTAGTCCCTTCAACATTAAATTATAATTATAATCATAGCGTGTATGATTGAATTTTCCAAAAAAAAAAAAACTTTTAATTGTTATGTGGAGCTCAACTAAATTAGCAAAGTGGTGTAGGGTATCATAAAATCGGCCCCGCCCGACTTTAGGACTTTCTTTACTGGTTGTTGTTTCAACGAGTTTTTGATCTGTTTTAATGGAGCCCTAGTTGTGCAACAGAAGTGTTGAATAATACCCTGCGGCTCCTTTTCCACACACCCTTCGTTTTCTGCTCGGTAGGGAATTGGCTAGTTCGCTATTGCCCACAATCGAGAATTTATATGTCAGTCTTCTTTTCAAAATTTTGGTTTTTGTGGTTTATTTTAAGTCAGAGCTTTAGATTAGCTATTTTATATGCATATCAAAATTGTCAGGAGAGGGTTTAATCAGATCTCCAATTTATAGAAAATCTGATGTGTTATGGCTCATAAAAATTCTTTCTAGATCACTTTAAATAGTCTTCTACTAAAACCCTGTGTATAACACAATTCAAATCATCAACAGCTGCTACACAAAAACGTCAAGTTTGTGCGTGTATATATATGTGTCCATTGTCAATGTATTGTGGAACATGTTATTACGCATTGACATTAGTATTTGTAAATGACATTTCTATACCAGGCGAACATGAAATTCCAACAGCTCTGCACAGCAGCACACCCGACGAATGCTTTTGTCCATAGAATTCCACTGAACTTGATAAAGTTGAAGTATTTCTCATTCAGACGTCATTCACACATTCGCCAACACCAACACACATACACACACACTGTCACACACTTTGGCAGTTATTCACTGTTTCCCGTATCACTGCTATTGCCACGGAAAGGGAAGCGAATGTTATGGGAGCTAGCCAGCTATGTGTTGCAGAATATGGGTGTGTTCGTGTAAGTTTGAGTCAAACTAGACGTGGTATGTACTAAAACCGAACATAAGTTTTACATGACAACAAGTGACAGTAGCAGCATAGAGACATACATACCTACAGCAGCAGAAGCTAAACCAACACGCATTGGAATGTGAGACTCATCATTCCAGAATGAAATAATATTCGCACACACACACACACACACACACACACACAAAACACAATGTGTTTTGTTTAGTTTTTTTTTTTGCTGTTGAAAACAAATTTTCATGATTTGAGAAGGCAGACAACCCAGTTAAATTTTTATTTTAACGACATCGAAAAATTGGTCGATTTGATAAACTATAGAGAAGGACTTCGTTATCTACTCCGTTTTCTATTGAAAACACAACTTTGACTTCCATAGAAGACCACAAAGTCTTCTATAGCGGAAGATCACAAGGCCTTCTAAAGAAGAAGATAAGGCCTTATTAAGAAGACCACTTGGTCTTTTATAGAAGAAGACCTTTACGTCTTTTTTAAAAAATCACCAGGTCTTCTATAGAAGAAGACCACAAGATCTTGCGTCTTCTACAGAAGAAGATCACTGGTTCTTCTATAGAAGAAGACCTCAAGATTTTTTATAGAAGAAGACCTCAAGATTTTTTATAGAAGAAGACCTCAAGGTCTTCTATGGAAGAAGACCTCCAGGTCTTCCGTGGAAGAAGACTTCCAGGTCTTCCGTGGAAGAAGACCTCCAGGTCTTCTGTGGAAGAAGACTTCCAGGTCTTCCGTGGAAGAAGACCTCCAGGTCTTCTGTGGAAGAAGACCTCCAGGTCTTCTGTGGAAGAAGACCTCCAGGTATTGTATGGCAGAAGACTACCAGATCTTCTATGGCAGAAGACCACCAGACCTTCTATGGCAGAAGACCACCAGACCTTCTATGGCAGAAGACCACCAGACCTTCTATGGCAGAAGACCTCCAGGTCTTCTATGGCAGAAGACTACCAACTGGTCTTCTGTTGGCAGAAGACCACCAACTGGTCTTCTATTGGCAGAAGACCACCAACTGGTCTTCTATTGGCAGAATACCACCAACTGGTCTTCTATGGCTGAAGACCACCAACTGGTCTTCTATGGCTGAAGACCACCAACTGGTCTTCTATGGCTGAAGACCACCAACTGGTCTTCTATGGCTGAAGACCACCACCTGGTCTTCTATGGCAGAAGACCACCACCAGGTCTTCTATGGACGAAGACCTCAAGGTATTTTATGGAAAAAGACATTAAGGTCTTCTATGGAAGAAGACCTCAAGGTATTTTATGGAAGAAGACATTAAGGTCTTCTATGGAAGAAGACCTCAAGGTATTTTATGGAAGATGACATTAAGGCCTTCTATGGAAGAAGACCTCCAGGTCTTCCGTGGAAGAAGACCTCCAGGTCTTCTGTGGAAGAAGACTTCCAGGTCTTCCGTGGAAGAAGACCTCCAGGTCTTCTGTGGAAGAAGACCTCCAGGTATTGTATGGAAGAAGACCTCCAGGTATTGTATGGAAGAAGACCTCCAGGTCTTCTATGGCAGAAGACTACCAGATTTTCTATGGCAGAAGACCACCAGACCTTCTATGGCAGAAGACCACCAGACCTTCTATGGCAGAAGACCACCAGACCTTCTATGGCAGAAGACCTCCAGGTCTTCTATGGCAGAAGACCTCCAGGTCTTCTATGGCAGAAGACCTCCAGGTCTTCTATGGAAGAAGACCTCCAGGTCTTCTATGGAGGAAGACCTAAAGGTCTTTTCTGGAAGAGACCACTTGGTCTTCTATGGAAGAAGCCCACATGGTCTTCTATGGCAGAAGCCACCACCAGGTCTTCTATGGCAGAAGACCACCACCTGGTCTTCTATGGCAGAAGACCACCACCAGGTCTTCTATGGACGAAGACCTCAAGGTATTTTATGGAAAAAGACATTAAGGTCTTCTATGGAAGAAGACCTCAAGGTATTTTATGGAAGAAGACATTAAGGTCTTCTATGGAAGAAGACCTCAAGGTATTTTATGGAAGATGACATTAAGGCCTTCTATGGAAGAAGACCTCCAGGTCTTCTATGGAGGAAGACATCCAGGTCTTCTATGGAAGAAGATCGTCAGGTCTTCTATGAAAGAAGACCTTCAGGTCTTCTATGGAAGAAGACATCCAGGTCTTCTATGGAAGAAGACCTCCAGGTCTATTATGGCAGAAGAAGAACCTATAAAAGAATACCTCCTCCAAGTCTTCTATGGAAGAAGACCTCCTCCAGGTCTTCTATGGAAGAAGACCTCCTCCAGGTTTTCTATGGAAGAAGACCTCCTCCAGGCATTCTATGGAAGAAGACCTTCTCCAGGTTTTCTATAGAAGGCCTCCAGGTTTTCTATAGAAGAAGGCCTTCAGGTGGATTTCTATGGCAGAAGACCACCAGGTCTTCTATGGTAGAAGACTTCTAGGCCTTCTATGGAAGAAGACCTTATGGTCCTCCAAGGAAGAAGACCATCCAGTCCTCTGTAGGAAGACAATTTGACTCTCATTTAAGGCTTCATATTTTTTCTCCCATAGAATATTTCACTGGGTCATTTCCTTCCCATCTCACAAAATTTACTGCCTTGTGGGCTACCAGGACACCATATGAAACCGACTGCCCCTCGAATCCCTACACCCTGCGCAAATAAATAAAATATTCTACAACTATTTATTTCGACATCAGTCTGTTATAAACGAAATTATTTTGTTGGCGTTGTCTTAATGGATTTCTATTTTTATGATTACTTTTTCACTGTAAACAGCAACGAACTAACCGAACGACTAAAGCAAAACAAAACCAGTAAGTAAAGCTCAAAAGTCGGGCGGGGCCGACTATATGATACCCTACACCACTATGCATATTTAGTAGAGCTCTCGTAAAAAGGTTTATACAGGGCATTTCAGAGCTCTATGAGATATTTGGTACAAAATCAAAATCTATCTAATTCTATCGTGCATTTTACGAACTATAGCTATCTCTGAAGCGGGTTTCTCCAAATTTTACGTATTAGCTTCTAGACTGGTGATTTGGGCTGATATTGACCATTTAGTGCACATTTAACCCGAAATCGGATGAAGATATATATGAGAGCTATATCCAAATCTGAACTGATTTCGATAAAATTTAAAACAGATATTCCTGTGCTCCATCTAATACCTGGTACCAAATATCACGGTTGTGGAGTGAATATTACGAATGTGTGGGACTAAAACACTAAATCGGATGAAACATGTATATGGTTGCTATATCTATATCTGAACCGATTTTCACTAAATTTGATATACTTGCTTCTAGGCTGAATTTGGTCCGATGTACTAAAATTCAGTCCATTTGGACTTATATCGGCCATTTGGTGCACAATTAACCCGAAATCGGATGAAGATATATATGGGAGCTATATCCAAATCTGAACCGATTTCGATAAAATTACAAACAGCTATTTCTGGGCTGTATCTTATATCTGGTACCAAATATCATTCTTGTGGAGTGCATATTACGAATGTGAGAGGCTTAAACACCAAATCGGATGAAAGATATATATGGGAGCTATAGCTATATCTGAACCGATTTTCTCCAAATTTGATATACTTGCTTCTAGGCCGAACTCGGTTGGGTGTGCCAAAATTCAGGTAATTTGGACTGATAGTGGACATTTGGTGCACATTTAACTCGAAATCGGATGAATATATATATGGGAGCTATAGCTGTTTCTGAACCGATTTTCTCCAAATTTGTTGTATTTGCTTTAAGGCTAATCTCGGTCACATGTGCCAAAATTCGGGCCATTTGGGCTGATATTGGCCATTTGCTGGTCAATTAACCCGAAATCGGATGAAGATATATATGGGAGCTATATCCAAATCTGAACCGATTTCGATAAAATTACAAACAGCTATTTCTGGGCTGTATCTTATATCTGGTACCAAATATCATTCTTGTGGAGTGCATATTACGAATGTGAGAGGCTTAAACACCAAATCGGATGAAAGATATATATGGGAGCTATAGCTATATCTGAACCGATTTTCTCCAAATTTGATATACTTGCTTCTAGGCCGAACTCGGTTGGGTGTGCCAAAATTCAGGTAATTTGGACTGATAGTGGACATTTGGTGCACATTTAACCCGAAATCGGATGAATATATATATGGGAGCTATAGCTGTTTCTGAACCGATTTTCTCCAAATTTGTTGTATTTGCTTTAAGGCTAATCTCGGTCACATGTGCCAAAATTCGGGCCATTTGGGCTGATATTGGCCATTTGCTGGTAAATTAACCCGAAATCGGATGAAGATATATATGGGAGCTATATCCAAATCTGAACCGATTTCGATAAAATTTAAAACAGCTATTTCTGTGCTCCATCTAATACCTGGTACCAAATATCACGGTTGTGGAGTGCATAGTAGGAATGTGAGGGACTTAAAGATCAAATCGGATGAAAGATATATATAGGAGCTATAGCTATATCTGAACCGATTTTCTCCAAATTTGATATACTTGCTTCTAGGCCGAACTCGGTTGGGTGTGCCAAAATTCAGGTAATTTGGACTGATAGTGGATATTTGGTGCACATTTAACCCGAAATCGGATGAAGATATATATGGGAGCTATACCTAAATTTGATCCGATTCTCACCAATTTCAATAGGGTTCGTCCTTGGGCCAAAAAAATATTGTTTGGAAAATTTCATCTCAATCGGATAATAAATGCGACCTGCATTTGTTCACAAGAATACATGGACAGACGGACGGACGGACGGACGGACAGACGGACTGACATGCATAAATCGACTCAGAAAGTGATTCTATGAAGGTTCTCAAAAGTAACTATGGGTCTATCTCGTTTCCTTCTCCATGTTACAAACAAATGCACAAAGACATAATACCCTTACCACTATGTGGTGTAGGGTATAAAAACAACGCAAAACCATAGACAGACACATATACAGACCACACATTTCAAACCGAAATTTAGAGCAGAAAATGTAATGAAAATGCGAACTAGGATAAATGGTAAGAAATGTTCTGTTTGCCCATTGCACAATATTGCGTTGTATTACAAAGGTTTTTGTTAGGGAAAAGTGTGTGTGAACATAAGAAAATTTATATCTTTACATATTGTGGAAATAAAGTCATAAAAATGTTGACAAGGGATGTACAGCTAAATTTGTTGGGGTCAGACAAAAAAATATCTTCGAGGACGATTTTTTTCTTTTGTGGAATTGGGGTTAATTTTAAACATAATATATCTGTATTCGGCTACAGATTTCGCTCGATATTTATTATAGCAATATACCTAAAATAGAACCTTAATTTGACCCGTCTCAGCCAGATTATCCAAACAGCACCACCAAATCAAATATGTTTGAATGTTTGAAAATTAATTTAGTTGCAGCAATTGAATCGCATTTGTGATGATTATCCCATTTGCACAGCAATACCTCAAAATGTTCAGCTTGTTATCTAACCACGTGCGGGAGATAATAATTTGCGAAATTCAAAAACCAATAATACATGAAATTAAATCAGCGGTTAGTGGAGTTTACATCATTCGGAGGCCTTTGAAGGATAATGAACTTTTATGTAAGAAGAGCCATGTTGGGGGCATTAGGGTCAAATGGAGTGGATCAATATGTATTCTTAAAGTTGAACGATTGGTCGTTGGGCCTCTTATAGAAGATTATTTGATTTTGTAATAAAAACCCACCAGGGTTTCTTTCTTGGACCAAATCCATTTCAGGTCACTTGGAGTCGATCAAGAGGTGTATGTCCGTCTGTCTGACTGGCTGGCTGATAGTTCTCGAAGGGATGGAGATGGACAATATCGGCCCACTCCTTCTGGTACCTCCCACATAAAGGGTCAATATTTTCAAAATAACTTATTTTCCGAATAAGGGAAGAGAAGGGATAACCTAATTATCCCAAGAATGGATAACCATTTTTTTTTGTTTCGTGGACCACTCCTTCTGGTACCTCCACCAAAACATTTTAAATTATCATAGCTCTCATACAATGCGAAAAACCATCCAATTCCCTTTAAATTTACATACCTATATTTCTACTAACACAAGATCTGGTGTGATGATGGATTCCAATCTTTCTGGTAGCTCCTCCACAAGGCTGAAAACATTAAATAACCAAAATTCTCATAAATGCGAACAAAACATTCGATTCCCTTCAGATTTTATACATTCCAATATTTCTATTAAGATCTAGTGTGAAGAGAATATACATCGGCCCATGGCTTCTGGTACCTCTCCACAAGTTTTAATAGATGCAGGGTGAGATGAAAATAATGCAACCAAATTCAGACTGCTGTTATTTCTAAGCCACTCAACCGACAGCTGTTAAAAATATTCCAGTGACAGCTCATTATATTGTGTACAATCGTACAAAACATTATGGTGAGAATTTTCCCGAAAAAAAACTTATTCGTGATGGAGTTCAAACGTGATAGTGTGATATCTTTATATTTGGCTGAATAAATGTTTGGGTGAATAAATCTTTTATGTCCCGTACCATCGCTCGTTACCGTAATACTGGTAGCGTAGCCCGACGTCAAGGAAATAGACGGAAGAAAACAGCAACTGAAATGGTTTGAAAAGAACAGAAGCGACTTGATTGAAACCCGCGTCGCAGTGGCCGAAAAATGGCTCGTGAGCTGAACATATCGCAATATTTCATTCAGCAAATATGGAAAAATGAGCTCGGGGTAAAGCCATTGATATTCCAAAAAGTGCAAAAACTTACATCGCAACAGAAAGAAAATAGACTCAAAAGAGCTAAAGAGTTGCTTCGCTTGGCCGAAAGTGGTGAACTGCCGAATTTGGTTTTCCCCGATGAGAAAACATTCGTTTTCCAGCAGTTTGTAAACAAACGAAATGATCGTTTACTTGCCAAAGAAGTCTGCTGAAAATGTCCACCTTCGGTTGGCCACCAGAACTCAAGTGCTGGCCATGGTTATGGTGTGGGCAGCCATAGCCGCCGATGGTCGCTCTCCGCTCTTATTAATCGACTGTGGCATCGGAATAAATGCCGAATATTATCACGAAAATATTCTGGAGGGTCTATTAAGCCTTGAGCACGCAAACATTTTGGCCGAAGACATTGGACATTCCAACAGGACTCAGCACGCGCCACCCAAGAATGAGGTTCTTTGCTTCATTTCCAGCGCATGATGGCCACCAAAATCTCTGGATATCAATCCGCTGGACTATTGTGTCTGGAGTATTTTGGAAAGCAAGGTGGGCAGTAAAAAATACCAAAGTGTCGATCACCTTAAGCAAGCGCTTCAGCGGGAATGGGCCAAAATACCACAGAGCAACATTCGGGCAGCATGCGACGGTTTTATTGGCTGTTTCAAGACCATAATTCGTGCAAAGGTGACCCATTAAAAAAAATCTAAACTTATTCTAAAATTTGATGCTATTTCCGACATATTTTGCTTTCATTCAATAAAATTTAAAAAAAGTAAAAATTGTGACGTTTGACTTTGTTGTATTTTTTTTATCTCACCCTGTGTATATGAAGTTAGGTGTTTAGGTATTTAGACTTTTGACGTCTTCTTGGGCTAATGTTTGACTAGTTACGATTCGGTTTAAAGTGTTTTAACCATATTTTAAAAAAGAGCATTAAGAAATTTTATAGCCATTTTTTATACCCTACACCACAAGGTGGTCAGGGTATTATGTCTTTGTGCATTTGTTTGTAACAGGCAAAAGGAAATGAGATCGACCCATAGTTCCTTTTTATGATCTGCATAGTATCACATTCTGAGTCGATTTATGCATGTCCGTCCGTCCATGTATTTTTGCATTTATTGCCCTATCCAGATCAAAAATATTTGAGAAAATATATCAAATACAGCTCAGAAAAACATTTGCTAAATTTTATCGAGATCGGTTCAGATTTGGATATAGCTCCCTATATAACTTCGTCCGATTTACTTTTTTTTGTGCACCAAACATCTAATATTTGTTCAAGTGGGATGGAATTTGGCACTTACGACCGAATTGAGTCTAGAAGCTAGTATGTCAAATTTGGTGAAGATCGGTTCAGATATGGCTATATCTCCCATATATATTGTTCATCCGTAATATGCACTCAGTAACAACGGTGTAGGTGTAGGGTATCATAAAGTCGGCCTCGCCCGATTTTAAGACTTTCTTTACTGGTTATAAACCGAAATTCTTACAATTTTAATAAAGAAAATATATCACGCACTAATTTCACTATTTCCAACTTAAAAATGACCAACTTTTTGGTAAACACCAGTCGAATTTACACCAAAACTAGACAAAAAAAAAACTCATGCAATATTTATTTTATTTTATTACAAACCACATAACTCATCCAAAAAAGGCGAAACAAGAACCCCGAGATGATGACTTTGCCATAGTAGTAGCAGCAGCAGAAGAACACTTGTTACCACACAAACACACTCAAACAACCAAACAAACACACACACAAACACTAGAACCACGCACTAAACTGGTAACTGCTTTTGCGGTAAATGTTATTGCAACGAAAATGTCAACACATTTTGTTTAAAGCGTAGTTTTTTGCTAAAGTTTGTCAGGACCAAAAATAGCAACAACAACATCAAACAAATGAAACCGCAAAATAGTCCATGGACTACAGCTTCAAAGAAGAGACACACTGTAACAGAAACAAGCTAAGGGAGGGGAGAGAAGAACTAAATATGCAAAAAACGCTTGTCCTGTATAATATCCTTGCTGTTGCTTCGTTCTTTCTCCTTGCCACAACGAAGTGCTGCGATATAATATCCTCATAAAATTATGCATGATTTCTTATTGTTTTATCTTTGGTTTGGCGCGTGGTGATGGAGGAGGCTGCCTGACATTGGAAGCTGTTGCATGGCATCCTTTCTTGTGGATGAAATTTCTGTTGCATAAATTATGCCACCACATGCGATCGTGTATGATGTATGGTTGTGTGTGAGTGAGAGAGAGAGAGAGAGTGTGTGTGTGCATGTTATTGCAATGCCAAAATTATTGCAACTGCCGTTTTGTGTGGTCAAGAAAAATGGGCGAATCAAATATTTTAACTCTCTCTATCTCTCTCTCTCTCTCTCTTTCATGGCAGACAAAATATTTTCTCAGCACATTTGCTATGATATTATTAATGGAAACTATAGGGGTCTGCTAATATTTTATGAAGTGTACATGGAAATAAATTATTATACCCTCCACCATAGTCATATATTAAGATTCTCATTCCGTTTTTAACACCTCGAAATATACATTTTATACCCCACAAAGTATATATATTCTTGATCAGCATAAAATTCTATGTCGATTTAGCGATGTCTGTCCGTCTGTGGAAATCGCTCTAGCTTCCGAACGAAATGAAGTAAGTTGATAAAATGGATATTATGTCGGTATGTATATTTACTCAAATGTATATTATGTCTGCAGGACTTTTGATTTTGAAAATGAGCTAAATAGGTCCACGTTTTGCTATAGCCCCTCTATAACCGTGCCTCCCTATATTCGGTATATTGATGATTTTTGGGATATTATTCACCGGAAATGTTCCAAATTTCGTATTTGCAATTCGTTACAAGCACTACAACCCGAGACAGAAAATTGACTATGCGGGTCTACGTCGTCGTACAGTCCCCATATAACGGTATCTCCCAGTAGTGTGGTATTTTGACAAATTTATTCACGGGAATTGTTTAAAATTTCGTGTTCAACGTTCGTAATAGGAACTACTGCCAATGACAGAAAATTGCGTATGCAGGTCCACGTTTTCCTATAGCCCTTATATAGCAGTACCTCCCCATATTCGGTATTTTGTTGACTATAGCGAAATTATTCACCGAAATTATTTCACATTTTGTATATGTGGTTCGTTATGAGAACTGCAGTCTGTAACAGAAAATTGATTATGTGGGTCCACGTCTTCGTATAGCTCACATATAACGGCATCTTCCGATATTCGGTATTTTGATGATTTTAGCAACATTATTCACCGGAATTGTTTCAGATTTGGTATTTGAAGTTCCTAATAGGAACTACAGCCAATTACGAAAATTTGCGTATGCAGGTTCACGTCCTCGTATAACCCCTATATACGGTACCTCTCATATTCGGTATTTTGATGATTTTAGTGACACTGTTCACCGAAATCGTTTCAAATTTCGCAATGATAGTCCATAATAGGTACTATAGTCTGTGACGGAAAATTGCCTATGCAAGTAGCCCCCATATAACGGTACCTTAATATTTTCGGTATTTTCATGATTTTAGCTACATTATTCACCGGTATTGTTTCCAATTTCGTAGTTGCACTTCGTAATGGGTACTACAGCTTGTGACAAAATATTACCTATGCAGAACCACGTCTTTGTATAATCGTACCCTCCCATATTCGGTATTTTGATGATTTTAGGGATATTATTCAAGAGAATTGGTTAAAATTTCGTATTTGAAGTTCCTAATAGAAACTACAGTCAATGGCGTAGTTCCACTTCTTCGTATGACCCCCATATAACGGTGCCTCCCTACATTCGGTATTTTTATACTCTACACCACAAGGTGGTCAGGGTATTATGTCTTTGTGCATTTGTTTGTAACAGGCAGAAGGAAACGAGATAGACCCATAGTTCCTTTTTATGATCTGCATAGAATCACATTCTGAGTCGATTTATGCATGTCCGTCCGTCCGTCCGTCTGTCCTTCTGTCCATGTATTTTTGTAAACAAAGTACAGGTCGCATTTATTGTCCGATCCAGATGAAATTTTGCAAAGATCTTTTGTTTGCCCCAAGGACGAACCCTATTGAAATTGGAGATAATCGGTCAAAATTTAGATGTAACTCCCATATATATCTTCGTCCGATTTGCCTTTTATTGTGCACCAAACGTGTAATATCAGCCCGAATTGTATGGAATTTTGCATATACACCCATATTAGGCCTGAAAATAAGTATGCCAAATTTTATCGAAATCGGTTCAGATATAGCTATAGCTCCCATATATATTGTTCATCCGATTTGTTATTGTTGTCCACCGCAGCCGTAATATGCATTCTGCAACAACAATATTTGGGGAAATATATCAAATACAGCTCAGAAATACATTTGCCAAATTTTATCGAGATCGGTTTAGATTTGGATATAGCTCCCATATATAACTTCATCCGAACTTGCACCGAACGTCTAATATTTGTGCAAATGGGATGGAATTTGTCACTTACGACCGAATTGAGTCTAGAAGCTAGTATGTCAAATTTGGTGAAGATCGGTTCAGATATAGCTATAGCTTCCATATATATTATTCATCCGATTTGTTATATTTGTTACCCACAACCGTAATATGCACTCCGTAACAACGATATTCAGGGAAATATATCAAATACAGCTCAGAAATATATTTGCCAAATTTTATCCAGATCGGTTCAGATTTGGATATAGCTCCCATATATATCTTTATCTGACTTCAAATTAATTGTGCACCAAATGGGCAATACAATTCCTAATTTAAAAGATACAAATGCTTCGGCATATTTAGTCCTTTGAACTTTAAATTTTAATTATAATCATTGCGTGTATGATTGAATTCTCCCATAAAAACTTTTAATTGTTATGTGGAGCTCTATTTAATTAGCACAGTGGTGTAGGGTATCATAAAGTCGGCCCCGCCCGACTTTAAGACTTGCTTTACTGGTTATAATTTTAGCGACAATTTTCACAGGAATTGTATCAAATTTCGTATTTGAAACACATAATGAGTACTACATCCTATGACAGAATATTGCTTACACAGGTCCGCGTCTTCTGATAGCTACCATAGAACTCTATCTCCTTACATAGCAACTTTCAACTTTAACTTTTTTAACTCTATCCGTTCACATAATACCAAATAGTACCATTTTAGAAGTTTAGTAACATTTCAAAACATATCGAATTTTCAATAACACTTTGGTGCATCACTTCATCGGTGACTTTCATATTAATTTTTAAAATTCCAGCTTCATCGGTTCATCAGAATTCCAATTTTTACCAATTAAGTAGCATTTAGTACACATAAGTACGAATTATCAAATATTCATACATACCTTACCCCTACACTGCCACAGTAATTTCAATTCCAAATTTTAGGATTCTATCGCAGTTGGTTCGCCCAAACACAAATTGTATTTTATTTAGAACAGTTTAGTGTATCTAAGTACAGAACTACCTATATGTCCCAATACTATACTCCGAGAGTAATCCTATCTCCAACATTCAGAATTTCAACTATACCGGATCACCTAAAATTAAAATTTTACCAAATTTAGTACCATTTAGTACACATAAGTACAAATTTCCAAAATTACCTACATACCACAGTCCTACAATGCAATAGTAATCTTATTCATCCAAATCGAAACTGTACCAAATTTAGTAACAATTAGTACTTTTCGTGCACATTTCGAAAACTTCCTCCATATCCCAATCCTGCACTCCGCCAGTTTCAACTTTCAGGATTCCAGCTCCATTCGTTACTTCAACTTCAAATTGTACTAAATTTAGTACCGTTTAGTACTTTTCGTATACAATGGTACACACTACAAGTATTCGGTCTTCATTCCCATTCCAAATTTAAAGTGTTTAAATCTAATCGTTCACATGATACGAAATGGTACCAAACTTAATACATTTTAGTACTTTACGTACACATATAGTACCAATTTCAAAAACCCTTTGAAACATCAGTCTGTCAGTGACCCTTATATCATACTGAAGAGTTCTGGCTCTTTCTTCCTACCATATTTAGTACCTTTTAATACTTTTTCCAAAAACCCAAACTTATGTGACCCCTACGGAGCAAGCGTGACCCTTAGCCAAAATTTCAAGATACAAGCAGCAGCCGTTTCGTCTTGGCGTTGATGAATCGTTAAGTCAGTCAGTCAATTACTTTACTCTTTTTTATACCATCAACCATATGGCTGATAGGCCAAAACGTGCCTCATCGAAATAACGATTTTAGACCCTAGGTCTCCTTGGACCTAATCCGTTGCAGGACATTTGGAGGATCTAGCGATGTCCGTCCGTAGCGATGTCTGCCTGGTTGGTGCGTACGATAACTCTCATAGGGGGTATCCGATTTGGGTCAAAATTTGTATTATCAACCGTAGACCAAGTTCGGAGGTGGGGAATATCGGCCAAAATCCTTCTGGTACCTTCTCCACTTAAGGTCGAGATTTTCAAATTCTACTGCATCAAGTACCTCCTCCGCAAAGGGTCAAAATTTGGAATAATTATAACTCTTATATTTTCAAATTACACACATCACAATATTTTTATTAATCCAAGGTCTGCTGGTATCTCACCCAGAAAGAGTCACAGTTTTCAATACTTTTAGCGTTCATAACTTGAAACAAGTCAGCGATTCTTTACAACTTGCTATATCTAAATATTTCTCTCAACCAATCGGAATTTATGATTTCGCATCAAATATTATATAAATATTTCGAGTGCCAAAATTGTTCCATTCCTTCGGAACCTAATCCATAGAGGTCAACATTTATTAAAATAATCGAACATTGGCTGAGGGTATACATCTGTCGGCAAAACCGACTGATACTTTTTAACTTGTTTAATATAGATTTCAGGATTTTTAAAAATTATTTTTTCATGGTATCAAGTGATATTGAAAATTCAAATTTTGCGTGGTCTTAATAACGTGGATTTTTAAAAATATTCATTTTGAGGACCTACGTAATGTTTTTTTTTTATATTTTAAAATATAATGGCCACAGTTGATTTAGAGTTTTTGAAAAAAAAAATTATTGGTCCAATAGTTTCTCTATTGCCTCCTAAAGATACGCTATTTCATTTAAAATGTCTCAAGCTGATATTTCTCAATATTTCTCCCAGTGAATTTTTTCTACCTCATTGCCAACTTAAATAGAGTTCATACACTACTAACAATAACCAATTGCTCCCGCTTTTGCTTTTGGCACTGCCGCCATTGTTGTTATTTTAATCACAATTGTGTTGTTATTATCTCATCTATGCCTTCCTCCAGTTGATCCATCTCGAAACCCCATCGCTTGCAGCATCCATTCTATTTAGTTTCACACCCTTAGGCAATGACAGGCTGCTGTGTTGAGAATGTCAGTTGCAACATTGCCACCACCACCACCAGCTTCTCTACCTCCACCATCATCATGTTGTAACAAATTGCATTCTATATTGTGTTAAATTTACATCTTTGAAATATTTGTTGTCAGTGTGTCTAACAACATATCAGCATTCAGCTCCGAATACCCAACAAAGGCAACAACCAGAAAAAAAAACTAAAAATGTGAATATTACATGGCAAGAACATGTGTTGCACTTCATACACACACACACACACACCAAAAAGTGGATGCTGTTGTAACTAAATGTTGCATACGCATAGAAATTTACACAGAGGGTTGGCGGAGGGGGTTTGGATGTCTCTTTTGCATTACATTTAATTTAAATATGCAGTTTATGCCACAAAATGAGTAGTTACCCTTTCATGTCGTAAATTCATTTATCTGTTGACACTGGCCACATTCCTGGGGGAAAAACTGGGGAATGTGTTGTGCGGTAAATTTATGAGAACGACCACAAACTTCATATTGGTATGAAGTGACAATTCACCATTGCAATGTCATTGAAGCAAATTAAATTATTTAGTTTAGAACAAGTAAAGAAGCTATAAGTTCGGGCCGAACTTTAAATACCCTCCACTATGTGGAACGAATTTGGCAATTTTCAAAAAAAAAAAAACAGTGCTAAAGTCGGTCGGGGCCGATTTTATGATACCCTACACCACTTTGCTAATTTACTTGAGCTCCACATAACAATTAAAAGTTTTTATGGGAGAATTCAATCATACACCCTATGATTATAATTATAATTTAAAATTCAAAGGACTAAATATGCCGAAGCATTTGTATCTTTTAAATTCAGACTTGTATTGTGCATTTGGTGCAAAATTAGTTTGAAATCAGATAAATATATATATGGGAGCTATATCCAAATCTGAACCGATCTCGATAAAATTTGGCAAAGATATTTCTGAGCTGTATCTTATATGTTTCCCTGAATATCGTTGTTACGGAGTGCATATTACGGCTGTGGGTAACAAATATAACAAATCGGATGAACAGTATATATGGGAGCTATAGCTATATCTGAACCGATCTTCACCAAATTCGGCATACTACCTTCTAGACTAAATTCGGTCGTATGTGCCAAATTCCATCCCATTTGGGCAAATATAAGACGTTTGGCGCACAATAAAAGGTAAATCGGACGAAGTTATATATGAGAGCTATATCCGAATCTGAACCGATCTCGATAAAATTTAGCAAAGGTATTTCTGAGCTGTATTTGATATATTTCCCCAAAATATTGTTGTTACAGAGTGCATATTACGGCTGCGGAGGACAAATATAACAAATCGGATGAACAATATATATGGGAGCTATAGCTGTATCTGAACCGATTTCGATCAAATTTGGCATACATATTTACAGGCCTATTTTGGTTGCATTTTGGTTGCAAAATTTCATACTATTCGGGCTGATATTACACGTTTGGCGCACAATGAACGGCAAATCGGACGAAGATATATATGGGAGCTATATTTAAATTTTGACCGATTATCTCCAATTTCAATAGGGTTCGTCCTTGGACCAAACAAATGATTTGTGCAAAATTTCATCTGGATAGGGCAATAATTGCGAACTGTACTTTGTTTACAAAAATACATGGACAGACGGACGGACGGACATGCATAAATCGAGTCATAATGTGATTCTATGCAGATCATCAAAAGGAACTATGAGTCTATCTCGTTTCCTTTTGACTGACAAACAAATGCACAAAGATATAATCCCACTCTAGTCTGAAAGCTTAAGGTATAGAAAAGTATAAAAAAACATAACAGAAGAAGAAGTGAAAAAGAATTAAGTAAGTAATATCCTCCAACATATGGAAGGAATTTGCAGATTTTCAAAAAAATCCGTTGACAAATATTGCTAAAATCACAAAAATACCGAATATAGGTTGTTACCATTATATTGGGGACTACACGAAGACGTGGACCTACACACGCAACTTTTGTCATAGGCCATTATGTTATTCAATACAAAACTTGAAACAATTCGTGTGAATAATGCCGCTAAAATCATCAAAATAATGAATATAGGGAGGCACCGATATGTGGGGGCTATACGAAGACCTGAACCTGTATGGGCTATTTTCGGTCACAGGCTGTAGCACCCATTAAGCATTTACAATACGAAATTTTAAAGAAATCCGGTGAATAATTTCGCCGAAATCGTTAAAATATCGAATATAGGGAGGTATATGGGGACGAAGACGTGGACCTGTACAAGCAATTTTATGTCATAGGTTGCAACATTTCCATTGAAAAGTGTAATACAAATTATCAAAATACCGAATTTCTGGAGGAACAGTTATATGAAGACTATATCAAAAAGTAAAAATATGTTGACAGTTCTATGCGAGGATGTTTCATACATAATGATAATAATTACTTCCAATTTACATCAAGTCAGGGTTTAAAAACTGACTAAAACACACTTAAAAAAACTTAAATCTGTCGGTAAATTTATATGGGGGCTATATCAAAACATGAACCTATATAGCCAGAGAAATTTATTTAAACAAAAACAAACAGAGAATTTTATTTTAATTTTATTTATATGCCCTCCATACTATGGTGGAGGGTATGAAAACGGCGAGACATTTGATCATTGGTAATAAAGGGAAGTAGTTACACAAAGTTATAACACAAAATCTGGACGTGAACTGAAGATTCGTGCAATATTTCTTTACGATTTATTTATTTTTTAAATCAAATATTTTTACGTATTTTTATACCCTACAACACTTTCTGTCGGGGTATTACATATTTGATTGGGCCAAAAATTATGTAACACCTCGAAATATTTGTTTCCCACATAGGAAAGTACATATGGATCTTCCTATCTCAAAATCTAGCGATCTAGCTATGTATGTCCGTCTGTCCATGTTAATTTGTAATAGCTCTGCAGGTCGCAATTATGGCCTGATCATCAAGAAATTGAAAATGGAGGTGGGGATAAGGCCAGAATAGAACCCTATTGTTTTTGAAGATGATCACAAACATCTTTAGGCAATAATAGACCAATCGACAGGGCAGAAGCCTTAAAATTTTTATGGTCATCGGGTAATATTTGGTGGGTGAAATAGACCGTTACGTAGATACCGATAGTAAATATATCGGATATATATAGCAAGATATATATAATGTGTATGTGTAAAGGAAAGGGATGTTAGCTAGAATACTTATATCTCAAGAATGGCCGGACCGTTTTTGACAAATGTTGTCAATTCAGAATGCCCTCTGGGCATAAAAGGATAAAATCTAAAAAAATCGCATAAAATGATGACAATCATGTTGTTAATATAGATTTTGTAGTATTTTGTGATATTTTTTATTTTTTTTTTATATTTTTAATCGCATGCGATATTTTCAATTTGATTTATGATATTGAAGTGTATATTTTGTAATATTTTTTTCATCTTACAACACAGGTTGTGGTTATTATAGGCAGATTGCAATTTTCGTCCGAAATTTTCATAAGGGTTGGGTTAGAAGGGTTAGGCTTATTGAAAAGATGTTCGCAATATATTTAGGCGTCGAAATGGACCAACAACTAAAAATATTTCTAATTTTGCAGGCGTTATAAAGGTCAGAAAAAGAAAGCAAAGGACACGAAATCTCGCATGAAGTGAGAGATGAGATGATCGCAAAATATTTAGTTCAAATGAACCAAAAACAGGAAGAATTTCCTGATCACACAATTTCAGAAATTTTGAATGGGAAGAGAGTCAAGGACAGGGAAGAAGAAAATGCTAAGTTCAATATCTGTGTGCAGCGCTCCATGACATAATTTCCAAACCGAAATCTTCCAAAATGGATTTGGACATAAGGGGGCTTATAACACATTGTAGTGTTGTAGGGTATCACATGGTCGGCCCCGCACGACTATAGTCTTTGCTTACTTGCATACATATTTGTTTGCTTGTTTCATACGAATATCTCTCTGATGAACAGGGGTTGAGTACTTTCTGTTGCTTACCACGAATATCAAAAATATCTACTAAAGATAACAAACTAAAATAAATTTTAATTTTATAAACTATTATCATTAAATTGTTTCAATGTAAAAAAATGTATATGTAACCACGTTCATATATTCACTGCACATACATTGTTCTCAATAAAGCGAAGAATTTATAGGAAATTTGTAGGAGCTGAAAGGAAATGTGCCAGTCTTCAGTTAAATATGTCCATATCGAAATAATATCAGTATCCTTACCTGGGTCATTGTTGCACGAGAGACTGGCACCAGTGTTGTGGCCTTAAGTATGACGGGTTTTTGTGCTCTTTCTGTGATTAATATTAACATTTTTTGACAACACACATCGCTGTCTATCCAATTTTGATTGAAGGCGGCATCAGCTATACTGAGACTCTAAAAGAAGAAAATAATATATATGAAAAAGGAATTTATTGTTGACCAGATCTACGTCTTGATGTTGTATAACTTTACGAAAATTTAATTTTTAGTAAAATCAGTTTAGGGATTTCTACCTGTTACGACCAAAGAAGCCTTGTTACATCGCAATCGATAAGGAAATTAGGGTATGAAATCTCTTCTACATATTTGATATATTCAGATTAAGATTCCTTGGAATACCTATGTGATGTTTATGTCAATATTACTGATGAGAATATGATTTTTATTTTGGTTGGCAAAGGGAGCTTTCTTTTAATATGTGTAATTCACCCATACTTAGGGGCTATACAAAAAAGTGGACCGATATAACCCATTTGTAAACCAATAATTCTTGAAAATCGGGTATTTTATTGATTTTTAACACCAAACTATAAACTACTCGCGTTTTAAAATCGATAAAGTGAATATGGAATATAGGATAGCAAATGAGTCTCGGAGATGTTCGGGAATTCAGAGTAGTGTTGTTTAATTGATGATCGGGGAATTGGCGTTTACGATGTGTCGTAGGTAAAAAGGTGAACGTTTCGTGGATAAACGGGAACTCAGATGTCGGGTTGAAGGTGGGTGACCGTCGGAAGTTGACAAGTGAGAAAGATCTGGACGTGAAAAAGAACTGAAATTAATATTCTTGTGTTCGGCGGTCGGATGGTGATGATTTGAAGAGAACTTGTGGAAGGTCGCCAAATGTTGGTTGGTGCGAGAGACCAGGAATTAAAATATCTTTGTTCGGATGACGTTGGCGTTCAGGATGGTGACGATTTGAAGATAATCGGGAACTTGTGAATGACCTTCAGTCGTCGACGGGTTGAATGTTATTGGACAAAATGAGGTTGGTGCTCTTAGTGACGTCGGTGTTCTGGATGTTGTCGATTTGGAAGTAATCGGGGCTTATGATGTAGCTGGTGGGGATGTTGATATTCAGGCCTTCGGAGGCGGGTAGGGAAATTGTGGTATACGTTAGCAGTTCACTGTAGAAATACGTGAAAGCAGCTTTCCAGAGTTTCGTTCGATTTCGTGAACTCGCTGTGGGTATGCTTGGAAGCAGATGTCAAGTCCTTCATATATGGATCGGGCTCATTCGAGTTCGGCAGCTAGCTAAATTTGCTAGCTTCATTTGGCAGCCGATATGTAGGTCGTAGCAGTTGGATCGAAACTCGTTCGGGTCCGGCAGTTTGCTATAGGTATGTTCGGGTTTAGCTATTCGGGTCGTTTTCAATGGGTAGGTTCAACAGTCGATATCTAGGCCTTTGCAGGTGGATCGAAGTTTTCTGTGGGTGTGCTCGGGTTTAGCTATTTGGGTCGTTTTCAATGGCTAGGAAACTATTCCGCTAGCATTACGGTTCATGACTACGCTACTCGACTGCCAATATTTGAACCTTCGGAACAGCGAGCCGACGATATTGCGGAACAGCTAGGCAAAACTTCTTTGGAACAGCAAGTCGAATCTCCCGCAGATCAACGAGTCGAAGCTGCTATGGGACAACGATCCAAAGACTCCTGTGTAAATGAATTACCGACCATTTAATTTAATGAGAACCAGTCTTGGAAAAGATATCCCCATCTAACAATTTTGTTAGTCGGAGGGCAGAAAATGATTCAGAAAATCACTAACTATCCTTGGGCAATCCACTTGCAGTAGTAAGTATGTATCATTGTAACCCCAATCCAACACTATATGTGATCGCATAACTAAGTTAATGAGAATTATTTCCTTTATGCAGTATACTGCATATTGCCGAAAGCTTAATTGTTCATTACGCGACCAACGAATACAAGGGTGGTTAGTTGATGTTGTTTTCGTCGCGTGTTCTTGTAGCCTTAATATGGCCGCCGTTGTTGTTGTTACTAGTGATACAATGGGTGCGGTTGTATGTTGTGACTTATATATTTGATGAAATACTCACGTTACAGACTTGACAGAAACTCAAACTTTTGGGGTATCCTAGGAGTCATTGTAGCATTTTATGAGAAATAATTTTGTTGAAAAGGGCCTAAAAGACCCCTAGTGTGACTCACATGCGTATTAAACTTGCCGATCAAAATAATCATCGTTTTGCTAATATTACCGATGATACTGTACACCTCAAATGCGTGGATTACAAGAAATTTTAAGCAAAATATTTAACAATTAAAAAGCTGTAAGTTTGGCCGGGCCGAGCTTTGAATACCCTCCAACAGTTGGAACGAATTTGGCAATTCTCAAAGAAAAGTAAAGTAAATAAATAAATAAAATAAAAACCGTTTAAAATTCTGTTAAAATCTTAAAAATACCGAATGTAGCTGTTATATTAGGGTGTATACGACGACATGGACCTGCATAGGTAACTTTTGTTATAAGCCTTTACAACATTCCAATGCGAAACTTATAAAAAAAATCAGTGAATAACAAAAAATCAGTGAAGACGTGAACCAGCACAGACAATCTTCTGTCTTAGACTGTAGTATCCATTACGAACTTCGAATACCAAATTCGAAACAATTCCGGTGAAGAATGTCGCTAAAATCATAAAAATACCGAATATCAGGAGGTACTGCTATATGGGGGCTATACGAAAACGAAGACCTGTACGAACAATTCTCTGTCTTAGGCTGTAGTATCCAATAAGAACTTTCAATAAAAAATTAAAATTATCAAAATACCGAATATGGAGAGGTACCGTTATATGGGGGCTATAGGAAGACGTGGTCCTGCACAGACAATTTTCTGCCATTACAAACTTCAAATACCAAATCTGAAACAATTCCGGGGAATAATGTCGCTTAAATCACCAAGATATCGATTATCGGAACGTACCGTTATATGGGAGCTATACCAAAACGTGGACCCACATGACAATTTCAGTACCAAAAGTCCTGCTGACATAATACATATTTGAGTAAAATTTTATCAACCTACCTCATTTTGTTCGGAAGCTAGAGTGATTTCCACAGACGGATGGACGGAGGGACGGACATCGCTAAATTGACATAGAATTTAATGCTGACCAAGAAAATATGTACTTTGTGCGGTCAAAAATGTATGTTTCAAGGTGTTACAAACGGAATGACAATCTTAATATATCTATGGTGGAGGGTATAAAGAAATGCGTAAGAGCGGGAAGTGGCCTTACCTTCCGATTCATGACGTTGTCGTGTGTTCCATGTTTGGATCTATTTTCAAAACAAAACCTTTGTCGTATAGTCTAATTTTTATCAATTTTGAGTTTATAAATCATTCTGAAACAAAAAGCAATATTCTAGTTTTTGAACCGTATTTTTAACTCCATGAATGTTTTAAAAATTAATTTAAAAAATAACTCGACAATTTGGCTTTTTTAAGTGGAAAATTCCAAAAAATGGACCTAAAATCTAGAAAGAGTGTACTTTAATATATCAGAAATGCATTTGAGGATTTTTATAACCATTTTCTTCGCAATTAATTTAAGATTTGAACTTCGCACTCAATAAACCCTTGAGATTTCCAAAATTTATAAAAATTGGGTTCCCCACATAGACTTTAATATTTTCATCATTATTTCACTTACCGCATCTGTCAAAAGCTGACCGAAATGGCAAATTAGGAATCCTTGTGTCAGCATGAGTATTAAAAATAAAACCAATTTCATTAAATTGACGAACGAAGCTCCAATTGACATCTGGAAACCTAAGAAGCACATGACCACAGCTGAGGTGGCAAAATTAACAAACAATGACAGGCCAAATAAATCATTAATACGTTCCGATAGCCTGTAAGATAAAAACAAAAATTTAGAAAAATTATAAAAGAAATCCAATGCCCGAAACTCACTCCAATAAAATACTGTGTTTGAAAACGATGTTCCGTAGAAAATCCATATCAGCAGCGCAGCTCCTCAGCCTATAATTGCTAACATCCTTAGTTATGGCCTCAAAATGCATTATCAGCTGGCCAATGAAGGCATATAAGAGTAAATCACTTGAAAACTGGGCCACCACCGAAGTATGACCGGCCCAACACTGAATACCATACAGCAGATAATATGACCAATGATTGCCCGACCAATCCCATGGAGCATACATAAAATACGGTAGGTGCTGTGCTGCATTTACATCTCCTCGTAATTCGGTGGCAATTAACCATTCAGCTATGGCTTCAAAGTTAAAGAACACCAACATTGCCAAACACATTGTCGAAAACATAATTGAAAAGAATTTCGAATATTTCAGATATTTTTGAACATTTAACTCTCGCTGAACTGCAATCGATGCATTTGGAAATATTTGATTCATATCCCTGGCATAAGTGGTCAGATGCGATTTCTTTTGCATGATAATGCATGTTTTAAAACTTCCCAGGGCCACAAAACCAATGTAGGATAAAGCCATAATCATTTCGAGAAATTCATGATGACCATTCACTGATTCTATGACAAAAATAAATTCTCCGAGTAGCACCAAGTTTAAATTTACGAAATTTAGCCAAAAAATCATATCGAATATGAGTTTCTTAAGAGGTTTTGTATTAGGTTTTTCGTAGGCTACGAGACCAATGGTGGCATTCAATGCATTGGCATAACTTAGGAAATCTTCGAAACTGATTAATTTAGACATTTTCCATGGAAGTGAAGTTTACAACTGAAGAAATGTTTGGAAATAGATATAATCAAGTATTCTGGGGGAATAAAACTTATTTCTATTGTCTATCATAAAAAAGTTTTTGAACAATTGTCACGTGTTTCATGATAGTTTTTTTATGGGGCATTTTTAAATGCTAACTCTAACTCATAAAAATTGGAAATTACAACAATTTTTTTTTTCAAACTTTAAATTTGAATACCTAATAAAGGAGTAAAAACGGAGTTATATCCGGCAAGACAGAAGTTTTTATACCCTCCTCTATAATATGATATAATAAGTTCAAACATTTAATCGGCAAGGAAAGTTTCAAGAAGATATACAGAAAATCCGGAGGTACTGTAATATGTGGTCTATAGCAAATACATAACCCATAAAGAGTCTTTGAGGCCTAATGAGAACATGAACCACCAAGTTGTAGGTGATTTAGTCGGAAAGCTGAACCCTATAAAAAACCCGAAAACGGGAGTTACAGTTATCTGGGAATATACTTCAAGGTTTACCTTTATATCCTCCACCATACAATGGAAGGTTTATTATATTTGTCATTCCATACAGGGTGAAATAAAAAAATGCAACAAAGTCATCGCCATAATTTTAACGTTTTTATACCCTCCCCATTGTATGGAGGATATATTAAGTTTTTCATTCCGTTTTTAACACCTCGAAATACACACTTTAGACCCCACAATTTATACATATTCTTGATCAGCATACAATTCTATGTCGATTTAGCGATGTCTGTCCGTCGGTGGAAATCACTCTAGCTTCCGAACGAAATGAAGTAGGTTGATAACATTTTACTCAAATGTGTATTATGTCTGCAGGACTTTTGGTATTGAAAATGGGCCATGTACGTGGACCTACATATAACGGTACCACCCGATATTCGCTATTTTGATGATTTAAGCGACATTTTTTACCGGAATTGTTTCAGATTTGGTATTTGAAGTTCATAATGGATACTACATCCCAAGACAGAAAATTAACCATGTAGGTCCACGTCTTCGTATAGCCTCATATAACGGACCTCCCGATATTGTGTATTTTGATGATTTTAGAGACATTATTTACGGGAACTATTTCAAATTTAGTATTTGAATACTACAGCCTATGACAGAACATTGTTTGTGCAGGTCCACGTCTTCGAATAGCCCCCATATAACAGTACCCCCCGATATTCGGTATTTTGAAGATTTTAGCGAATTTATTCACCGGAATTGTTTCAAATTTGTTATTGGAAGTTCATAATGGATACTACAGCCTACACCAGAAAATTGTCTGTGCAGGTCCACGTCTTCGTATAGCCCCAATATAACGGTACCCCCGATATTCGGTATTTTGATGATTTTAGCGAAGTTATTTACCGAAACTATTTCAAATTTGGTATTTGAATTTCGTAAGGAATTCTACAGCCTATGACAGAAAATTGTTTGTGCAGATCCACGTCTTCGTATAGCCCCATTAACCGGTACCTCCCGATATTCGGTATTTTGATGATTTTAGCGACATTATTTACCGGAACTGTTTCAAATTTGGTATTTTAAGTTCGTAATAGATACTACAGCACAAAACAGAAAATGGGTCATGTAGGTCTACGTCTTCGTATAGCCCCCATATAACGGTACCTCCTGATATGCGGTATTTTTATGATTTTGGCTACATTATTTACCAGAATTGTTTCAATTTTAGTATTTGAAGTTCGTAATGGATACTACATTCTAAAACAGAAAATGAGCCATGTAGGACCACGTCTTCGTATAGCCCCTAATATACGGCTACATTCGATATTTTTAAGATTTTAACAAAATTTTTAACGGATTTTATTTTTTGAAAATTGCTAAATGTGTACCAAATGGTGGAGAGTATTCAAAGTTCGGCACGCCCGAACTATATTTTTTTAAATTATTTAAATGTTATTGAATGAAAGCAAAAATTGTCGGGAAGAGCATCAAATGTTGGAATAATCCTAGATTTGTTCAAATTGGCCACCTTTGGCACGAATTATGACCTTTAAACGCCCCTCAAATGTTGCTCTGCGGTTTTTTGGCCCATTCCCGCCGAATGATCGACACTTTGGTATTTTTTAGTGCCAACCTTGTTTTCCAAAATACTCAGGACACAATAGTCCAACAGATTGGGATCCGTAGTTTTTGGTGGCCATTGTGCGCTGGAAATGAAGCGAGGAACCTCATTTTATAACCATTCTTGGGTGGCGCGTGCTGAATGCGATCCTGCTGAGTCCTGTTGGAATGTCCAAGGTCTGCGGCCAAAATGTTTGGGTACCGAAGGCTTTAATACACCCTCCAGAATATTTTTGCGATAATATTCGGCATTTATGATGATGCCACGGTCGATTAATACGAGCAGAGAGCGACCTTCGGTTGTTATGGTGGCCCACACCATCACAATGGCCGGAGCTTAAGTTCTGATGGTCAACCGAAGGTGCAGATTTTCCGCTGACCTCTTTGGCAAGTAAACACGATCATTTTGTTTGTTTACAAACTGCTGGACAACGAATGTTTTCTCATCGGAGAAAACCAAAATCAAATTCGACAGTTCACCACTTTCGGCCAAGCGAAGCAACTCTTTAGTTTTGTTGAGTCTATTTTCTTTCTGTTGCGGTGTAAGTTCTTGCACTTTTTGAATTTCAAGGGCTTTACCCCGAGCTCATTTTTCAATATTTGCCGAATGGAATATTTCGATATGTTCAGCCCACGAGCTATTTTTCGACCACTGCGGGTTTCGATCAAGTCACTTATTTACTTTTCGAACCATTTCTGTTGATGTTGCTGTTTTCTTCCGTCCACTTCCTTGACGTCGGGCTACGCTACTTGTGGTTTTCCAGCCAAATATAAAGAAATCACACTATCACGCTTGAATTCCATCACGAATAACGTTTTTTTCTGGAAAATTCTCACCAAAATGCTTTTGTGCGCTTGCAAACAATATAGTGAGCTGTCACTGGAATAATTTTAACAGCTGTCGGACTAGTAGCTTAAAAATGACAGCATATCACCCTGTATATTAAAAAAGCAAATGCCCGCTAATTCATATGCGGAATATGGAATTTATGTTAGGAGAATTTTATAAAGACTGGCCTCCAGCTCGCCTACAAAGACGGGCCAAAGTTTATTAATATCATGTTATAAATTAAACGTCTGTTTTCAATGAACATTAATTTTAGATGTCAAGCCATATCACTTTCCCAAATATCAAATTTAATACCATTCAGTACTCGTTTAAAATGTATTTCTAAATCGACCTTCATATATCAATCCTACAGCACAAGAAGTGATCCAACTATCAAATTTTAGATTTCCAGCTCTATTTCCACCATAAATACCAAATTTAGAACTATTTAGTGCTTTTCGTACTTTTTGGTACGATTTTCTAAGACAACTCTCAAACCTGATTCCAAATTTCACATTTCAAGCACTTATGCAATATTTAGTATCATTTAGTATTTTTCGTATAAGTGTAGTACGAATTCCTAAAACCATCTTCTTATATCAACTTTATTTCCCTGACTTGATTCTCATAAAAAGTTTTAAGTTTTTGTCTCTTGTGAATCTAGTGAATTTTACTACTTTTATTTTATTTCCAACACAACATCAAAGACTCTCACTCCAAATGTCAGATTCCCAGCTCTATTCCTTCCCCAACCAAAATCAAAGTTAATACCCATTTCGCGTGGGCATTGATTAATTAGTCACATGGATCTTTTCGGTCCCGTAGGTAACTATTTCCAAAATCACTTCATATTTCAACCCAATACACCAATATTGACTACAATTCAAATTTTAGTACCATTTAGTACCTTTCGCACATAGCCGGTACGTATTTCCAAAACCACCTCCATATCTCAACACAACATATCAATTCCGACCCATTTAGAAATCTACGTAGAATCAGTACTGAGTTTTGAACCATTTATTGCCTTTTGTACTAATTGTACCAAACTTAGTAAACATAAGTACGAACTTCCCAAACCCACATAGCTTAATCTGCCATTCCTAATCTCCAAAATACCTTCATACCTCAATCATGCAATCCAATAGATTTCTTATTTTCACATTTTAGAATTCCAGCTCGGTTCACCACAATTCATATTTGTATCAAATTTTGTACCATTTAGTACACATATATTTACAAATTTCCACAACAACCTGCATCATGTTATCCAAAAAAAAATTTGTTTCCTAATTTCAAGATTCCAGCCCTATCGGCTCACCCAAACCCAAATTGTACCAAATTTATTACCAACAGTTCCCAAATATTCCAATCCTACAATACAACAGTTATCTTATTTCAAAATTTCAGAATTCCAACTCTATTGGTTCTCTCATAATTTAAATCGTAACAAATTTAGTACCATTTAGTACACATAAGTACGAATTATTTAGTACTTTTCGTGTACATAAGTAAAAATTACTCCATATCCCAATTCCAGCTCTATCCATTCCACAAATTCAAATTGTACTAAATTTAGTACCGTTTATTACTTTTCATATACACACTTCTACAACTACAACCTTGATTACCATTCCAAGTTTTAGCTCTAACCACATGATACGAAATGGTAGCAAATGTAGTACATTTTAGTACATTTCTGGGCGTTAATGAATCGTTAAGTCAGTAAATGAGCTATATTGTTCCACGTTTAAGTATAGCCCCCATATAACGGTACCTCCATCTTATATGTTGTCTCAGGAACTGCCTTGCTACACGAACTACCGAAGGGTCTCTTAAGCCAATTCATTGACAACTCAGGCTCCCCCAAAAACGGGCTACTGTCTGTAGAGTGAAGAAGTGAGTTCCATCATATGCAGATCATTGTATGATTCTGGCGTCGAATCCTGTTGTTGGTGGCATAAGTGTGAGGCCGATTTTATCTTATTTACATACGAAGAAATGAGAACACGGCTGAAAGATTCCAGTTCGGTAATATTTAATTCCGATAAAGGTCTCAAATCCTCGAAGACACATTCGACGGCAGTTCTAGCTATCTTTGATGAATAGAAAAGGACATTGAAAACTTATTGCCCTCTTATAACAGTATAGGTCGGTCGTTGCTGCCCCAGTGTGGACTTCGAATACTGCACTATACAGTGGAAATTAACTAGACCTATAAAACAGCAAAAAAAAAAAAAAAATCTGAGAGTTTTTACTAAACTAGAGTTGTTCCGGTGGAGCAAAAAAATTTACTTCCAAAAATCAGTGAAATAATATACCAAAAAACTACAATAATATGATTAGTCTCAGTATTCGTTTGTATTTATTTTTATGCGAACAACTTTTGATACACCAAATAGATTGTTATATATGTATTTGCATAATTTTTATTTTTTTTTATTCCTTTATTTCTTCACATACATGGTTCGGAGCAAAGCGAAAAATTTATAAGACAATTGCATGAGCTATTAAAAAAGGAAAATATTTTTTTATAAAAATTAATAAAAATTCAAGAGTCTTTCTCTTACCTCAGTCATGGTTCCCCGTGAGATCAACACAAGAGTTGTCGCTCTCAGTTGGACCGGTTTTTGTGCACGTTCGGCCATAAGTATCAACATTTTTTGATATCGAACATCGGCAATGGACCAATTTTGATTGTAAACTGCATCGGCTACATTCAAACTCTGAAAGAAAAAAAATTACCAATTTGAGTCTAAAGCAAACCAGTTCGCGTATGAGATCTCTTCTGGTCATAGAAAAAGTTCTTTGAATGTCAAAATTTATGGTTTGATCTAAATCTTACTCCTTTCGAGAGTTGTCACACGCATAAGCTGGGAAAATGTTTTAGTATTTTTTGGAATTAGAAGTATTGTCGGTATATTATTATAAATAGAGTGCCTCCAAAGTATAACCAGTGACTTTAGAAGCACACTACGTTTAAGAAATGTTATAGATTTTCAAATATTTAACACAAATTTGAAACTTTTAATGGTGCCGTGATGAAGTTTATAAATTTGAGTCTCAATCCACATGCACATCTATGTTGAAATGGTATATGGTATTTAATATTCGGTTCGGACGAATATAATTTCTTGTTTTTAATGTTCAGTCGAAGATAACATATTCTAAGGAATTTCTATGTTGTCGACTAATTAATGTCAATCTATTTTTTCTTTGTGCTAATAAGTTATAATTAGAAGAAGTTTCAAAACATAATTAGCTATTTATTGTTTCCATCGAAAATTTTTTAGTTTTCTAAAAATCCTGCTGTTAGGGATTACGATAGAGGCAAATGTAAAAATAATATGAAAAATGTAGCTTGTTTATATGTTTAAACTATTAGATCTTATACAATAATATTCATTAAAAATCAGATTACGAACCCATTAGCAGTAATTATATTTTGAAAATTAAAAGTATATTAATTAACTATTTTCATATGGCAACAGAGTGTATGTATGTAGAAATCACTCTAGCTTACGAACGAAATTAAGTAGATTTGCTAAAATTTTACTCAAATGTATATTATATCTGCAGTACTTTTGGTATTGGATATGGGTCATGTAGGTCCACGTAAAGCCCCAATATAACGGTACCTCCCGATATTATGTATTTTGATGATTTTAGCGACATTATTTACCGGAATTGTTTAAAATTTGGTATTTGAAGTTCGTAATGAATACTACAGCCTATTACAGAAAATTGTGCAGGTTGCAGGTTCACGTCTTCTTATAGCACCCATATAACGGTACCTCCCTATATTTGATATTTTGATAATTGTAGCTAAATTTTTCATTGGAATTGTTTCAAATTTGGTATTTGAAGTACGTAATGCATACTGCAGTCTAAGGCAGAAAATTTTCTGTGCAGGTCCACATTTGGCATAGCCCCCATATAATAGTACCTCTTTATATTGAAGATTTTAGCCACATTATTCACTTTTTTTTTAAGTTTCGCATTTGAATATTGTTATGGCTTATGACAGAAGTTGACCATGCAGGTCCACGTCGAGTTTAGACCCTAATATAATGGCTACATTTGGTTTTTTTTAAGATTTTAACAGAATTTTTAACAGATTTTATTTTTTAAAAATTGCCAAATTCATTCCAAATGGTGGAGGGTATTCAAAGTTCGGCCCGGCCGAGCTTACAGGTTTTTTACTTGTTTACTTGTTATATAAACACATTTTTCTCAACCAGAGATCTTATGTGAATATTGAATTTTTCGACTCACAACTGCTCGTGCCTCCCCCACAAAAGTTTTTCATTTGAATTACACTTTTAACCAAAAACTTAGATTTCTGATTTTCTTGTCTTGCGCTACAAAAATATGAGGTATAACCAGATGTATAATGAGTATATTTGTTGCACATGGATTGTTTTCTATATTAAATTCCACTGCTACAATTACTATATATATTGAACTTTTAGAGACTTTCGAAATCATCCTTCCATATAGAAAATAAACTAATTGCTGTCAAGTTTTAAAATAAGATATCGACATCTCTAAAAATGGAGAAATGAAAATTAAACTTAAATTAATAAACTTCAGGGAAAATTTGAAAATGTTTTAATTAAAAAAAAACTTTTTAAGGGTCAAACATAAATGGAATTAAAAAGGGGTGAGTTCAATTTCCAATACTGTACTTATTATTTTATGCTTCTCTTTAAAAATCGCTTTAGTCCTGGGTGTAGAGTATGTCAAATAAGTTAGTTGTCCAGATAGAAGTGGTTGAATTAGTCATAAATTAAAAAAAAATCATTGAATTTTTGTGGAAATAAGGTGAGTCATGAATTGAAATAAATTTTTTAAAAAATTCAGGTTGTGGGTCTATTGGTGCTAGAAAAATTTATTTTAAATATCACATTTGTGGTTCTGTTGGTAGTTGAAAATATTCTATAAAATTATGCGTTGGTATTGATAGATATATTTTATATTGAGAAATGGTTGTTTATCGGCCTTTTTATTTGATTTATAAATAATAAGATTTTTTCGAGCTTTAGGCCATTTTCGGATTTATTTTATTGATTACAATAATATGTTCCCAATATTTCGCAATTATCAAATTGCATCTTCAGGGGCAATCTATTTTAGAAAACATAATTATTAGTATCACAGCATTTTGTTATGGGCACAATTATTTTCCAAAAAGAGATTTCTTACATTTACATAAAATTGTCAGATTTACTTAACAGCTAATGTAGTTTTTACTACCATTGTCTGGTGTTATTATTGCACTGATTATTTCTACGTATTGCACGATCTCTTCTTTGTCAAGTGTCGATAACAATAAGCTGCATTATCGGTGTCGCTTTTGTAATTGATCTTTTTGTTTGTTGGTATGTTATTTATATGCAGCATCTCCAATGTTAACCTTCTGTTGTAGTTGTTCTCCGCCTGTAATACTCGTATTTTGTCAAAGTTTGGTATGTGGTTGTTAAGTTTACAGTGTTCCGCAAGTGCTGTTTTTTGAATATTGTTTTGGCTCCTTAATTTAATGTCTGATTTATGTCCCGATATTCTAGTTTTTAATTTGTTTTTTGTGGTACCAACATATATTTTTCCACATTTTTCGTCTTTTGTTCCATCACATTCAATGCTATATATTACATTGTGTCTCTCACTTAACGGAATTCTACTTTTGGTATTAGTAAATAAACTTTTTAGTGTATTGTTTGTCCGTGTTGCTATTTGCAGTTTATCCTTGTCATATAAATCGGAATTTTGGAATCTCTCAGATAATCCAGGAATATAAATCATTGATTTGTAATATTTTTCTTGAGATTTGTCCTTAGATTTCGGTATATTATATTCATTTATTAATTTTTCAATTAATAATTTTGGAAAACAGTTTTTGGACAGTATTTTTTGTATTTTGTTTTTATTAGTTTCGTGGAATTTATGGTCGCTAATATTCAATATTCTGTTTATAAGATTCCTACCTGTGTTAATAATCATTTGTTTTGGATGTTTCGAGTGGAAATTTAATATGCGACTCGATGCCGTCGGTTTTTTGATACCAGTTCATTTCTATTTTATTGTCCTTTCTCATTACAAGTGTGTCCAGATATGGGATGGAACCATTATGCTCCTTTTCAATGGTAAATTTAATATTTTTGTTGAAATTATTGAAAGTCGTCAATGTTTCTTGTATTGCATTTTCCCCAACAATCATAAATAAATCGTCTACATACTTTGTTAATATCACAGGTTTCGTCTTAAGTTTTTCCATGCAGGTGTCAAGTAGTTTCTCCATCACTATATCAGCTACAATCGGAGAAGCTGGTGAACCCATAGGTAGTCCTTTCTTTTGTTTGTATATTCTGCCCTCATATTGAAAATATCGATTATCTTTAATACAAAACTTTAGAATACTTAAAAATAAGCTCTATGACATATTGGTGTATTCCTCAATTTCGTTCCATCTTTTCTCTATTATTTCTAGTCCCAGGTCCACAGGTATACTTGGAAAAAGTGACACAACATCAAATGAGACCATCTGCTCTTCGTCTTTAATCGTCAAGTTTTTAATCTTATCTCTAAATTGCATCGAGTCACTTACATTGTATTTGGAGTTTTTGGTCAGATTTTTTAGAATATTTACCACATATTTGCATAATTGTATTGAAGGTGAGTTAACCGATGAGCATATAGGTCTCAAGGGGAAATTTTCTTTATGAATTTTGGGTAGTCCGTATAGTCTTGGTGCTATAGCCACGTCAGTTTTCAGACATTTTTTCTCTGCCGTCGATATTATATTGTTTTTAAACAATTCTTCCACGAGTTCATTGTTTTTCTTGGACAAGTTAGATGTGGGGTCTTTAATTAATCGTTGGTAAGTCATCATGTCACCTAATATCTCATTCATTCTTTGTTGATACAAAAACTCCAAATACAATGTAAGTGACTCGATGCAATTTAGAGATAAGATTAAAACTTGACGATTAAAGACGAAGAGCAGATGGTCTCATTTGATGTTGTGTCACTTTTTCCAAGTATACCTGTGGACCTGGGACTAGAAATAATAGAGAAAAGATGGAACGAAATTGAGGAATACACCAATATGTCAAAGAGCTTATTTTTAAGTATTCTAAAGTTTTGTATTAAAGATAATCGATATTTTCAATATGAGGGCAGAATATACAAACAAAAGAAAGGACTACCTATGGGTTCACCAGCTTCTCCGATTGTAGCTGATATAGTGATGGAGAAACTACTTGACACCTGCATGGAAAAACTTAAGACGAAACCTGTGATATTAACAAAGTATGTAGACGATTTATTTATGATTGTTGGGGAAAATGCAATACAAGAAACATTGACGACTTTCAATAATTTCAACAAAAATATTAAATTTACCATTGAAAAGGAGCATAATGGTTCCATCCCATATCTGGACACACTTGTAATGAGAAAGGACAATAAAATAGAAATGAACTGGTATCAAAAACCGACGGCATCGAGTCGCATATTAAATTTCCACTCGAAACATCCAAAACAAATGATTATTAACACAGGTAGGAATCTTATAAACAGAATATTGAATATTAGCGACCATAAATTCCACGAAACTAATAAAAACAAAATACAAAAAATACTGTCCAAAAACTGTTTTCCAAAATTATTAATTGAAAAATTAATAAATGAATATAATATACCGAAATCTAAGGACAAATCTCAAGAAAAATATTACAAATCAATGATTTATATTCCTGGATTATCTGAGAGATTCCAAAATTCCGATTTATATGACAAGGATAAACTGCAAATAGCAACACGGACAAACAATACACTAAAAAGTTTATTTACTAATACCAAAAGTAGAATTCCGTTAAGTGAGAGACACAATGTAATATATAGCATTGAATGTGATGGAACAAAAGACGAAAAATGTGGAAAAATATATGTTGGTACCACAAAAAACAAATTAAAAACTAGAATATCGGGACATAAATCAGACATTAAATTAAGGAGCCAAAACAATATTCAAAAAACAGCACTTGCGGAACACTGTAAACTTAACAACCACATACCAAACTTTGACAAAATACGAGTATTACAGGCGGAGAACAACTACAACAGAAGGTTAACATTGGAGATGCTGCATATAAATAACATACCAACAAACAAAAAGATCAATTACAAAAGCGACACCGATAATGCAGCTTATTGTTATCGACACTTGACAAAGAAGAGATCGTGCAATACGTAGAAATAATCAGTGCAATAATAACACCAGACAATGGTAGTAAAAACTACATTAGCTGTTAAGTAAATCTGACAATTTTATGTAAATGTAAGAAATCTCTTTTTTGGAAAATAATTGTGCCCATAACAAAATGCTGTGATACTAATAATTATGTTTTCTAAAATAGATTGCCCCTGAAGATGCAATTTGATAATTGCGAAATATTGGGAACATATTATTGTAATCAATAAAATAAATCCGAAAATGGCCTAAAGCTCGAAAAAATCTTATTATTTATAAAAAAAAAAAGATATTTTATATTCAACCTCCACCTTTTATATTTTGCGGCGTGCCCAAAATTTTAATTCTTATGTGCTATAAAAAGAAAACAAAACACGTCTTATGAAAAAATTGATTTTTTTTGTTGAGTTGTAATTAATTTATCAATTACAATTTCAGAATTTGTTCTCTAAAACACATTTTAAAAGAGCTTATTTGTAAACAATTAAAAAAGCAATAAGTTCGAAGTTAAAATACCAATATCAATACCCTTCACAATCTGGAGAAAAAACATTTTTAAATAAAAGAATCTGAACTCAAACTGCAAATACCAGTGAGAAAGGTTGAAGAATGCAATTAAAGTTTTAAAACATAATAAAATGGTTGGAACCGTTATATAGGATCCATACCAACCGAGAACAACTTCCGACAGCAAGGATTGTTATCTAGTATAAAATACCGAATTCGAAATAATACGGAAAAATACTGCTAGGATCGTCAAAATATCGGTGGGTACAGTAATATGGATAACATGGACCAATATGAACAAAGTTTTGACACCGGTTGTACAACCCATTATGAACTTCAAATACCGAATTACAGTAAAAATACCGAACAACTGTAGTAAAGGGTTCTAGCTCCGGTGGCAGAACATTGTATATATATATAGCAGGACTAGCCAACCACTACCAAAACAAAAGCTTTGATTGTGTTTGTTTCATAGGGTGTGGAATTGGGTGTGTTGGCGGTGGTGGTGTGTTGGCGAGCGCTGATATAGGACGACATTTTTATACCTTCAGACTAGAGGGAGATGAAAAAACTGCAACCAACTCCAGACTGCTGTCATTTCTAAGCCACTCGTCCGATAGCTGTTAAAATTATTCCAGTGACAGCTCATTATATTGTTTACAAGCGCACAAAAGCATTTTGGTGAGATTTTTCCAGAAAAAAAGTTATTCGTGATGGCATTCACGAATTTCTTTATATTTGGCTGGAAAACCACAAGTGGCTATTTTCAGAGCACTCCAGCATTTAAATGTGAATAATTTGTTGTGTCTCGTGCCATCGCTTGTTACATGATACTTGTAGCGTAGCGCGACGTCAAGGAAGTGGTCGGAAGAAACAGCAACATCAGCAGAAATGGTTCGAAAAGTAAAGAAGCGACTTGATCGAAAATCGCGTCGCAATGGCCAAAAAATGGCTCGTGAGTTGAACATATCGCAATATTCCATTCGGCAAATATTGAAAGATGAGATCGGGGTAAAGCATCTAAAAAGTGCAAGAGCTTACACCGCAACAGAAAGAAAATAGACTCAAAAGAGGTAAAGAGTTGCTTCGCTTGGCCGAAAGTGGTGAACTGCCGAATTTGGTTTTCTCCGATGAGAAAACATTCGTTGTCCAGCAGTTTGTAAGAAAACAAAATGACCGTGTTTACTTGCCAAAGAGGTTAGCTGAAAATGTGCACCTTCGGTTGGCCACCAGAAATCAAGCGCCTGCCATAAGAGCCGATGTTCGGTCATTTACATGACATCATAAAAATACCGAGTGTAGCTATTAAATAAGAGTCTATACGATGACATGAGTCTGCATAGGTAACATTTGTCATAAGCTATTAAAATATTCAAATGCGAAACTTAAAAAATCGGTTATAATGTAGATAAAATCAAAATACCGAATATTGGGAGGTACCGTTATATGGGGGCTATACGAAGACGTGGACTTACACACACAATTTTCAGTTATAGACTTTAGTATCCATTACGAACTTCAAATACCAAATTTGAAACAATTCTGGTGACAAATGGCCCTAAAATCATTAAAATACAGAATATCGGGAGATACCGTTATATGAGGGCTTTACGAAGAGGTAGACCTGCACAGATAATTTTCTGTTTTAGGCTGTAGTTTCCATAACGAACTTTAAATACCCAATTTGAAACAATTCCGGTGAATAAATTCGCTAAAATCATCAAAATACCTAATATCGGGAGGTACCGTTATACGGGGGCTATACGAAGACGTGGACCTGCACAGACAATTTTCTGTCATAGGCTGTAGTATCCATTACGTACTACAAATACCAAAATTTGAAAATATTCCGGTGAATAATGTCGCTAAAATCATCAAAATACCGAATATCGGGAGGTACCGTTATATGGGGGCTATACCAAAACGTGGACCTACATGGCCCATTTTCAATACCAAAAGCCCTGCAAACATTATAAACATTTGAGCAAAATTTTATCAATCTACTTCAATTCGTTCGGAAGCTAGAGTGATTCCACAGACGGACAGACGGATAGACGAACGGACATCGCTAAATCGACATAGAATTTTATGCTGATCGAGAATATGTGGGGTGGGGTCTAAATTGTTTATTTCGAGGTGTTACAAATGGAATGACAAATTTAATATACCTTCCATACTATGATGAAGGGTATAATAAAAGGATTCTAAAGGAATCTTAATCCTAAATTTCAAAAAAAATTAAAGAGGGATAAACTTGAAGAAAACTTTTAATATAGCGATACACGTGTTTTCTATTTTTAGCTCCACTGTCATAATCTGCTGGATTTTTCTTGTAATTATAGAAAACATTGAATTTTATTGTACAGTGTTACTGAAGCGTAGCGTGGCAGCTCGGCTTTTTCGAAATAATTTTTAAAGGCTTTTAGCAAAGTTGGTTTTTTTTAAAATAATTTTTAATATTTTTTACCAAAGTGGATTTTTGGAAATAATTTTTTAAAGACCTTCAGCAAAGTGCATATTTTAAAAATATTTTTTTTTAAGTCCCAGCTTTACTGAAGTTCCCCGGAGCTAAAGTGTGTATTTTACTCAGTTATTTCTTAAAGTAACTCGGATACTTAACTAACCGCATCCATTTACATTTGGCTGTAGTGACAAATCAAATAGACTTGAGCTGTCGATGAGAAAAGGAAAAGAAACAATTTAACGAGAGTATCCGGCTCCACACCAATAGTCATTTGAAAGCCGACAAAGCAAATAACAAACGAAGAAGCTGAGAAGTTCAGCAGCAGCGGTAAACTGAAGACGCTGGCCAACTGTTCACTTAAGCTGGAAGCAGGAGTAGATGATTTTTTCCAAAATAAAGATTGTCAATAAATCAAAAAACTTACTCCAACAGACATTTATGGTAGACAATAATGTCCTTCAGAAATGCCATATCCTTTGAAAGACCCACCTGCCTATTTTTGGCTTTGTCAATTTTTACCTTATAATTTGTTACAACATGCGAGATATTATGAAAATGCATTATAATCTGGGTGACAAATCCACACAAGAGTATGTCACTGGCAATTTGTCCTGCCGCCGAGGTGTAGCCCGCAAAGGCATGCATGAAATACAATAGGTAATAGGACCAATGATCCTGCCAATCCCACCAGTTGTAGGTGTAATAGGGAAACTGTTGTCCCACAATACGAGTTTCCAGCAATTTTTCATACAGCACATATTGGGTTATGGCGTACAGGTTATAGGTCCAAATCAATATCATATAGAGTAGGGCAAAGAAGATGGTCACCCTACTGTATTGCCTTAAATAACTCGCAAGATTGCAACTTTTTTGTAATTTCACTTCTTGTGGAAAATTGAGACGAGACGTTTTACAAATTCACTTAGAATTGGTTTCTTTAGGAAAACGAAAAACATTTTCGACTCCCCGACAATTACAAAGCCGATGTAGGATAGGCACATTATGGCCTCAAGGATATTTTCGCCACGCACAAATGCCACGGCCACGTAGACCATTTCCATGGAGAGCAGATAATTTAAATTGATCACTCCCGAATAGAATATCAAATTTGCCGCAAAAGATTTGGATTTTTTCACTTCCACACCCGGTTCATTGTAGGGTTCTACGCCAATGGTGGTGTAGAAAAACCGCGACATCTTGAAAAAATCATCGAATTTTGCGGCGTTGCTCATTGTCCTTAGCAAAACTACTATGAATGAGAAACTAACTTCTTCAACTGTTGTAATTTTTTTGTTTGCACCGTTTTTAATGATTTTATTAATTTATGATTTTTCAGAAGGACATTCCAATTATTTTGGTTTCAATTGCTGTCTGTGTTTCAATAACCTCGATGTCCTTATAATAGTCATAATTATATGTTTGTTTGTTTTTTTTTTTTTTGGTATTCATACAACACCCTCCATAAAGCTTTTATTACTAGGATTTGGTTTTTTTTTTTAAATATTGAGTTTGAGTTCTTTTGTTGACAGTTTAAGGTATCCTTAATGGGCGTTAAAAATTCAACATTGAAAATATTATTTAAGCAATTACATGTTTTTTTAGAGGGAGAGTTTCATTTCTTTAGACGTACTATCTGTTATAAATTTAAAATATTTTCATTTAGAAACAAACTATATAATAGGGTGATCCGAAATAAAAAGTCAATAAAAGCTCTCTCTTCTACAATTTTTTTTTAATAATAACAGAAAAAATTCTAGCAGATTATGAAAGCAGAAATAAAAACGTTTTAAACTCGGCCGGGCCGAACTTTGAATACCCTTCAACATTTGGAACGAATTTGGCAATTTTCAAAAATAAAAAAAAAAAAATAAATAAAATCCGTTGAGATCTTAAATATACTTAATGCAGCCGCATGTATACGACGACGTGAACCCGAATATCGCAAGGTACTGTTATATGGGGTTATACGCAGACGTGAACCTGCACAGACAATTTTCTGTCTTGGGCTTTAGTATCCATTACGAACTTCAAGTACCTAATTTGAAACTATTCCATTTAAAACCATAATGTCGCTAAAATCATCAACATATCGAATATCGGAAGGTGCCGTTATATGAAGACGTGGACATGCACAGACAATATTCTGTCCTAGGCTGTAGTAACCATTACGATCTTCAAATACCATATTTGAAACATTTCCGGTGAATAATGTGGCTCAAATCATCAAAATACCGAAAATAGGGAGGTACCGTTATATGGGGGCTAAACGAAGACGTGGACCTGCACAGAAAATCTTCTGCCTTAGACTGTAATTCCCATTAGAACTCTAATACCAAATTTGAAACAATTCCGGTGAATAACATCGCTTAAATCATCTAAATACCGAAAATAGGGAGGTACTGATATATGGGGCCTATACGAAGACCTGGACCTACATAGATAATTTTCTGTCATAGGCTGTAGTATCCATTGCGAACTTCAAATACCAAATTTGAAACAATTCCGTTTAATAATATCGCTAAAATCATCAAAATACCGAATATAGGGAGGTACTGATATATGGTGACTATACGAAGACGTGGACCTGCACAGACAATTTTTTGTCATAGGCTGCAGTATCCATTGCGAACTTTAAATACCATATTTGAAACATTGCCGGTGAATAATGTCGCTCAAATCACAAAAATACCGAAAATAGAGAGTTGCCATTATATGCGACTATACCAAACGTGGACCTACATGGCACATTTTCAATACCAAAAGTCCTCCAGACATAATATACATTTGAGTAAAATTTTATCAACCTACTTCATTTCTTTCGGAAGCTAGAGTGATTTCCACAGATCGACATAGAATGTTATGCTGATCAAGAATAAAATGTCTAATATTTCGAGGTGTTACTGAATATATAAAATACCCTTCATACAATGGTGGAGGGTATAATAACATATCCAAAACTATCTACATGTCTCCATCATAGACACAAAAATCGTTCCAAAATTAGAACCATTTAATTATTTTCGAGAAATTATTGTACGCATTTACCCACAGTGACATTCATATCAGATTTCGGGATTTCAGCACTATGCCTTCACTCAATAAGAAAGTAAGTACTGCGTAGTACTTTTCGTGCAAATATAGTACTCATATACGAAATCTCCTCCGAATTTCGAGATTCCAGTTCTATCCTTTCACCTAATACCGAATTTGGTACCACTGAGTACTTTTCAAACTATTATAGTACACGTTTTTAAAACCACTTACGGATCTTAATTCCAGATACCAACAGAGGACTAAATACAAATTTTTAGAATTCTATCCCTGCACCCAATATCAAATATAGTGCCATTAATGTTATTCGAACAATATAGCAGACATTTTCAAAACCACCACAATATCAGAAACAAACAGAGACCTCAATATCAATTTTTAGGATTTCAGTCTCATTCATTAACCTAATACCAAATTTAGTACTATTAGTACTTTTGGTACAAATATAGTACACATTTCTCTAGCTACCTTAACATCAAATTTCAAGACTTCAGCTCTATTCCTTCACCTAGTACCAAATTTAGTACTGTTTGAAAAAATTCCAAAACCACCTTCATATCCCGATCCCACATACCAACAGAGACCTGATTTCGGATTCCAGCTTTACCCCTTCACCCAATACCCAATTTAGTGCCGCTTAGTACTTTTCGTACAAATATAGTACACGTATCCAATAGAAGAAACCAACAGTGATCTGAATATAAATTTAAGAATTTCAGGTCTATTCTACCATTAAATACCGAATTTAGTACAATTTGGGGTTTTCCGAACAATTACAGGGTGAGATGAAAAAACTGCAACGAACTTCAGACTGCCGTCAATTCTAAGCCACTCGTCCGGCAGCTGTTAAAATTATCCAGGGACAGCTCATTACACGGTTTACAAGCGTTCAAAAGCATTTTGGTGAGAATTTTCAAGAAAAAAAGTTATTCGTGAGGGAATTCAAGCGTGATAGTGTGATTTCTTTATATTTGGCTGGAAAGCCACAGGCGGCTATCGTTAGTTCACTCCAGCATTTTAATATGAATAAATCTTTTGTGTCTTGTACCATCGCTCATTGCCGTGATACTGGTAGCGTAGCCCGACGTCAAGGAAGTGAACAGAAGAAAACAGCAACATCAGCAGAAATGGTTCGAAAAGTAAAGAAGCGACTTGATCGAAACCCGTGTCACAGTGGCCGAAAAATGACTCGTGAGCTGAACATATCGGAATATTCCATTCGGAAAATATTGAAAAATGAGCTCGGGGTAAAGCCATTGAAATTCCAAAAAGTGCAAGAACTTCACAACAACGGAGAGAAAATAGACTCAAAAGAGCTAAAACATTGCTTCGCTTGGCCGAAAGTGGTAAACTACTGAATTTAGTTTTCTCCGATGAGAAAACATTCGTTGTCCGGCAGTTTGGAAACAAACAAAATGACCGTGTTTACTTGCAAAAGAGGTCAGTTAAAAATGTGCACCTTCGGTTGGCCACCAGAGCTCAAGCGCCGGCTATGGTGATGGTGTGAGCCGCCATAACAGCCGTTGGTCGCTCTCCGCTCGTGTTAATCGACCGTGGCATCAGAATAAATGCCGAATATTATCTCGAAAATATTCTGGGGCACGGAAGCAAGAATGGTTACAAAATGAGGTTCCTCACTTCATTTCCAGCGTACAATGGCCGCCAAAATCTCCGGATACCAATCCGTTGGACTATTGTGTCTGGAATATTTTGGAAGGCAAAGTTTTCACTAAAAAATTCCAAAGTGTCGATCACCTCAAGCAAACGCTTCGCCGGGAATGGGCCGAAAAACCGCAGATCAACATTCGGGCAGCGTGTGACGGTTTCATTGGCCGTTTGAAGGCCATAATTCTTGCCAAAGGTGACCAATTTGAACTAATCTTAACTTATTCTAAAATATGATGCTATTTCCGAAATTTTTTGCTTTCATTCAATGAAATTAAACAAAATGTAAAAATTATGGCATTTGACTTTGTTGCTGTTTTTAATCTCATCCTGTAGATGACATCTCGAAATTTTACTCATGGACTTTTTTGGGATTTTCTGTGCTTGTGGATATTTTAAAGTATTCTCAAAATTCTTAAGAATATTTTTCCAAGGATTTTTTACTATCGTGGCTATGAAAAATTATTTCCCAAGGACATTATATGATCCTGGATTTTTCATATCATTTCTTTTGACTTACCGCATCAATTAACATCTGACTGTAATGGCAAATCAAATAGACCTGGGCTGTCGATGAGAAAAGGAACAAAAACAATTTGATGAGGGCATCCGGTTCCACACCAATGGTCATTTGAAAGCCCACAAAGCAAATGACAAACGAAGATGCTGAGAAGTTCAAGAGCAGCGGTAGACTGAAGACACTATTCAATTGTTCACTCAACCTGAATGAAAGAATACAGATCCAAATTATATAGAATTCCAATAAAAAATCAGAAAACCTACTCCAGTAAGCAATTATGATATTCAATTATGTCCTTTAGAAATGTAATGTCCTGCGAACGTCCCAGCTGCTTATTTTTGGCTTCATCCACTTTCACCTTGTAGTTCGTCAAGACATGTGAAATATAATGGAAATGCATTATTATTGGGTGGCAAATCCGCACAACATTATGTCGCTGGCAATTTGTCCCGTAGCCGAGGTATAGCCAGCAAAGGCATGTATAAAATACAATAGATAGTAGGTCCAATGATCATGCCAATCCCACCAGGCATATGTGTAATAGGGTAGCTGTTGTCCCACAACCCGACTTCCCAGCCATTTTTCATAGAGCAAATATTGAGTCATGGCATAGAGGTTATAGGTCCAAATCAATATCATATAGAGTAGGGCAAAGCCAATTGTCACTCTGCTGGATTGCCGCAAATAACTCGAAAGATTGTAGGTTTGTTGTAGTTCGAATTCTTGGGGAAATATTTCCACTAGTCGTTTGACAAATTTACTTAGAATGGGTTTCTTGCGAAAAACGAAAAACATTTTCGATTCTCCGACAATCACGAAACCGATATAGGATAGACACATTATGGCCTCGAGAATATTTTCGCCACGTATAAATGCCACGGCCACGTAGACTATTTCCATGATGAGAACATAGTTCAGATTTATGACTCCCGAATAGAATATGAAATTTTCTGCAAAAGATTTGGATTTCTTCACTTCAACTCCTGGCTCATCGTAGGGCTCGATGCCAATGGTTCTGTAGAAAAAACTGGCCAACTTGAAAAAATCATCAAATGTTGCGGCCTTTTTCATTTTTAATTTTTTTTTTTACGAAATAATGGCCCGGCGCCTAGCTCTTGCCACTGAAAAACTAACTCATGTGGACTGTTGTAAACTTGATTTTATAGCCACTTTTTCTTTAATGGCTTTATTTATTAATTTATATTTCTTAAAAAGGACATAACCTTCTTTTGGCTTACAATTCCTGTCTGCCTTTCTGAAAACCACAAATGCCTTGATAATAGCCATAATTATATGTTTACGTGCTTGGGCTGGCATCAAGAGGTCTATTATTATTCCTTTCTTTACGTTTCAGATAATTTTTGATATTTAAGTTTTTTTCATTTGTGTTTTGTGAAATGTAATATTTGTTTTGTTAATGGGCGTTAAAAAATCAACGAACGTTCAATTATTATTCAAATGCGAACACGCATTCATATTGGAGGGTAGTGGTTTTTTTTAGACATATACTACTATTTTACAATAGGATGACTCAAAGGAAATTGTCCATGACGACATTAGAGTGGATGTCTACATATACTTCCATACCCATTGGGTGGAAACCTATTTTGTATGGCTAGGGCAGACGTGAATTTATTAAAACAATTTTAAAGCGTTTATTTTTAAATCCATGACCATCTAACGCTAGATTTCAGGTATATATATTCTCAAAGCCATGGCCATCTAGGCGTGGATTTTTACAAAAATATTTTCAAAGCCATGACCATCTAGGCGTGGATTTTTAAAAACATATTTTCAAAGCCATGGCCACCTAGGCGTGGATTTTTAAACAAATATTTTCAAAGCCATGGCCATCTAGGCGTTGATTTTTAACAAAAATATTTCTAAAGCCATGGCCATCTAGGCGTGGATTTTTAAAAATATGTTCAAAGCAATGGCCTCCTTGGCGTGGATTTTTAAAAATATTTTCAAAGCCATGGCCTTCTAGGAGTGGATTTTTAAATAAATATTTTCAAAGCCATGGCCATCTAGGCGTGGATTTCTAAAAAAATATTAAAATATTAAAAAAATATGGCCATCTAGGCGTGGATTTTTTAAAAATATTTTCAAAGCCATGGCCATCTAGGCGTGGATTTTTTAAAAATATACTTTCAAAGCCATGGCCATCTAGGCGTGGATTTTTAAAATATATTTTCAAAGCCATGGCCATCTAGGCGTGGATTTTTAAAAAATATTAAAATATTAAAAAAATATGGCCATCTAGGCGTGGATTTTTAAAAATATTTTCAAAGCCATGGCCATCTAGGCGTGGATTTTTAAAAATATATTTTCAAAGCCATGGCCATCTAGGCGTGAATTTTTAAAAATATTTTCAAAGCCATGGCCATTTGGAGTGGATTTTTAAACAAATATTTTCAAAGCCATGGCCATCTAGGCGTGGATTTTTAAAAACAAATATTTTCAAAGCAATGGCCATCTAGGCGTGGATTTTTAAAAACAAATATTTTCAAAGCAATGGCCATCTAGGCGTGGATTTTTAAAAACAAATATTTTCAAAGCAATGGCCATCTAGGCGTGGATTTTTAAAAACAAATATTTTCAAAGCAATGGCCATCTAGGCGTGGATTTTTAAAAACAAATATTTTCAAAGCAATGGCCATCTAGGCGTGGATTTTTAAAAACAAAGCCATGGCCATCTAGGCGTGGATTTTAAAAAATATTTCCAAGGTCATCTAAACGTGGATTTTAAAAATTTTTTTCAAGGCCATCTAGACGTGGATTTTAAAAAAATATTTCCAGGCCATCTAGACGTGGATTTTAAAAATATTTCCAAGGCCATCTGGACGTGGATTTTAAAAAATATTTCCAAGGCCATCTAGACGTGGATTTTAAAAAATATTTCCAAGGCCATCTAGACGTGGATTTTAAAAAATATTTCCAAGGCCATCTAGACGTGGATTTTAAAAAATATTTCCAAGGCCATCTAGACGTGGATTTTAAAAAATATTTCCAAGGCCATCTAGACGTGGATTTTAAAAAATATTTCCAAAGCCATCTAGACGTGGATTTTAAAAAATATTTCCAAGGCCACAGCTATCTAGGAGTACATTTTTAAAAGTGTTTTCAAAGGTATCTAGGCGTGGATTAAAAAAAAATATTTACATAGCTATCTAAGTGTGAGTTAAAAAAAAATCAAAGCCATCTTGCCCACAAGACCAACCTACCCCCAAAGTGCTCTCCTTAATAACACAAAATATCGCTTTCTTTATCAAACTTTTCAATATTTCATAATTATCTTTGATTTGATGTCGAATTAAATACTTTCATCCAGAGAATTTGGAGAGCTGTTAAATTTGTTTAAATAACGTCGAACTTTGTTGGCTCGCTGACTGGCTACGATAATGTATGCAAAATGTTTGCAACATCTTTGGTTAGCTACTTTTGGACTTGGGCAAAACTTTTGTTTCTGGCAACTTCATCGTCATTATCGTCATCATTACCATAGACAAGCGTATCATGTATAACGTCATTATGTTGCACTAACGACGGACAGTGGTTAGAACGCGTACGAGTTAAGCTACACCAGAGAGAGAGAGAGAGAGAGAGCAATTAAGAGGTTTTCTAGGGATAGCTGATTATTAACAGGCCTCACAGAGAGAGAGAGAAAGGGAGATGATGTTTAAACGCCTTCAGAAGACCCTCAACAGGTCTTCTATAGACAGAAGACCCCCAACAGGTCTTCCATAGACAGAAGACCCTCAACAGGTATTCTATAGACAGAAGACCTTCAACAGATCTTTTATATATAGAAGACCTTCAACAGGTCTTCCACAGACAGTAGACCCTCAACAGGTCTTCCACAGACAGAAGACTCTCAACAGGTCTTCCACAGACAGAAGACTCTCAACAGGTCTTCCACAGACAGAAGACCCTCAACAGGCCTTCCATAGACAGAATACCCTCAACAGGTCTTCTATAGACTGAGAACCTCAACAGGGTTCTATAGGCAGAAGACGTTTAACAAGTTTTCTTTAGACTGAAGACCTTCAACAGATATTCTATAAAAAGTAGATCTCCAATAGGACTTGTATAGACAAAAGACCGCCAACAGGTCTTCTAATGACAGAAGATCCTCAACAGATAGAAGACCCTAAACAGGTCGTCTATAGAAAGAAGATCTTCAACAGGCCTTCCATTGACAGAAGACCTTCAACATCGTCAACAGTTCTTCTATGGACAGAATTCCTTCTACCTTCAACATCCTCAAGAAGTCTTCTATGGGCAGAAGACCTTCAACAGATCTTCTAAGACAGAAGACCCTTCAGAGGTCTTTTATAGACAAAAGACAGATAGACAGAAGGCCCTCAACTGGTATTCTGTAGACAGAAGACCCTCAGCATGTCATATATAGACAGAAGACCCTCAACAGGTCCTCTATAGACAGAAGACCTTCAACAGATCTTTTATATACAGAAGACCCTCAACAGGTCTTCTAAACACAGAAGACCCTCTACAGGTCTTCCACAGACAGAAGACCCTTAACAGGTCTTCCATAGACAGAAGACCCTCAACAGGTCTTCTATAGGCAGAAGACCTTTAACAGATCTTCTAAGACAGAAGACCCTCCACAGGTCTTCTATAGACAGAAGACCCTCAGCAGGTCATATATAGACAGAAGACCCTCAATAGGTCTTCTATAGACAGAAGACCCTCAACAGGTCTTCTATAGAAAGAAGATCTTCAACAGGCCTTCCATTGACAGAAGACCTTCAACATCCTCAACAGTTTTTCTATGGACAGAATTCCTTCTACCTTCAACATCCTCAAGAAGTCTTCTATGGGCAGAAGACCTTCAACAGATCTTCTAAGACAGAAGACCCTTCAGAGGTCTTTTATAGACAAAAGACAGATAGACAGAAGGTCCTCAACTGGTATTCTGTAGACAGAAGACCCTCAGCATGCCATATATAGACAGAAGACCCTCAACAGGTCCTCTATAGACAGAAGACCTTCAACAGATCTTTTATATACAGAAGACCTTCAACAGGTCTTCTATAGACAGAAGACCCTCAACAGGTCTTCCACAGACAGAAGACCCTGAACAGGTCTTCCACAGACAAAAGGCCCTCAACAGGTCTTCCACAGACAGAAGACCCTTAACAGGTCTTCCATAGACAGAAGACCCTTAACAGGTCTTCCATAGACAGAAGACCCTCAACAGGTCTTCTATAGACAGAAGACCTTCAACAGATCTTCTAAGACAGAAGACCCTCCACAGGTCTTCTATAGACAGAAGACAGATAGGTACTCTATAGACAGAAGACACTCAGCAGGTCATATATAGGCAGAAGACCCTCAACAGGTCTTCCATAGACAGAAGACCCTCCACAGATCTTTTATAGACAGAAGACCCTTAACAGGTCTTTTACAGACAGAATACCTTCAAGATGTCTTCTGTGGAGAGAATATATTTAACAGGTCTTTTATAGACAGAAGACCTTCAGCAGGTCTTCTATAGACAGAAGACCTTCAACCGATCTTCTTGTCTTCTTGTCTTGTCTTGTCTTCTATAGACAGAAGACCTTCAGCAGGTCTCCTAAAGACGTTTTCTATAGAGGAAAGACCATCAACAGGTCTTCTACAGGTAAGAAACTTTCAACAGGTTTCTCTAGAAATAGGGCCTATAACCGGTCTCCTATAGACGTTTAATAAAGCTTCTCTCAGATCATTCATTGGTTGAAGTCATTCTCCCTTCTGTGGCCATTATTTTCCCCTTGTGACCCACTGTAAACTACCCTCCTAGAAGTGGAACATGAAAAGACAGGTAAACTCTGAGAAAGCGGATTTTTGTATGGCTTCCGTTTCCTAAACGACATTTACTTTTCAAGAAACACGATGAAGGAGAAAAAGAAACTTTATGTCCCGGTATATAAAGAAACACAAGAAGTACAAGGAGAGGAACAACAACAACGTCGAAGAAAAGTGAAAAAAAGGAAAATGACTGTGGCAGTAATAGTTGGTGCTGATGAAACAGCAGCAGATAGAGCGGTTGTGCTCTGTCTGATTGTCGTTTCTTCTTCGTTGTCGTCTTCTTCACTTCTCAAACATTTGCAACAAATTCCAAGTGAGTGGAAAGTATCAGCAGCAGCAACATGCTGAACTATAAGACGACAACAACGAGGACGAAGTGGCACAAGTACCAGAAGTAGAACAAGAACATGTCACACAGGAAGCTGTACTCAACGTAGTCGCATCCACTTGACTCTGTAATGTGTGCAAGCAATTCTTCCCTCCCCACCTATAGGGGCTAGTCTCCAGTTAAATTGTCGTTTTGCGCCGAACGACTCAAATGGGGGAGACGAGGACAACCGCCAGCTGCAAGGACGCAGAGCTGAAGTTAAATACATTGAAGGATCCTAAGATGAAACATCTTAAATTAAAAGGTATGCAAATGATTTATAGGTGCAAAGAAAAAGAGAAACAAGCAACGCCAAGCCAAGCCAAACCAAACCAAACGAAACGAAACCAAGTATCCACAAAGAAAAACGCCGCAAAGTATGCAACGAACTATGCAAAGTTTAACTGTTTAGTTTACGCTGTCTTTTTTTTGCCGAAGAGAGTAGCAACGGATGTATGCCGTTGTGCGGTTTTAACGTTTAAAGCTTGCAACTTGATAAAGGAAAATGTTTTCCTAGCAAGTATATTAAGAGCGTTAACGTAAACGAACGATGCAAAAAAGAAAAGAAAAACGAACAACTGCTCTTCTACTTTCTGGATTATTGACAGTTGATGCCGTGTTCAACGGAAGACTTTGTAGGCGATGCCAAAGACAGGCCTATCAAATTAAAAACAAAAAGTTACAACGAAGTTGCATTCTTTGAAGATGCACAGAAAATACTTAATGTTTTTCACTTAGATGGCTGAGAGAGTTATATTCATTTCGGGGAGGGTAGAGGCAGAACTCAAAATGTATCAATAGAATAATATCCTCAGAAAAATACACTTTTCTGGCCACTTGGCTCTAGATGTAGATATATAGGAAAAATTAAAGAAATTTTGAAAACAAGTAGGACTAAGAATAAAAGGTGTCTATCGAGTCTCTTAGAGGCAACCTCTAGATGAAAGAAACCTCAACTCGATCTTCTAGAGGCAAAAGACTTCAAATTGGTTTTCTTCAGAAAAATACGTTTTTAAAAGCTGGCATGTAAAAGTCTTCTAAATACAGAAGATCTCCCATAAATAGAAGACCTTCAATAGGCTTCCAATAAGTAGAACACCTTTGAATACCTTTAACAGAATCTTCGAGAGACTGTAAACTTTATGGGTTTCCTATAAACAGAATAGGCTTAACAGGGTTTCCACAGACATATTTAAAATTAAGAGGCCTATCACAAAATATAAGCCTTTCTCATGGACAGAAAGACCACTCTTCTTGTCCATTCTTCACAAAAGATACATATTTAAAGAGATTATATTTCTTGTGGAAAGCGAAGGTAGCATCCAATTTAGAAGACTCTCTCCTCTCCCACAAAGGTTCAGCATTTTCATAATCAAAATTTGGTCCAAACGCGAAATTATTTCCAGATTTCATCTGAACTTCTACATTTGCCAGTGTTAGAGCCTTTTGGTCCCTCCCCCAAAAAAGTATGCATTTTTAGAATCAACCCATATTTATACCCTGCAACACTATGTGTTGGGGGTATTATAAGTTTGATTGGGCCAAAAATTATGTAACACCTCGAAATATTGGTTTCCCACCTAGAAAAGTATATGTGGATCTTCCTATCTCGCCGAGCTGAGTCGATCTAGCTATGTATGTCCGTCCGTCCGTCTGTCCATATTAATGTTAATCACGAAATTTAGAATGGAGGTTGGGATAGAGCCAGAATGAAATGGACCAAAAACTAAAAAATTTCCTGATGTTGTAGTTGCTCTACTGGTCGCACTTATTGATCAATCGAAGCGGAAGTTAGCATGGGACTAGAGTTTTGGGCTGGGCAAAAGCCTTCCAAATTTGATGGTCATCGAGCATTATTTAGTGGGTGAAATATACCATAACATTTGTGTTAAATAAAATTTTCCATTCAACCGCGAATATTTTTAATCCCGGCGAAATCACAAGTAGACGAACAGGTCAATTCTGACCGTAACGTAGATGCCGATAGTAATATATCGGATATATAGCGCAATATATGCAATGTAAAAGGAAAGGGGTGCTAGCTAGAATGCTTAAATCTCAAGAATGGCTGAACCCTCCTGGCATAAAAGAATAAAATCTAAAAAAATCGGATAAAAATATGCCAATAATGATATTGATATAGATTTTGTAGTATTTTGTGTAATTTTTTTGTTTTTTTTTTTCATATATTTTATCGCATGCGATTTTTTTTTTAATTTGACTTATAATATTGAAGTGCATATTTTGTAACATTTACCTTACAACACAGATTGGGTTATCATATACCGATTGCAATTATCGTCCGGTCCTCACGAAAATTTGCAGGGGGCCTCTTGCATTTGGACATGATCGCAAAATATTTTGGGGTTCAAATGAACCAAAAACAGAAAAAAATCCTAATCACACAATTGAAGCCAATGTACACACCTGAGAAGAGAGTTAAGGATTGGGAAGAATTGTAACATTTTGGGTGACCATTGAATTATATTTAGCCACAACAACTAACAGCACGACGGAGCGCGTAAATATTGGGCAAATGTCACTGGTCAAAATGTTAAGGGTAATATCTGGGCAGTGCTCCGTGACATAATTTCAAAAGCGAAATCTTCCTAAATGGATTTGGTCGGCCCTGCTCGACCAAAGCCTTTGCTTACTTGTTTTTAATAAAAAAATATTTTCATTTTTTTAAATGGACTAAAAATATGATCAAATTCGATCTCAATCAAAAATCATTTTCAACAATATTTCTTGTGTCTGCACAAATTTTGGAATGTGTGAAAATTAGAAAGAATCAGATGACTAGTTCGCATTTTGTAAGTATTTGGGTCATTCAAAACTTTAATCCCTTTATAGGTGGAGTTACTGGAAAGACTTGATCGATATATTCCATATTCTCTCCTGATCTCGTGTTCACAAATATATTATGTAATCGGATGCTAATTTTGCGTTTTATAAGCTTTTAATGGGTATTCAAAATACTAACCCGTTGAGGCGGAGGTACCAGAAGGAGTGATCCATTTTATACGTCTATCCGTTTTTCATAGCAGATTTTGTGTTAATAAAAATACAGGAATGTGTGAAATAGGGTTATTATTTAAATATTCAAAATTTTGACCCGTTGTGGGAGATGTACCCCAAGTAGTGGTCCGTTCAATCTCATGTGATTTATATGAAAAATAATGAAACAATATCACAAAATATATCATAAAAATATCCACATTTTAATTAGCATCTTTTTATGCGATTTTTTGATATGTTATTATTTTCTGCCAACAGGCCATTCTGAATTGGTGAGAATGTTCGAAATGCGTCCAGCCATTATTGGATCATAAGAGGTCTAAATAACATCCCCTTCTTTGCTATATTAGACTTCATATAATTTGCTACATATGCCATATGCTACATTTCTAAGCCATATCACAATATCAGTATTTGTTATTTCGGTAAATATTATTCAATGACCATCCAAATTATTAGGCTTCGGCATAGCCCTAAACTCTAGCACCGTACTAAATGTCGCAACTACAATTTCAATAAATTTAGCAATCTTTGGTCCATTTTAATTCCTTAATATTTTGCGATCATATCCCCCAAAATAGACTTCTATCCAGATCTTAACCCCACATCTATGCAAAATTTCGAGAGGATCGGACCATAATTGGTTAAGACGGAGAAACTGCAACCAACTTCAGACTGCTGTCATTTCTAAGCCACTCGTCCTACAGCTGTTAAAATTATTCCAGCGACAGCTCATTACATTATCTACAAGCGTACAAAAGGATTTTGGTGAGAATTTTACAGAAAACAAGTTATTCGTGATGGAATTCAAGCGTGATTTCTTTATATTTGGCTGGAAAACCACAAGTGGCTATCGTCAGAGCACTTCAGTATTTAAATGTGAATAAATATTGTGTGTCTCGTACCATCGCTCGTTACCGTGATACTGGTAGCGTAGCCCGTCGTCAAGGAAGTGGATGGAAGGAAAACAGCAATATCAGCAGAAATGGTTCAAAAAGTAAAGAAGCGACTTGATCAAAACCCGCGTCGGAGTGGCCGAAAAATGGCTCGAGAGCTGAAAATATCGCACGATTCTATTCGGCAAATATTGAAAAATGACCTCGGAGTAAAGCCATTGAAATTCCAAAAAGTGCAAGAATTTACACTCAAAAAAACTAAAGAGATGCTTCGATTGGTCAAAAGTGATGAATTGCCGAATTTGGTATTCTCCTATGAGAAAACATTCGTTGTCCAGCAGTTTGTAAACAAACAAAATGACAAAATGACCAAAATAAAAGAGGTCAGCTGAAAATGTTTACCTTCGGTTGGCCACCAGAACTAAGGAGCCTGCCATGGTGATGGTGTGGGCCGCCATAACAGCCAATGGTCGCTCTCCGCTCGTATTAATCGACCGTGGCATCAGAATAAATGCTGAACATTATCGCGAAAATATTCTGGCATCGGAATAAATGCCGAATTTTATAGCGAAAATATTCTGTAGGCTGTATTAAAGCCATGGGCACGCAAACATTGTGGCCGCAGACCTAGGACATTCCAACAGGACACATCACCATTGCAGTTAGAACGCGCCATTCAAGAATGGTAACAAAATGAGGTTCCTCGCTTTATTTCCAGCGCACAATGGCCAGCAAAATCTACGGATACCAATCCGTTGGACTATTGTGTCTGGAGTATTTTGGAAAGCGAGGTTGGCACTAAAAAATACCAAAGTGTGGATCACCTTAAGCAAGCGCTTCGCCGGGAATGGGCCAAAATACAGCAGAACAACATTCGGGCAGCGTGTGACGGTTTCATTGGCCGTTTGAAGGTCATAATTCGTGCCAAAGGTGACCAATTCGAACAAATCCAAACTTATTCTAAAACTTGATGTTATATCTGACATTTTTTGCTTTCATTCAATAAGATTGAAAAAAAGCAAAATTTTGGCGTTTGGCTTTGTTGCAGATTTTTTATCTCACCCTTCAGACTGTACCTATTTTGCTATATATCCGATATCTTCGCGTACAGGTCGGAAGTGACATGTTAGTGTATTTGTGATTTCACTGTGATTAGAAATATTCGCGATTCAGTGGAAATTTTCGTATTTTTTTACATAAAAGTTTTGATCTATTTTACCCGCAAAAATTGTCCGAGGATCAAACAAAATGTTAGGCTTTTACCCAGCCCTAAACTTTAGCCCCATGCTAAATTGGTCTATAATTGCGACCTGTAGAGCAAATTTTTCTGTTTTTGAGTCATTTCAACCCCTAAATATTTTGCGATCGTATCCAATAGGCTTCTATTCAAACCCTAACCCCACCTCCGTTTTCAATTTCGTGAGGATCATAACCATAATTGCGGTTTGTAGCGTGATTACAATTTAACATAGACAGACGGACGGACGTACATAGCTAAATCCACTCAGCTCGGCGAGATAGGAAGATCCATAAATACTTTCCTATGTCGTGGACCAATATTTCGAGGTGTTCCATTATTTTTTGCCCAATCCAAGGAAATTTGCTCTGTTTTATGCTTTGAAGATACAATTTTCTCGCTATCTCTGCTGACCACTTTGAAGAAGCCTAGGTTGTAGCAAGGAATTGTCATAGAGGATCTGGTTAGGATTTATGGATGTTTGGCCAAACGTTTTGTTTGGATAAAAAAGGACTTGGAATCTACCTACCGTCTCGAACTTCTTACCATTTTATGCTAACATCTTAAATTTAATCTGGCGGAGAATTCCATGTGTCTTTCCGGCTTTAGTGTAACGCATCTGAAAGAGGTCTTAAGTTGTCAACAATTTTAGAATCTCATCAATAAAAGAGTATATAAATATTTTCTATTAAATACCTCTCATATATTCCCACCTTTGATTCCGAGCAAATTTTCATATTGCGTCAAGCATGTTTTTTCCGCCTAATTATCACCAAAATTCCAAAAAAAATCTTCATTTCGCTCATTACCGGCCATAATCGTTATAATTGTCCTGGGCAAATAGTCTGAATGGTCATTAATTTTTAATTAATGGCGAATGCTAACAAACAAACAACCAGCAGCCTACATTTTCAAGTGAACTGAACGACTAATGAAAAGAAAATATTTATTTGCGCTTTGTCTAACTTAATTATAAGAACTCTGCGGAGTGACACTGGAAGGACGACAAAAAACATTCACATAAAAACAACACACTAAATGTCCTTCACACGAAACGGTACGAATGGATGATGTCCTTTAAATACTTTCCATGTCATGCCAGCAAATTTAATGAGATCGATGTCTCCCACTCCAAAGTCAGTGTTAATATTCCTTTTTGGTGATGCCTTTTTTGAGATTTTTCCTCATAAATCTGCTAATGAAAAAACTTGTCTTAATTTTTACTTATGGGAAATAAAAAAACGAGAGTCCTTGCTTGTCGTGTTGGCATCGTTATGACACATATTAAATTATCCTTGTCAATAATTTGGTGCTTTTGTGCAAAGGAAAAGTGTCAATATTAATTAGTCGTCGTTACATAATGGGTGGACAACAGTACCATTTCTGTTTTTCATTAAAAAAACCGAAAGCAATATTAGGGACCCATGTTCAAAAAAAAATTCTTCTCGCGAAACATCATCTTTTGATTTGAGTTTTCTCATAAATTTTCATAAAATATTCAAAAAACAAAAAGTATTTGCTACTTGGTGTCATATTGTAATTGACATTTGTATAATTACACATTATTACAATTTTCGTTGAAATGAAATAATGAATGAATATAAATGCAAAAGGCAATGAGAAATGAATCCTTGTTTATGAGGAAAAAAATAAAAGGAACAAGTAAAAAAGCAGTAAGTTCGGCCGGGCCGAACCTTAAAATACCCTCCAACATTTGGAACGAATTAGAAAATTTTCAAAAAAATTAAATCCAATAAAAATTCTTTTAAAATCTTCAAAATATCTAATATAGGAAGGTGCCGATATATGGGGGGATATACGATATTGTGGACCTATAAAGACAAATCTATGTCTGCGTGTAAAGTACTCACAAGGAACTCCTTGTATGAATTTTCAGATAATTCCATTGGAAAAAGTGGCTAAAATCATCAAAATACCGAATATCGGGGGTACCGTTATATGGGGGATACACGATATCGTGGACCTATATAGATAATTCTCTGCCGAGGTATAAAGTACACACAAGGAACTCCTTGTGTGGATTTTCAGAAAATTCCGTTGAAAAATGTGGGTAAAATCATCAAAATACCGAATGGTGGGGGGTACCGTTATATGGGGGCTATACGATATCGTGGACCGATATAGCCCATTTTCGAACTTGACCTGCCTGCAGACAAAAGAGAGATCTGTGCAAAAATTTAGCTTCCTATCTTAATTCGTTTAGACTGTAGCGTGATTACAACAGACGGACAGAAGGACGGACAGGGCTAAATCGTCTTAGAATTTTACGCTGATCAAGAATATATATACTTTGTTGGGTCTGAAATGATTATTTCGATGAGTTACAAACGGAATGACGAACTTAATATACCCTCCATACCTTTTTTGATACCCTACACCACTATGCACATTTAGTAGATCTCCCGTAACAAAAGAAATTATTTGAAGTAGATTATACCACCTATCAACAGTTGACTTTAGAGCGGTTATTATTTGGTTTCAGAGGGAACTAATATATGGGAGACATATCCAATTCTAAATCCATTTTCATAAAGTTTTATGGAGACATTTATACCAAATAACATTGCAAGGATTATATTAAAAGTATATTTCGGAGCCGAGTTCCAAAAAAAAGAAGACGTACTTCACGAAATTCCCTCCATTTACGCTGAATCGGATTAATGATATGTATGGGAGCTATATCAAAATCTGAGCCGATCTCGAGAAAATTTGGCAGAGGTATTACCGAGCTCTATAAGATATATGGTACCAAATATCATTGTTGTCGAGTGCATATTACTAATGTGAGGGACTTAAACACAAAATCGGATGAAACCCACATATATGGGAGCTTTAGCTATATCTGAACCGATTTTCTCCAAATTTAATGTTGTTACTTCAGGATTTTTTGACAGATATTGGCTTATTGATAAAATTTGGCAGAGGTATTTTCGAGCTCTATAAGATATATGGTACCAAATATCATTGTTGTGGAATACATATTGCGAATGTGAGCGACTTAAAAACCAAATCGTATGAAACATATATAGGGAGTTATAGCTATATATGGACCGATTTTCTCCAAATTTGATTTAATTGCTTCTAGACCAAATTTGGTCCGATGTGCCAAAATTCAGGTCATTTGGACTGATATTGGCCATTTGGTGCACAATTAAGCCGAAATCGGTTGAATATATATGGGATCTATATCTAAATCTGATGCGATTATCACCAATTTCAATAGGGTTCGTCCTTGGGAAAATTTCATCATAATCGGAATAAATGTGACCTGCATTTTGTTCACAAGAATACATGGACAGACGGAATGACATGTATGAATCGATTCAGAAAGTGATTCTATGAAGATCTTCAAAAATAATTATGGGTCTATCTCGATTCCTTTCCTATTCTACAAACAAATGCAAAAAAAACATAATACCCTTACCACCATGTAGAGTAGGGTATAAAAACTGGACAATATTTTATGCACGAAGTATTAGAAAGAGTGTACTGAAATGTACAATATTCACATCATATCAATGATTTGTAAAAAAATTGAAATATACGAAGTTTGAGGAAAATCTCTAACTATAACTATAATTATTAAAAATTTTGCCCCTCTGTGAAGGAGGTACCAGAAGGAGTGGCCTGTTCTACCCTATCTTCAATCCGGGGCTTAAGTTGTTAAAATTATTGGGATGGGCAAAATGGAAGACAATCGGACTCATAGGATTATTTTAAATGTTAACCCATGGAGGGTGCCGTTGTTGTCCAGTTTTATACCCTCCACCTTGGAAAGGAGGGTATATTAGCTTTATCATTCCGTTTCCAACATCCCTAAATATTCAGTCGATTAAAAGATGTCCGTCTGTCTGTTCGTCTGTATGTCTGTGTGTCGGCCCACATAGAGCGTCAGCATTTAGCAGAACAATTTGTATTGTGTCTAGGATGGTTGGCATTGAAAATGAGATGTATCGGCCAACTTTGCGGTATAGTCCCCATATAACGGTACCTTTCGATATTCGGTATTTTGATGATTTTTGCCACATTTTTTTACGGATTTGTCTAAAAATCGGTATTTGTAGGTCATAATCGGTTCTAGCTTGTGTGGAGAAAAATTGTATGTATAGGTCCACGTTTTGGTATACCCCCAATATAACGGTACCTCCAGATAGGCGGTATTTTGAAGATTTTTGACACATTTTTTTATGGATTTGTATAAAAATTGGTATTTGTGGGGTATAATGTCGGAAATAGCATTTTAGAATAAGTTTAGATTTGTTCGAATTGGTCACCTTTGGCACGAATTATGACCTTCAAACGGCTAATGAGACCGTCACACGCTGCCCGAATGTTGCTCTGCGATATTTTGGCTCATTTCCGGCGAAGCGCTTGCTTGAGGTGATCGACACTTTGGTATTTTTAAGTGCCAACCTTGCTTTCCAAAATATTCAAACACACAATAGTCCAACGGATTCGCATCCGGAGATTTTGGTAGCCATTGTGCGCTGGAAATTAAGCGAGGAACCTTATTTTGTAATCATTCTTGGGTGGCGCGTGCTGAGTGCGATGGTGGAATGTGCAAGGTCTGTGGCCAAAATGTTTGCGTGCCCAAGGCTTTAATACAACCTCCAGAATATTTTCGCGATAGTATTCGGCATTTATTCTGATGCCACGGTCGATTAATACCAGCCGAGAGCGACCACCGGCTTTTTTCAGCTGACCTCTTTGGCAAGAAAACACGATAATTTTGTTTGTTTACAAACTGCTGGACAACGAATGTTTTCTCATCGGAGAAAACCAAATTCGGCAGTTCACCAATTTCGGCCAAGCGAATGAAATCCTTAGCTCTTTTGAGTCTATTATCTTTCTGTTGCGGTGTAAGTTCTTGCACTTTTTGGAATTTCAATGGCTTTGCCGAGAGCTCATTTTTATACCCTACACCACAAGGTGGTCAGGGTATTATGTCTTTGTGCATTTGTTTGTAACAGGCAAAAGGAAACGAGATAGACCCATAGTTCCTTTTGATGATCTGCATAGAATCACATTCTGAGTCGATTTATTCATGTCCGTCCATCTGTCCAAGTATTCTTGTGAACAACATGCAGTTCGCACTTATTATCCGTACTATGAAATTTTCCAAACAACATTTGTTTGGCCAAAGGACGAACCCTATTGAAATTGGAGATAATCGGTAAAAATTTAGATATAGCTCCCATATATATCTTCGTTCGGTTTGCCTTTTATTGTGGACCAAACCGAATTGTATGGAATTTTGCATTTACAACCAAATTAGGCCTGAAAATAAGTATGCCAAATTTGGTCGAAATCGGTTCAGATATTGCTATAGCTCCAATATATATTGTTCATCCGATTTGTTATTTTAGTCCTCCGCAGCCGAAATATGCACCCTGTAACAACAATATTTGGAGAAATATATCAAATACAGCTCAGAAATACCTTTGCTAAATTTTAACGAGATCGGTTCGGAGTTGGATATTTCTCCCATATATAACTTTGTCCGATTTACCTTTTTATTGTGTACCAAACGTCTAATATTTGTCCAAATGGGATGCACGTACAACCGAATTGAGTCTAGAAGGTAGTATGCCAAATTTGGTGAAGATCGGTTTAGATATAGCTATAGCTCCAATATATATTGTTCATCCGATTTTTGTTATATTTGTTACCCACAGCCGTAATATGCACTCTGTAACAACAATACTTGGGGAAATATATCAAATGCAGCTCAGAAATACCTTTGCCAAATTTTATCGAGATCAGTTTAGATTTGGATATAGCTCCCATATATAACTTCGTCCGATTTACCTTTTATTGTGTACCAAACGTCTAATATTTACCCAAATGGAATGAAATTTGGCGCTTACGACCGAATTGAGTCTGGAAGCTAGTATGCCAAATTTAGTAAAGATCGGTTCAGATATAGCTATAGCTCCCATATATATTGTTCATCCGATTTTTGTTATATTTGTTACCCACATCCATAATATGCACTCCGTAACAAATATATTCAGGGAATTATATGAAATACAGCTCAGAAATATCTTTGCCAAATTTTATCAAGATCAGTTCAAATTTGGATATAGCTCCCATATATATCCAATGGGCAATACAAGTCCGAATTTAAAAGATACAAGTGCTTCGGCATATTTACTCTTTTGAACTTTAAATTATAATTATAATCATAGCGAGTATGATTGAATTCTCCCATAAAAACTTTTAATTGTTATGCGGAGCTCTACTAAATTAGCAAAGTGGTGTAGGGTATCATAAAGTCGGCCCCGCCCGACTTTAAGACTATCTTTACTGGTTTAAAATCTGCGGAATGGAATATTGCGATATGTTCAGCTCACTAGCCATTTTCGGCCACTGAGACGCGGGTTTCGATCATGTCGCTTCTTTACTTTTCGAACCATTTCTGCTGATGTTGCTGTTTTCTTCCGTCCACTTCCTTGATCTACGCTACCAGTATCACGGTAACGAGCGATGGTACGAGAGACAAAAGATTTATTCACATTTAAATGCTGGAGAGCTCTAACGATAGCCACTTGTGGTCGAATAACATTTTTCTGGAAAATTCTCACCAAAATGCGTTTGTACGCTTGTAAACAATATAATGAGCTGTCACTGGAATAATTTTAACAGCTGTCGGACGAGTGGCTTAGTAATGACAGCGGTCTGAAATTGGTTGCAGTTTTTCATCTCACCCTGTATAGTTGTTAAGTCTAAAATTAATATTTCGATGAGTTACAAACGAAATGACGAACTTATGAAGAGTATATTCATACTATGTATGGTGAGGGTATAAAAATATATGTCTAATCAGAAAAATCGAACACTGATTTCGGATTTATGAGACTTGTTTTGCGAAGTTTTGAGTTACGGTTGTGAATTGTGACCATCTTGCGCAGATGCTTTGCTCTGATCATTGATCCAGCCAAAGGAGGAAATTTTTACATGAATTTTCCGAAAATCAACAAATTTTGTGTTTTATTCCTTCCAGGGAGTCCTGAAGCAATGCTAAAATAACGCGCAACTTGAAATATATTATTTCAAAGTAATTATTTCATTGTTCTAAAAATTATATGCCAAAATATAGAAATCCAATTGTTCTTATAGTTCATATTTCCTCTTCAAACAGTTAAACCTATTCGCTATTTGCACTGCTGAAATGTATGTGTCCATCAAACATGTGTGACATACATGACATCCACCACAAACATCCTTCACCGATTAATTGTCAGCCAACCGCACTATGATATTTACACCAAATGTTAATGGCATGGACATTGAGTGGCATAAACAAACACACACATTCACACTCCCATTTTGGTGATGATGATTACATAGGAACGTGTGTATGTACTTCCATGGAAGAAGGCGAGAAATATGTCGCATGCATAGAATATCAACTTTGCGGCCATAAAGAGAATCTTTAATTGAAGTATTTAGTGAAGTCAAGTGCGACGGAGTAACAGAGTCAATTATACCGGCAAGTTAGTGGAATAGCAGCTACTATTGCAAATTATATATCTTTGTCCCGACCTGTCCCGACACCTGAAATCAATTCATTTCGAATACATGGGGTAGTTCTGCCTTTGACATTTTTGCATAGTAGTTGGAGACATGTCGAGGCTGGGGGTTTATTTTTTCACAAAACTAAGGACATGCCGGCTGGCTGAGTTTTCAGCAGACAATTGTCTGTGAGGGGTAGAAGCAGTAACGAACCTATTAGCATGGTTACATTGCCTGCCAGCAGGTGTATGTAAGCATTTTCCTAGTAAGTATGAATGCGAATGTATCCGTGTGTGTGTGTGTGTGCACTGGCTTGTGTCTGTGTTACACTGCATTTGATTATGGCCATATCGAAGACGAACGTTGATTGTTTGTATCACCTCAGGGCAGACATGATGCCACTAACATTTTCTGCTAAACCCCATGTCCTTTTGAGTTCTTCTTTCAATTTCGTGAGTGCGTGTGTTTGTTTGTGTGAGAGAGTGATATGTGTGTCTGCGTTTGTGTATAAACTACACGGCATTATTTACCGTTACCGGTATCAACATCCACAAGTAATATGCGTATTTGCGGTTAACCAAACTAATGCTACGCTATACGACATTATGGAAATTATGTATATCTTTTACAACAACCGGCAGATGTATGTGAGTAGTTATGGGTATCAAGGTGGGACATGGTGTGGAAATAGGACCTCTATTCACAAAGAAATTCTAGAAAAATCTTCATCCTATAGAGTCCTTAACAAAGTCGTATGACCACCGATGAGGACCTCTCTTGATGACCTTATGAGGACCTATTTTTAGAGGAATTCTATAAAATTTTCTGCTTATAGAAGTCCTTGACAAAGTCGTATGACCACGGAAGACCTTTACAGGAATAGAAGACCTGCTAAGATTTATTCACCTTATGATTGCCTAGTTAGAAGTTTTGCGAAGCCTTTCCTTTCCTTAATGAAAAGACATTGAAAGGACTTTATTTCCAGGAGATCTAGTCGATGTCGATTCTTTAGAAGAAAAAGATCTTCTAGTGTCAGAAGACTTTGTGGAGTCTTTTTTTAGTTAGAAGACTTTAAGAAGATTTTATAATATGAGATCTAGGCCCATATATTGGGTAGGTCTATGAAGGTCTTCAATAGATGGATTAATATTTGAAGGTCTTCTAGAGTCTAGAGGCTTTTGCAGATGTTTTGAAACCAGAAGGCTATGTGGCGGTCTTCTAAAACAGGTAGGCCTTGTAAAGGTCTTCTGCATTCGAACATCTTGTGAATTTCTTCTGCAGTCAGAAGAGCTTGTGAAGGTCATCTACAGCAAAAATTCCATAGAAAATTCTTCTATAGTCAGAAGACGTGCTGAAGGCCTTTATTAGCCAGAAGGATTGGTAAAGGTCTTCTGAAGTTAGAACACCTTATGAAAGTTTCCTTACCCAGAAGACCTTGTGGAGGTTTTCTATAGCCTGAAGATTTTTTGGAGGTCTTATGACCTCCCAGCGACCTTGTGGAGGTCTTCTATAGCCAAAAAACCTGGTGGAAGTCTTCTATAGTCAGAAGTCTTTGCGGATGTTTTCAAAATATTTTATAGTGATCTCCTACAGTTAAAATACCTATTGTATAGCCAGAATACTTTATGAAGGTCTTATGTAGCTAAAAGATCTTCTGTAGTTAGAAGACTTTTTGGAGATCTTCTGTGGTCGAAAGACCTCGTAAAAGTCTTATGTAGTCAGAAGACTTTGTTAATGTCGTTTACAGTCAAAAGTGACTGTTAAGGTCTTCTGTACCTTGCGGATGCTTTTTGTAGCCATTTGTTCTTGTGGAGGTCTTCTGTAGTCAATTGACCTTGTGGAGGTCCTCTGTAGGCGGAAGACCTTGTGGAGGTCTTCTATATTCAGAAGACCTTGTGTAGGTCAGAAAATCTTGCGAACGTTTTCTATAGCCAGACTATCTTGTAGAGGTATTCTGTAATCAGAAGACGGTGTGGAGGACCTCTGTTGTCAGAAGACCTTCTGGATGTTTTCTGTTATTAGCAAAACTTGTTGAGGTCTTCAGTTGTCAGAAGAACTTGTGGAGGTCTTCTGTTGCCAGAAAACCTGTGGAGGTCTCCTATAGCCGTAAAACTTTTCGAGCGTTTTCTATAGCCGTTAATTGACTTTGTGGAGGTCTTCTGTAGTTAGAAGATTTTGTGTAGGTCTTCTGCAGTCAACTGACCTTGTTCCGGTCTTCTGTTGTCAGAAAATCTTGCGGAGTATTTCTGTAGTCAATTGTCCTTGTAGAGGTCTTCTGTAGTCAATTGACCTTGCGAAGGCTTTCTGTAGTCAATTGACCTTGTGGAAGTCTTCTGTAGTCAAAGGACCTTGTGGAGGTCTTCTGTGGTCGGAAAATCTTGCGAACGTTTTCTATAGCCAGACTACCTGTGGGGGTCTTCTGTATTCAGAAGACCTTGTGGAGGTCTCCTACGGCCGTAAAATTTTGCGAACGTTTTCTATAGCCGTTAATTGTGGAGGTCTTCTGTAGTGGAGGTCTTCTGTAGTTAGAAGACCTTGTGTAGGTCTTCTGCAGTCAACTGACCTTGTGTCAATCTTGCGGAGCATTTCTGTAGTCAATTGTCCTTGTGGAGGTCTTTTGTAGTCAATTAACCTTGCAAAGGCTTTCTGTAGTCAATTGACCTTGTGGAGGTCTTCTGTGGTCCGAAAATATTTCGAACGTTTTCAATAGCCGCACTACTTTGTGGAGGTCTTCTGTATTCAGAAGACCTTGTGTAGGTCCTCTGAAGTCAACTGACCTTGTTGAGGTCTTCTGTTTTCGGAAGACCTTGTGGAGGACTTGTGTAGTCAGACGACCTTGTGGAGGCTTTCTGTAGTCAATTGACCTTGTGGGGGTCTTCCGTCAGTCTGTGTTAAAAGACCCTGCAGAGGTCTTCTGTAGTCAGAACACCTCTTGGAGGTCTCCTGTAGTCGGAAGACGTGTATAGGTCTACTGTTGTCAAAAAACTTTGTGGAGGTTTTTTACACCCAGAAGACCTTGTGGAGATCTATTCTAGTTAGAACATTTGTGGAGGTCATCTGTAGTAGTGGAAGTCTTCTGTAGTCCAATAAGTCTTCTGTGGTTAGAATATCTTCTGTTTTGTAATCAGAAGTCCTTGTAAAGATCTTCTGTAGACAAAAAACCTTGTGAAGGTCTTCTGTTGTCAGAAGCCTTTGTGTAGATCTTTTACACCCAGAAGACCTTGTGGGGGACTTCTGTAGTTAGAAAACTTTGTGGAGGTCATCGGTAGTCGTGGAGGTCTTCTATACTCCGAAGACCTAGTGAAGATCTATGCCAAGCTCTCCTCTTTGAACCATCCACTGCCCATATCAATATACCAAATATATATTTCTGTGTAGTTTCCATTAAACCCATCATCATCATCATTTTCATCGGTAACAACAACAACAAGAACACCAGCACGACGACAACCTGATTAGCATTAATGCCGCTGGGCAAACCATGGTATTTGTATCTGATTTTGACTAAACAAGATATGAAAATATGAGGTAAACCCATCCTTTGCTGCATGACATCTCTTAGCGAGGATGGTTAAAAATTCTGTCGAATCTGTTAAAGATGTTCCTTAATTATGACCGCAATTTTTGTCTTGTTAGGATATGTGTGTGTATGTATGTATTTGAGCCGCCATGTGTTGTTGATTGTCGAAGAAAAGAAATGATAACATTTTTGGAAATACAAATATTTTGTGGTAAAAAGAAACGAATGCATAGTAATGTGTAAATTTCGTGATGCCAGAGGAATCAATTATGTGGGAAAAATAGAGAATTCCTGGGGGCAGAATGTAACAGAAGCAGATAGGCCGGTAACAAGATTTTGGCACCCTGATGAGATTTTATTTATTTCTTTTCATTTTATTAAGATATATGTATGATTAAAATAATCCTTGCATTGCTGTTAGTGAAATTGCTGAGGACACCTAAAATGTAAGAGATCTAACTAATTTTAATCCAAAAATTTCAAAAAAGTGTGAAAAACGGAGGACTCGCCGTCAATCAGAATTAAAAATTTTTTTTTTAGGGGGTCCTCAATTAAAATTAAAACTTTGTGCTGAGCTTCACTAAAATAAGTAAAAAAACAGCTAAAGTTGGCCGGGCCGTACTTTTAATACCATCCACCATTTGAAAGGATCTTGAAACATTTCAACAAAATCCATCCACATATACCACATATGGGGGCTATACGAAAACGTGAATCTGCATTAGTATTTTTTTTGTCATAGGCTGTAGTAGCGATTCCGAACTTCAAATACGAAATTTGAAACAACTCCGGTGAATAATGTTGCTAATATCATCAAAATAACGAATAAAGGCAAGTACCTTTATGTGTGGGCTATACGAAGATTTGGACCTGTGTAGCCAATTTTCCATCATAGTGGTAGTACTCATTACGAGCTTCAAACTTTAAATACGAAATTTGAAGCAATTCCGGTCAAAAATAAATCGGGGCTATACGATATCGTGGTCCTATATAGGCAATTCTCTTCCAGGGGGTAAAAAACTCAGAATGAACTCCCTGTGCGGATTTTCAGACATTTCCACTGAAAAAATTGGCTAGAATCAGCAAAATAGAGAATATCGGTAAGTACCGCAATATGGGGGATATACGGTATCGCGGACCTATATGGGTAATTCTCTTTCAGGGGGGTAAGCTACTCAGATGGAACTCCTTGTGTAGAATTCCAGACAATTCCATCGAAAAAATTGGCTAGAATCAGCAACATACCGCATATCGTGGACCTATATAGAAAATTATCTTCCAGGGTATAAAGTACTCAGAAGGAATACCTTGTGTGGATTTTAAGATAATTTCATTGAAAAATGTTGCTAAAATCATCAAAATACCGAATATCGGGAGGTACCGTTATGTGGGGTATATATTATATAGCGTATCTATATAGACCGTTCTCTTTCAGGGGTAAAGTACTCAGAAGGAACTCCTTTTGTGGATTTTGAGACAATTCCATAGAAAAATCTGGCTACAATCAGAGAAGTACCGAATATCGGGATGTACCGTTATATGGGGGATGAAGCATTTGGAGAGTACTCCTTGTATGGATTTTGATTCCATTGAATTCCATTGAAAAATGGGGCTGAAATCATCAAAATTCCGGATATCAGGGGTATGGGGCTATACGATATCATGCACCGATATAGCCCATCTTCGAACATGTCGTGTCTGCACACAAAAGACTGACCTGTGCAAAATTTTAGCATCCTATCTTAATTCGTTTTGTCTCTAGCGTGACTACAACAAGCCGAAGGACGGACAGGGCTAAATCGTCTTAGAATATCAAGAATATACAGGTGACATGGAAAACTTCAACCAATTTCCGACTTCTGTAATTTCTCGTACCATCGTTCGTTACCGTGATACTGTTAGCGTAGCCTGACGTCAAGGAAGTGGACGAAAGGAAACAGCAACGTCAGCAGAAATGGTTCGAAAAGTAAAGAAGCGACTTGATCGAAACCCGCGTCGCAGTGGCCGAAAAATGGCTCGTGAGCTGAACATATCGCAATATTCCATTTGGCAAATATTGAAAAATGAGTTCGGGGTAAAGCCATAAAAATGCCAAAAAGTGCAAGAACTTACACCGTAACAGGAAGAAAATAGACTCAAAATATCTAAAGAGTTGCTTTGCTTGGCCGAAAGTGGTGAACTGACGAATTTTGGTTTTCTCTGTCTCCGATGAGAAAACATTCGTTACGCAGCAGTTGTTCAGTTTGTAAACAAACAAAATGATCGTGTTTACTTGCCAAAGAGGTCAGCTGAAAATGTGCACCTTCGGTTGGCCACCAGGACTTAAGCGGCGGCCATGGTGATGGTGTGGGCTGCTATAATAGCCGATGGTCGCTCTCCGCTCGTATTAATCGACCATGGCATCAGAATAAATGCCGAATATTATAGCGAAAATATTGTGGAGGGTATATTAAAGCCGTAGGCACGCAAATATTTTTGTCCGTAGATCTTGGACATTCCAACAGCACGCGCCACCCAAGAATGGTTACAAAATGAGGTTCCTCGCTTCATCTCCAGCACACAATGGCCACCAAAATCTCCGGATACCAATCCGTTGGAATTTTGTGTCTGGAATATTTTGGAAAGCAAAGTTGGCACTAAAAATACCAAAGTATCGATCACCTCAAGCAAGCGCTTCGCCGGGAATAGGCCAATATACTGCAAAGTAACATTCGGGCAGCGTGTGACCTTAATGCATTAATTCTCGCCAAAGGTGACCAATTCGAACAAATCCAAACTTATTCTAAAGTCTGATGGTATTTCCGGCATGTTTTTGCTTTCATTCAATGAAATTAAAAAAAAAAATGTAAAAATTATGGCGTTTGACTCTGTTGCAGAGTTTTTTTTTTTTATTTCACCCTGCATAGACAATTCTCTTTCAGAAGGTAAAGTATGCGGAGGGAACTCCTTGTGTGGATTTTAAGACAATTCCATTGAAAAATATGACTGAAATCTTCAAAATACCCGATAT